>NW_026693010.1:1800000-2230000 GCF_021218885.2 Marmota monax | reverse complement strand
GCGCAGGCGCCGTACCTGAGGGGCCGTCCTGGGACCCGTGGCCGCATCCTGAGCCAAGGCCGCCCCTACATTCTCTCTACAGACAAAGCCAGGCAACGGGCGGGTGCAGCAGAAGCTCCCCAGCACGTGGGAGGCCTGCAGTCCAGAGTCGCTGCCCAGCCGCGTGCTGACCGGTGCACACAGCGCCTCTGCCTCCTGGAAGCCCCAGCAGCGGGCCGAGCGGGGGCCACGGCCCCTCCAGGCAGGCGCCCCTCGGTCGGAGGCAGCACCACCCCGTCTGTTCCTGCCCCCAGGACCCAAGCCAGGAGCCTGAGTCGGGTCGGGAAGGTGCCAGGCCCCGGGAGCCACAGCCCGACACACCTCGGCTGCCTCCCTTCCTGCTGCCCTGCAGCCGCCCACACAAGCCAGTCCTGGCCCTCCAACCCCGACCTGGGGAGGCAGGCAGGCGCTGGTCTGGCCCATCAGAGGGTGCCCTCAGGGGGAGCATGACATCTGTGTCTTCAGGGCTCTGGTTCTCCCCAGTCCAAAACCCAAAGAGAGACTCAGTTCCATCCAGGGCTGCTGACCGAGCGGGGTCAGGGTGCGTCTAGGCGCCAGGTACATCTGTGGTGCGGGAAAGATGGGGTGTTCCAGGAGCTGACCTGGTCACCGGCCAGCATGCAGCTGACTTGGAAAGGGGCTAAGCCTGCTGTTCCCAGGGTCACAGGGCACTCCCACTGCCCCGGATGTTCACTGCACTCCCAATGGTTCAGGGTCCCTCCCTGGCCTCCCAGGTCCCCAGAGAGGGGACCTCAGTAAACATGCCCAGAGCATCTCCTTTGCTCTTCCTCTGGTGGAAGCTGCCCCAGGTTGGCCCTCCAGGGACAGGTCTGGCTCAGTGGACTGAGCAAGAATCTGGGGTTCAGTGACAGCAAACAGAGCCCACAGGCTCTGCCTATCCTCCCCTGGCTGGCAGCAGCCGCCCAGTCCATGTGCTGCATCCATTCTGCCAGGGAGGTGTCAGAGGGGCCCAGCACCTTGGTGTCTCCCCTCCTGGGGACCAGCCTGCCCTCTCAGGCCCGGGTCTGAAGGGACGCCTTGTTTCCTCGGGGAGGCAGTCAGCCCTCTGTCCATGGCCAAGGCCAATGCTCCCAGGCTCACTCAGAGTGGACGGCTGTGCCCCAGGCCACACCCTCACCTCTGAGCAGGGAGAGCAGGGGCGTCCCCTGGGGCCTATAGGCCACCGGAGTCTGTTTTTGAGTGGGAAAGGTGTTGTGGACGTAGCTCCACTGATGGCTGAGGTCTGGGGTCCGTGTCCCTTCCCATCTGACCACACAGGTCGTCGGATGACAGGAGCCACCGCTCCAAGGCTCAGCCAGCGTGAGCTGCTACCAGCATCATGGCTGGGCATGGAACCTGAGCAGGTGGGGCCACCACAGCTGTGCTGCTGCCGGCCACCCTGCCTGGCCACACTCCTGGCATGCTGGACTGAGCAGCTCTGAGCTCACCTGGAGCAGGCGAGCTGCCCAGGGCCCGTGCGGTGGGGACCTGCCCTGTTCACTCTGCAAGTTAGGACAAGCTGATCCCGGCCCCCAGAATGATGCCAGCCTGGGGGTCAGGAGTCGGGCAGCCGTCTGAGGTCACGCAGCCTGGGAAGGTGAGCCTCCTGCCTGCACTTGGCCCTGACGTCCATTCCCTGGTGGGATTGGAGTGAGCTTCCTGAAGCCTGGCCCAGGCCTTCAGGGGACTGCCCTTCGCAACCCAGAGCTGAGCCCTGTCCTCAGACCAGCTGGCAAGGCGACTTCACCTGAGCCCCCTCCTCACCGCCACCCCCAGCCCTGCCCCAGGCACAAGGCCACCTGGGCTTCTCAAACACCCTGCCCCCTCAGCCTCCGGGCTTTCTACCCGTAACCCCTTTCCCAAGAGCTTCATGTGGCTGAGTCTGTCCCACATCTCCTGGTCCAGGAGCCCCCTGACCGCCAGCCTGAGACAGCACCCCTCCCTCTCAAACACGCCTGCATTTCCACTAGGCACAGCACCTCTGAACGTCACGCCCCGCCCCACCTTCCCTGAGGCTCTCCAAGTGCAGGTCCAGGGTGCGCGACCTGGCCATCCCTAGCCTCCTGCCCCCCGGGGTCTGGGAATGGTCCTTCCTGCCTGCTTCTCCCAGGGCCCCTCCGCCCCCAACGGGGGACGCCTCCTCCACGGGAGTCCACAGGCAAGCTGGGAAGTTCCCTTCTCGCCATGGCCTAGGACCCGCTGGCTGTCCTCGGAGGGACAATCTGAGTCACCCCTAGGAGTTGGGAGCACCCCCGGCTCCTGCCACCCTGCTCTCCCCTGCCACCTCGCTCTCTCTCCTCACAAGGCTCAGAGGCGAAGACCCCAGGCAGACCCAGCTCCACGCCTCCAGCTCCGGCCCTCACCACCAAGCAGCCCACCGGTCACTGCTGCCCCCAGCACTGCCGTCTTCTGGACTCTCAACTTTCCACAAAATGCAAGAGGCCCCGGGCCAGAGGGCAGTTTTCCGGGGTAGGTGCTGGGACGGGACTCCCTGTCTCCACTCCGCCTTTGGGTCTGAACGTCTGCCGTGGCAAAGACACCGAGAGTCCACAGAAACCCAAATGCAAGTGGCCCAAGACACGTGCCAAGCATCTCAGCTCCTCCTGAGGAGAGAAATGCAGGTGGGACCAACCGCGGCACACCTGCCACCCACCCAGCTGCACCGGCACCTTCTGCTGGACGGGCAGCACCCTGGGGTGCTGATGGGGGAGGTGGCTCCCGTGGGGAGACAAGGAAATGGAAGGACACTGCACGCGCTTACCTTCCCAGCAGGAGTCCACTTAGAGAGACGCTGGGACACGCAGGCTGATCCTCAGGGCTTCCCGCTGCGGGGGACTTGTGCAGGCAGGGGGCCACTCACCAGGAAAACAGGGAACACCCCGAGGTCTGCTCTCCAGGCAGGAGGCCAGGCCCAGGGCCAGGGGAAGAGCTGCCAAGAAGGGGAAAGGAGGCTGCAGCTTGGAGGGAGCATTGGGTCAAGCCTCAGAGTCCAGGTGGGCCAGGGCAGGTGCACTCTGCCAGCACATCTGTGACCCTTTGTCACCAAGGGGCTTGAGAGTCCCGTGAGACAGCCGGTGCCCACTGTGGCCCCACAAGACCTCCAGCATCCAGGCTCCAGGAAGTAGGAGCCCAATCCTCAGCCAAGGCCTGTCTCCTAACACTGCTTTGTCCCCACTTGTCTGTCCCCAACCCTGTGACAGATGCCACCACTGCTTGCCTGGCCAAGGAGCCAGCACTTGCAGTCCCCATCCCTGAAAGAACCTGCTGATCCCCACAGTGAGAGCCGCGGCGAGCCCAGCTGTTGAGCAGGCAGGCCAGGCAGGGTGCTCCCACCGAGGCCGAGTCCCCAGAATGACATGCAGGTGGCCCTGAAGTCAAGACTGGGCCCTGCCGACCTGCCCCTCCCTGGCCTAGGTGCAGACAAGGACGCCTCCAGGCCACACATCAGCAGTTCCAATGCCACTGGGGACACACGTGGTGGGAATCCACCCAGGCCAGGGACACAGGCTGATTGAGCTGAGGCACCAACAGAACAAGCCCGTTGCTGTGTAATTAACTGGGAATGTAATGAGCAATAAAAATACAATTATATTCCTGTAATACATTAAACCTCCGAGCTTTCCTCAACCGCTTAACAGGCCTGCGTCTGTCCCCGAGGAAGGGAACGCGGGGGGGGGGGGCGGGGGGGTATGCTGCAGGGACACAAGGCACTGGGACAAGCTCTGTGGGACAATGGGGGTGAGGGTGCCATTCAGAGCCCATTTCTGGGGCTCAGTGGAGGCCTTGCTATGCAGTTGCGGGCAGCCCCCCAAGGCTCCTGGAGCTGCCCACAGGGGCAGTGAGCCTGCAAGCCAGGGTGTTTTTAGAGGCTGGGGGCAAGGCACACGACCTGGCCAGCCCACTCCTCAATGCTGACCCAAAAGAAACGAGCACGTGCACGTGGACATTCACAGCCCTGGCAACCGTGGCAAGAGCAGGAGCAGCCCTGTCTGTTGATGGGTGTACAGGTGGACGGATAGACAGATGGATGGATGGATGCATGCATGGGCAGATGGATAGATGGATGGAAAGGTGGAGGGATGGACTGGTGGATGGATGGACAGAATGATGGATAGATGGACGGATGCATGGACAGATGGAAGGGTGGAGCGATGGATGGTAAAATAATGTGGCCCAGCACTCAGTGGAAGAAGATTCAGCAGGAGAAGAGATGAAGTTCCACCAACAGGAGCTCAATGAGTAGGGACCTCAAAAACTCGCAGTGACAAAAGCCAGACATGGAGGTCACATGTTGCCTGATCTCACTTCTGTGAAAGCCCAGGACAGCAGCTCCACCGTGACAGAAAGTCACTGGTGGTTGCCAGGGGCCAGGTGGGGGTGGAGAGACTGCTCACAGTGCCACTGTCCTGGGTGAGGAGAGGACCCTGACAGGAAGGTCTCGGGCAGGCCCTGGCAGGCAGAGAGGACCCATGGGTGCAGGGGACTTCTGTCGCGGGGGCCTGTGCCAGTGGCTGTGCGCTGTGATGACGCTGCCCACCTGGGAACACTGAGCACACTGGGCTGTGGCCTTTCAGCAGGTGACGGTGTGATGCGTGACTTTTATCTGAATAGAGCTGTTTGTGCAAAAGTCTGAAGGCATCAGGCAGGTCACCCCCTCTCGGACCCCATGCTGGACGCCTCCTGGCCCCTGACCTGAGGCAGCCTGGCCCTCCCAGACTCCCTGGCCCAGTGGCTTCCGCCCTCTGCCTCCTGCAGTTTGGTACCCAAGCCAGGTCCCGGCTCCTCCAGGCCCAGCCTCAGTCTCCCCATCCTGAACAGGATTCCCAGGGTCCTGCCAGGCAGGTGGTCAGGAGAGGACCCTCAGGACAGACCTACCACCACCCTGCGGCATTGTTTGGGACAGACAGCATGTCCCCTGCCTTTTCATGGTGACATTCAGTGACAAATGTTGTGTCATCATGATGAGAGGGTGAGGGCCACACAGCCAGGGGAGCTCTGGGCACAGGTCAGCGGTGGCCCAGACGGGGTAGGGAGGGCTGGAGGCGCCCAGCAGAGGTGGCATCCAGGGTCTGCATAGCATGGAGAGGAGGGGCGTCCTGGGGACAGGGCGGCACCTGTGGGAACTGAGGGGCATCGGAGGCTGTGGGCGGTGGAACCTGCGGAAAACGCCACGGGTCATTTTGTTTTTTTTAAAGAGAGAGAGAGAGAAAGAATTTTTTAGTATTTTGTTTTAGTTTTCGGCCGACACGGCATCTTTATTTGTATGTGGTGCTGAGGATCGAACCCAGCGCCCCGCGCATGCCAGGCAAGAGCGTTACCACCTGAGCCACCTCCCCAGCCCCGCAAGGTCATTTTTACAGGAAGTTGTGCTGCATAGATTCACTGCTGTGTGCAGAGATGCTAATCACACATTTTAAGAGGTTCTTATCTCTACAGCAGCTCTGCGGAAAAATACTCACACAGCCACTGGCACAGGCCCCCGGGACAGAAGTCCCCTGCACCCATGGGTCCTCTCTGCCTGCCAGGGCCTGCCCGAGACCTTCCTGACCACTCTCAGAGGGGCCAAGGAAGATGCTCCCACCTCCTCCCGGCAGGCCCCAAGCTCTGCTGGCCCACCTCTGGGGCGGAGCTCACTGTGGGTCTGGCTCCGACCAGGCAGGGCTGGGTCCTGGGAGCTCCAGCCTGCCTCCCGACTCACTCCCTGCCTGATCTGCACCCTAGGAACCCCAGGACCAGAGTCTTCACTCTGATCCTCTGCAGCTGGGCCTGGGCAGCACCCCACCCCTGCACCCCTCCTCTGATCACACACCTGTGAATGGGATGGTCACCTCCCATGTGCTGGCACTCTGCTCCTAAGGATGAGCCCTGGGTTGGGTTGGGTCAGGCAGTGCCAGTCCTGAGTACCCTTGGGAGCCCGGGGACCAGACCCCAGCCAGCCCAGAGAGAAGCTGGGGACTGGACGCAGACACTGCGGAGGCAAGGCCTGTGAGGGCTGGGGCGCCTGATCCCTGCCGTCTCCCCCGGTGAGCAGGTGCTGTTGGAGCGCCTGCCAAGGGCTGGTCTTCCATGGGACTTTTTGTCCTTACTTTTTTATTTGCAATTAAAGACTATCCTTGACAAACGTCCCCTGTAAAAAGGTTTCACTAATTTAAAACCCATTCTTTTCCTCCGTGCACTTTACAAGGTGCAGGGCCTGATGGATTCTGAAAGGCCACGTGGCTCCAGCTCAGGAGGGGGCGGGGCAGAGGCTCTGAGCCTAGCGGGAGGGCTAGGCACCAGACATGCCCAGGACAGTGGCCAGTGGGGGAGGGGGCCGGGGGGCCGGGAGGGAGGCCGTCCCTGTCCCGAGTCCCTGAGAAGGTGGCACGTAGCACCAGCAGATGCAGACCAGCCACTCCCGTTCGGAGCCCTACCTGGAGGGGAGCTGAGGGCCCTGGCTAGGAGGTGGCCACCTGCTGTTCTTTGGGCACCCTGGCCCCAGTGAGTGAGCAGAGACCCCTAGTGAGGAAGCCGCCCCACCAGGACCAGGAAACAGGGCCAGGTGGGTTTCATCCCACAGTGCCCCAGGAGCTGGTTCTTTTGAGCAAGGCAGGCTCTGGGTCTGTGCAGGCCCTGGGTTCCCCCACACACACACAGGCTCTAGGTCTGTGCAGGTCCTGGGTTCCCCCCACAGGCTCTGGGTCTGTGCAGGCCCTGGGTCCCCCCCCCCCCAGGTTCTGGGTTTGTGCAGGCCCTGGGTTCCCCCCCCCACAGGCTCTGGGTCTGTGCAGGCCCTGGGTTCCCCCCACAGGCTCTGGGTCTGTGCAGGCCCTGGGTTCCCCACACACAGGCTCTGGGTCTGTGCAGGTCCTGGGTTCCCCCCACAGGCTCTGGGTCTGTGCAGGCCCTGGGTTCCCCACACACAGGCTCTGGGTCTGTGCAGGCCCTGGGTTTCCCCCCCACAGGCTCTGGGTCTGTGCAGGCCCTGGGTTCCCCCCCCCCACACACAGGCTCTGGGTCTGTGCAGGCCCTGGGTTCCCCACACACAGGCTCTGGGTCTGTGCAGGCCCTGGGTCCTCCCCCACACACAGGCTCTGGGTCTGTGCAGGCCCTGGGTTCCCCACACACAGGCTCTGGGTCTGTGCAGGTCCTGGGTTCCCCCCACAGGCTCTGGGTCTGTGCAGGCCCTGGGTTCCCCACACACAGGCTCTGGGTCTGTGCAGGTCCTGGGTTCCCCCCACAGGCTCTGGGTCTGTGCAGGCCCTGGGTTCCCCACACACAGGCTCTGGGTCTGTGCAGGCCCTGGGTTTCCCCCCCACAGGCTCTGGGTCTGTGCAGGCCCTGGGTTCCCCACACACAGGCTCTGGGTCTGTGCAGGCCCTGGGTTACCCCACACACAGGCTCTGGGTCTGTGCAGGCCCTGGGTTCCCCCCCCACACACAGGCTCTGGGTCTGTGCAGGCCCTGGGTTCCCCCCCCACACACAGGCTCTGGGTCTGTGCAGGCCCTGGGTTCCCCCCCCACACACAGGCTCTGGGTCTGTGCAGGCCCTGGGTTCCCCCCACAGGCTCTGGGTCTATGCAGGTCCTGGGTTCCCCCCACAGGCTCTGGGTCTGTGCAGGCCCTGGGTTCCCCCCCCCAACAGGCTCTGGGTCTGGGGAGGCCCTGGGTTCCCCCCCCCAACAGGCTCTGGGTCTGTGCAGGCCCTGGGTTCCCCCCACAGGCTCTGGGTCTGTGCAGGCCCTGGGTTCCCCACACACAGGCTCTGGGTCTGTGCAGGCCCTGGGTTCCCCCACACACACACAGGCTCTGGGTTTGTGCAGGGCCCTGGGTTCCCCCCACAGGCTCTGGGTCTGTGCAGGCCCTGGGTTCCCCCCACAGGCTCTGGGTCTGTGCAGGCCCTGGGTCCCCCCCCACACACAGGCTCTGGATCTGTGCAGGCCCTGGGTTCCCCCCCCACAGGCTCTGGGTCTGTGCAGGCCCTGGGTCCCCCCACACACACACAGGCTCTGGGTCTGTGCAGGCCCTGGGTTCCCCCACACACACACAGGCTCTGGGTCTGTGCAGGTCCTGGGTTCCCCCCACAGGCTCTGGGTCTGTGCAGGCCCTGGGTTCCCCCCCCCCAACCGGCTCTGGGTCTGTGGAGGCCCTGGGTCCCCCCCCCAACAGGCTCTGGGTCTGTGCAGGCCCTGGGTTCCCCCCACAGGCTCTGGGTCTGTGCAGGCCCTGGGTTCCCCCCACAGGCTCTGGGTCTGTGCAGGCCCTCGGGTACCCCCACACACAGGCTCTGGGTCTGTGCAGGCCCTGGGTTCCCCACACACAGGCTCTGGGTCTGTGCAGGCCCTGGGTTCCCCCCACAGGCTCTGGGTCTGTGCAGGCCCTGGGTTCCCCCCACAGGCTCTGGGTCTGTGCAGGCCCTGGGTTCCCCACACACAGGCTCTGGGTCTGTGCAGGTCCTGGGTTCCCCCCACAGGCTCTGGGTCTGTGCAGGCCCTGGGTTCCCCACACACAGGCTCTGGGTCTGTGCAGGCCCTGGGTTTCCCCCCCACAGGCTCTGGGTCTGTGCAGGCCCTGGGTTCCCCCCCCCCACACACAGGCTCTGGGTCTGTGCAGGCCCTGGGTTCCCCACACACAGGCTCTGGGTCTGTGCAGGCCCTGGGTCCTCCCCCACACACAGGCTCTGGGTCTGTGCAGGCCCTGGGTTCCCCACACACAGGCTCTGGGTCTGTGCAGGTCCTGGGTTCCCCCCACAGGCTCTGGGTCTGTGCAGGCCCTGGGTTCCCCACACACAGGCTCTGGGTCTGTGCAGGTCCTGGGTTCCCCCCACAGGCTCTGGGTCTGTGCAGGCCCTGGGTTCCCCACACACAGGCTCTGGGTCTGTGCAGGCCCTGGGTTTCCCCCCCACAGGCTCTGGGTCTGTGCAGGCCCTGGGTTCCCCACACACAGGCTCTGGGTCTGTGCAGGCCCTGGGTTACCCCACACACAGGCTCTGGGTCTGTGCAGGCCCTGGGTTCCCCCCCCACACACAGGCTCTGGGTCTGTGCAGGCCCTGGGTCCCCCCCCCACACGCAGGCTCTGGGTCTGTGCGGGCCCTGGGTTCCCCCCCCACACACAGGCTCTGGGTCTGTGCAGGCCCTGGGTTCCCCCCACAGGCTCTGGGTCTATGCAGGTCCTGGGTTCCCCCCACAGGCTCTGGGTCTGTGCAGGCCCTGGGTTCCCCCCCCCAACAGGCTCTGGGTCTGTGGAGGCCCTGGGTTCCCCCCCCCAACAGGCTCTGGGTCTGTGCAGGCCCTGGGTTCCCCCCACAGGCTCTGGGTCTGTGCAGGCCCTGGGTTCCCCACACACAGGCTCTGGGTCTGTGCAGGCCCTGGGTTCCCCCACACACACACAGGCTCTGGGTTTGTGCAGGGCCCTGGGTTCCCCCCACAGGCTCTGGGTCTGTGCAGGCCCTGGGTTCCCCCCACAGGCTCTGGGTCTGTGCAGGCCCTGGGTCCCCCCCCACACACAGGCTCTGGATCTGTGCAGGCCCTGGGTTCCCCCCCCACAGGCTCTGGGTCTGTGCAGGCCCTGGGTCCCCCCACACACACACAGGCTCTGGGTCTGTGCAGGCCCTGGGTTCCCCCACACACACACAGGCTCTGGGTCTGTGCAGGTCCTGGGTTCCCCCCACAGGCTCTGGGTCTGTGCAGGCCCTGGGTTCCCCCCCCCCAACAGGCTCTGGGTCTGTGGAGGCCCTGGGTCCCCCCCCCAACAGGCTCTGGGTCTGTGCAGGCCCTGGGTTCCCCCCACAGGCTCTGGGTCTGTGCAGGCCCTGGGTTCCCCCCACAGGCTCTGGGTCTGTGCAGGCCCTGGGTTACCCCCACACACAGGCTCTGGGTCTGTGCAGGCCCTGGGTTCCCCACACACAGGCTCTGGGTCTGTGCAGGCCCTGGGTTCCCCACACACAGGCTCTGGGTCTGTGCAGGCCCTGGGTTCCCCCCACAGGCTCTGGGTCTGTGCAGGCCCTGGGTTACCCCCACACACAGGCTCTGGGTCTGTGCAGGCCCTGGGTTACCCCCACACACAGGCTCTGGGTCTGTGCAGGCCCTGGGTTCCCCACACACAGGCTCTGGGTCTGTGCAGGCCCTGGGTTCCCCCACACACAGGCTCTGGGTCTGTGCAGGCCCTGGGTTACCCCCACACACAGGCTCTGGGTCTGTGCAGGCCCTGGGTTCCCCACACACAGGCTCTGGGTCTGTGCAGGCCCTGGGTTCCCCCCACAGGCTCTGGGTCTGTGCAGGCCCTGGGTTCCCCCCACAGGCTCTGGGTCTGTGCAGGCCCTGGGTTCCCCCCACAGGCTCTGGGTCTGTGCAGGCCCTGGGTTACCCCCACACACAGGCTCTGGGTCTGTGCAGGCCCTGGGTTACCCCCACACACAGGCTCTGGGTCTGTGCAGGCCCTGGGTTCCCCCCACAGGCTCTGGGTCTGTGCAGGCCCTGGGTTACCCCCACACACAGGCTCTGGGTCTGTGCAGGCCCTGGGTCCCCCCCCCAACAGGCTCTGGGTCTGTGCAGGCCCTGGGTTCCCCCCACAGGCTCTGGGTCTGTGCAGGCCCTGGGTTACCCCCACACACACACACAGGCTCTGGGTCTGTGCAGGCCCTGGGTTTCCCCCCCACAGGCTCTGGGTCTGTGCAGGCCCTGGGTTCCCCCACACACACACAGGCTCTAGGTCTGTGCAGGGCCCTGGGTTCCCCCCACAGGCTCTGGGTCTGTGCAGGCCCTGGGTTCCCCCCACAGGCTCTGGGTCTGTGCAGGCCCTGGGTTCCCCCCCCCACAGGCTCTGGGTCTGTGCAGGCCCTGGGTTTCCCCCCCACAGGCTCTGGGTCTGTGCAGGCCCTGGGTTCCCCACACACAGGCTCTGGGTCTGTGCAGGCCCTGGGTTCCCCCCACAGGCTCTGGGTCTGTGCAGGCCCTGGGTTCCCCCCACAGGCTCTGGGTCTGTGCAGGCCCTGGGTTCCCCCCACAGGCTCTGGGTCTGTGCAGGCCCTGGGTTCCCCCCCCACACACACACAGGCTCTGGGTCTGTGCAGGCCCTGGGTTCTGCACACAGGCTCTGGGCTTTGCAGTCCAGCTCCTGCCTTCAGCAGGGACAGAGGCAGAGGCCACTGAGGGCTTCTGGGGGCTGCTGTGCCCCACGTCCTTGGCATCAATTGGAGACAGTGAGGTGGTGGGAGAGTCCAGGAGACTTGTACCCTCCCCCTCTCTAGGTTGGAAGTTCTTTCCAGAAGGGCTCTGACCCTCTCTGCATGGCCCAGAGTGGCTCCAAGGAGTTAGCCACAGGCAGAGTGTGGGCTCTAAGGTGCAGCCTCCAGTCCCACCTGGGCTGACTCCGCTGGTTATGGGTGAGGAGTCCTGCTCCCCACAGGTTGAAGTTTGAACGTTAGAGAAGCACAGGGAGGCAAGCATGTGAAGCAGGGTTTGTTTAGAAAGGGGTGACCTAGACTTCTCCTACGAGGGAGAAGGGGCCCTAGCTGGTGTCCTGGTATCCCAAGAAGCGAGGTGTTCTGCCCTTATTATATGTCCTAGGATTCCTTTGTTCTCCTGTCTTTCCCCCTTATCTTTCTCCTTCCTGTGGACATGACTAGGCCCAGGAGTGCTGGGTGGGAGGGCCAACAGGTGGGAACCAGGTGGGCTGAAGGGGGAAGGGCAGGTGGAGTAGACAAGGACACAGTAACAACCCTAGAGCTCCCTGGAGGGAGGGGCAATTCCTGGGACAGGTTACCCTGGCAACAGGTTGGAGCAGGGGCAGGTTCTACATAAGATCCCTCAGGGGACAGTCTCCAATTTCCCAGACTCGCTCAAAATTGGCCTCCTTGACCGACCTGACTCGATTTACCTGTCTACACTGACTGCCTGTCTGATTCTGGCTTCAATGCTTCTGCTGGGCGGGCAGGGCACCACCTCAGAGCAGCTGCCCCCTCAAGGAGGCTGGGCACACGTGGAGAAAGTGGGGGGGCTAGGTCAGGGTGGGTGGTGTAGACGGACACAGCTGGTCCTCTGTGTGGGATCTCTGCCCGCAGGAGGGAGGCACGGCTGCCCGGGGCCCACACTAATGGCCCTGCCAACCTGCCCTCCACATGGCCAGCCGGGGCGTGCGAGTCGGCAATCCAGGAGCAGAGCCCTCCAAGGTCACAGCCACTTCCCTGCTCACCTGAGCTCCATGAGCCGCTGTCCCCAGGAGCAGGGACAAAGTCACAAGAGGAGGAAGTGGCCCTCTGAGGCCAGAGGCCCCGAGGATGCAGAGATCCCCTGGGCGCCGTGGAGCACATTGGAGGAAGACGGGAGGCAGAGCTCCTGGCCCTGGGGCTACACGTGGCTGGAGACCAGCTACCCAGGACACTTGGCAGGGTGCCGGCTCCCCTGGGCACCAGTGTGGCCACGCACCCCGGGAGATGCACCCAGCCAAGCTAGCTCACGCGGAAGCGAGCCAGCCCAGCTGAGGACAGGCGGGCGCGGGTACCAAGGCCTGCACCCCAGGGTCAGATGGCCGGTGGATAAGAGGCAGCGGGCCCAGAGGGGCTGGGGGGACAGAGACGGCCTGGGAGGGCAGTGGGAACTGGCTGGGCCCCGGCCCTGCCAGCACGAGTCCCCTTGGTCTATTAGAAGATGGACCCAGGACAGGCCCCCGTGCAAGGGAGGCCACCGCCCAGGCGTGGCCCTCAGACTCTGCAGGGGCGCCACCCCCAGATGCCTCTGAGGGGCAAGCAGAGACTGCCTGAGGCCAGGGCATGCTCCTCAGGTGGCCCTGATGTCCCACAGCCCCGGCAGTCAGCAGGGTGGGGGACGCAGGTGGGCGGCTGCAGGGAGCACACTGCTCTGAGCCGCTGCCTGTGGACCACAGGCCTCAGGGCTCTCAGCACACCCAAACCCGCCGGGCACTGCAGCAGCCCGGAAGGACGGACCCCCCCAGCAGACGTCAGGTGGGGACAGGCGCAGACGCCCCGGCAGGACACTGCGTGGAGGTGGCTCCCTGACACACCATGAGTCCAGGCACGAGAGGGAGCCCAAAGACTGACCTGCCACCCCTACGCCTGCTCTGTGCCTCCCAAGGCAGCCAGAGAGGCCACCGGGAGGAGGGCTGGGGCCACAGCCTGAGACCCAGGAGAGGGCTGCGCGGCCCTCCAGCCCGTCTGCTCAGGGGGCCGCCCCAGCACCAGCCGTCACAGCCCTGGGTGAGCAGAAGGGACCCCAGGGCTGGGCCACAGCGGGCACAGCTAAGACCCCCTGGTAAAGTTGGGGTCCCCCACTAGCAGGAGGTGTCCCGGGGCATGCTGGGGAGCCTGGAGCTCCGACTGGGCCTGTTCTCTCCCGAGGACCCCTCCCGGCAGCACCAGGTCACAGGGAACCGTCCCCTGGTCGGGGTCTGTATTCTGCTGCAATGGCAGAGCACGCGGACGGGGGCTCCACGAAGAGCAGCTGTTTCTGGACGCTGGGGAGACCAGGCTGGAGGGGCAGGTAGGAGCCCAGGTGAGACAGGAAGGGCCCCCGGAGACGAGGAGCCACCCAGACCCCGTCACCTAGCAAAGGCCCTGCCTCCCGGTGGCAATTAAATTTCAGCCTTGTGCTGGGGGACATCCACACCACCCACCTCACTGTTACTCAGCGCCTGCTGTGCCAACCCACTCGTCTACCTGGGCACAGACAGTGGCCTACCCACTCCCTCCCTCCTGCCGCCCATGACCTCATTGCAGATAAAGCACCTATGGTGCACAGAGTGGGTTAGTAACTTGCCCAGCGTCACACAGCAGGCCAGGGCAAAGCCTCATAGCAGCCTAGTCTCTCCTAACCTGCTGTCCAAAGGGCACACTCTTGCAGGAGGAAAATATTGCCCTCTGTTAAGGGACACGTGGTAAGAGCTCGGGGTTCCTCTGCACAGCACCACAGCAAGGTGCACCCATCAGCCAGGAAGCCAAGCCTGTCCTTGCTGCAGCAGCTCCACTGGAGAAGCCCCACTGGGGCAGGGAGGCTCCTGCTCCTTCCCAGGCGCCGCCACCTTCCTGGGCGCAGCAGGTGCTCCCTGGGTGGACGCTCAGGGCCCCAGAGGAGGGGCTGGAGACTGGGAGCGTGTGCAGAGCAGACAGGCCTGTGGCCCTGAGGCCCCCCGTACAATGGCCACAACCCACAGCCCCACACCTGGCCGCATGCCCTGGCCTCCCTGCCTCCCTCTGCCCCACCTGGGAAGTCACTTCTAAAGGGAAGCCAAACAGGCTGGAGGCCACTCAGGCCCCCAGGTGTCCCATCAGGACCTGGTGACTGCACAGGTGCATGAGACACTGGCACCTGCCCCCCAACACCGCAGGACACCTGGCTCACCCCGGCTTGATTGACAGGTTCCCGAAGGGGCTGCAGAGGGCAGCTCGGCCTGAAGACTGCCCACAACTTGCCCCTTTGATAAAACGAAATGGGGAAGGAGGAGACCCCGGCCGTGGCATGGGGGCCAGGCCTGGCCCCGCCATTAGCTCTCAGCAGAGGTGTGGCCGGGCCCCGCTCCCCCCCCCCCCCCCCCGGGCCCAGGAGCCCAGCCCCAGCTGCGGGAAGCCATCGTGAAACACGAGGGCCTTCTCTTGGTGTGGAAGCAGGGAGGGACAGGCCTGGCAGCAGGAATTTCTGTGGCTCTCCCGTGGCAATAGATCACCCAGTGCACGTGACCGTCCCCTGCCCTGCGAGGAAGGTCCCTCCCAGGACACCAGAGATGGGCGTATCCCCGTCGGAGCTGAGCGGCCCACCCTTATCCTACCTGGTAATTCCCATGGGTGAAGAACATCCTATGGAAGCCCTTGATGTCCCCGATGTTTATAAACAGAGCAGGCGCGGGCTCCCTTCTGTCAGGAGCTCCGTCCGTCTGGTCAGCCTGCCCGTGTCCCCCCCACGTCACCCCACTGCCCCTCTACCCCGCGCCCCTCCCCTCCCCCAATCTCCTTTCTGTGTTCCGTGGTTTTTTCCGCCATCTCATTTCTCTGAGCTCTGGTTCTCAGCCCATCCCACCGAGGGGAACCCAGTCCCACCACCCCCTTGGGACGTGGGACCCGGCCACACCATCTCTGGCCCTTCACCCATGGGAATTACCACTGATTCCCAAAGGAGGGCCGTGGCTGCTGCCCCTGGAGGAGAGGTGGCCTTGCTGGCCACAGGAGCCCTCGTGCACGCACAGGCTCCCTTCCGAAGCCCCCCGCAGTGCTTGCGCGGCCTAACACCACCTGCCCAGCCACCCAACCTCCCCTGCTCTGACCGGACGCCCACCTCCCTAGTCCTGCCTTCACCTCCAGCGTGTGGAGGCCATGGCTTCCCTGCCCCGTAGCAGGGACAAGCAGGCGGCTCAGAGCGCCAAGGCCCAGGCAGCCACACAGTCCGCAAAGGAACAGGCAGGGCCTCCTGGCCTGCAGCAACCAGGCTGGCGCCCTCTTGGGAGCAGGACACTGTCCATAGATCTCAGTGGAGACCAAATGGCCAGGCCCGGTGTGGGAGGGAGAGAGGGAATCCTGAGCCCTGAAGATGGGCCAGGGCTGGCCAGGTCTAGTGCCAAGGAGACCCCAGGACACCCGAGGGTCCAGGGAGGTGGTCCTCTAGAAGCCCAGGAGCCCCAGGCAAGGGGTAAGAGCACCCACGAGGCTGTAATGGGAAGGCGCTGGGCCCTTAGGTGCTGTGGGCCTCGCAGACCACCCCAGCCTCAGCCTGTTGGGGCCCCAGTGCAGCCGCCCCAGAGCCACGGTCCTTCCG
This sequence comes from Marmota monax, assembly GCF_021218885.2. Lineage (NCBI taxonomy): Eukaryota > Metazoa > Chordata > Mammalia > Rodentia > Sciuridae > Marmota > Marmota monax. The sequence continues at coordinate 2,214,225 of NW_026693010.1, read as the reverse complement.
TCCCCTGAGCTGTCCCCAGACCCCTTGGGGTGCTGCTCCCTGGAAGCCTCACTGTGTGGGTCACAGATGTGCCCTTCCCTTGGGGAGGCTCATCAATCCAACAACTGGACCAGGGGGTCCATCCCACGGCTGCAGGGTGGCCACCCAGTGGGCAGGACGCTCCCGGGCAGACTCTGGAGCTCCCTTGTGAGCAGGCTCTCAGGGTGGAGCCCTAGTTTTCCCCAGACACCCTTTCCCAAAGAGGAGGAAGGACAGCAGGACAGGCCATCCTCGGTGGGCAGCGGGTGGCGGGCACCGGGAGTCCCTGCTTGGCTTCCCTGGGAGGAGCAGATGGCTGAGACCCAGAGTCCCTCCGATACAGTTTAGAAGTGCCCACCAGAGCCACAAGAGCTTCTCCAGGTTCTGGCCTCAGCCCTGGGCCCCGTTGTGGCCTCGAGGAGGAGGTCCATCCGGGTAGGTGCCCAGCGGCCAGCACAGGACCCCTGGAGACCCAGCTCCTCAGCCTCCTTTGTCTGTATCCAGTCTTCTCAGCAGTTCTTTATTTTTTAATTTGCTTTGCAAATAACCCTGAATTAAAAACCATATATATCTATTTTTAAAAACCCAGCCTTTCGCTTCCGTAATTAAATTTCCACAAGATATTTTTCCCTAGGAAAATTCAATTAGGCTTTAATTTTAGTCATCTAAAAAGCACTGGTGCTTTGAGTATTTGATTTTTAATTTAAGCCCTTGATAGGGCATTCCAATTAAAGCCCTCCGGTGGGCACCGCAGCATGACCAGGCTGTTACGCAGCAGGCAGAGGACCCTTGTGGCCGGGGACCCGGGTCGGGGGAGGCAGGTGGCCAGCAAGGCAGGACAGCCAGCGGGCAACTCGGGCCACCCTGCATGAATTTGGCCCCTCCATCAAGTGGCCAGCCAGACACTCTGTTCTGTCCCTGAGTGAGACCACTCTCAGCCCAAGCCCTGGGCACAAAATGCCAGGGAGGGGACAGGGCCAGAAGCACGTCCTCAGACCCAAGGGCCACCTGCCTCCAGAATGGCTGGTTCAGTAACCAACAGGCCGCATCCCTGCCCATCAGGCCTGGCCCTCTCCCGTCACGCACCCAGGCCTACCCCATCCCTCCTTCCCCTTGCCCTTCGTCACTGGTGGGAAACTTGGGCTGGACCAGGGGCAGGGGGGCGGCATATCATGTCACACAGGCCCCAGCAGGACGCCGTCAGAGGCCACCGTCCTGACCCTGGGCAGCGCGCCACCTCCCTCCCGCCCTGGCCGACCTCTGCGAGCGAGTCTGCGCACTGCTGGGACTGTCACTTCAGCTAGGGTGCAGGAAGCGGGCCTGCTGCTCCACCTGCCCGGGGCCGCCTCTCCCTGAGCCCACAGTGGGGTGAAACCCGGCAGCCCCTGACCGGCAGCCAGTTCCCCACGTGATCAGAGGCCCTCTACACTGGCAGCCGCGTTTCCACCGAACACGTATTGTGTGTCAGAACCTCGTTCAGCTGCACCACCGCGCCAGCATGTTGGGTTCCGCACAGGAGGACAGAGAGCTGCCCTTCTCGGGGACACCTGGGGCTCTGATGAGTAAAGTGCTGTCCTCGGGCGCAAGTTTTGAGTGGATCCAGGTCATCTTCCTCTGGGCCTGTGACAGGTGTGACGTCTCTGCCTTGTGGTCACCCACAGGGGTTTTAAGGTCTTTCAGGAGGGGCCGTGGTGCCCACACCCCACAGCTGTGTCCAGGGCTCTCCAGCTCCCCAGTCCTCTCGGGCGCGCAGGGTCCCCCTTTGCTGGTTTAGCAAGGCCCGCAGGTGAGCACTTGCAAATCCCGTGCGCCTTTCCGCAGCAGTTGGTGACGGTGAAGGTCTTGGCCTCTGCCCCGTCCTCTCTGTGGTGAAGGGTCTCCGTGGTTCTGGACATCCCGTAAGAGGCGTGTTTGGTCTAGTCGCTGTGGTGTCCATGCCTGGTCAACACTGGACACCAGTCCTCAGCAGGGCCTTGCCCAGGGCACTCGTTTTCGATTTGAAGGAGTCCATTCTGTCAACGCCTCCTCCCGAGGGTCCTGCCTTGGCGTCAGGTCTGAGAACCCGACGTCTCGTCCTCACTCCAAAAGGTCTCCTCCTAATGCTGTTTCCTGAAAGTTCCTAGGTTTTACCTTTTACATTGAACTGTCGATTCTGACCTAATTCCTGAGACTGACGTCAGAGTTTGTTTCTGTTTGGGGGTTTCATTGTTAGATATGAGGCGCTCCCTAAAAGCTCAGGTGAAAGAATGCAGGAATGTTCAGAGAGGAATGATCAGGTCATGAGAGCTGTGACCCCATCCGTGGGTCAATCCATTGAATGGATTAACTGGTGGTAACTGCAGACAGGCACCGTGTGCCTGGAGGGAGAAGGTCGCTGGGGCTGTGCCTCTGGGTTTATACTCTGTCCTGGTGATCAGGCTCTCTCTGCTTCCTGGTGGCCACTCCTAGACACCTTCCTGTGCCATGTCCTCTGTCCTGATGGGCTGCTTCGTCTTAGGCCCGGAGCCAGGGGTTGGCTGACCATGGACTGAAATTCTGAAACCATGAGCCATAAGTTGTTCTGCTCAGAGCTGGGCTGGGGCTCAGGGTAGAGCAGTGCCCAGCACGTGCAAGGCCCTGGGTTAGATCTTCAGCACCACATTTAATAAATAAATGAATAAAGGTATAAAAAATACAATAACATTTTTTTTTAAATTGTCCTGGTCAGTTCTCTGGTCACAGCAACTCGAAGCTGACGAAACCACTCCTGTAACGTTCTTCCCCCACTGAATCACTTTTGTGCCTTCATTGCAAATCGGTTGTGCACGTCTGCTTCTGAGTCCTCGGTTCTGTGGCCGGGCCCAGTTGTCCGCTCCTTGGCCAACGCCGCATGAGCCACCTCATGGAGCACAGCGACTCCTTTATTCTTCTGTTTCAAGATGATTTCAGCTGTTCTAGTTCCTTTGCATTTGCATATGGAATTTATAATTATCCTGTCTACATCTACCGAATAATCCTGCTGAGGTTCTCTGACAGAAACAGCACTGATCCGATCAGTTGGAGGAGCGCTGACTTCATCACTAGGCTGTCTTCCAACCGTGAACACAGCCCTCCTCTCCTTCTATCTACCTCTCCTTGGATTCATCTCGGCAGCACTGTGTGGTGGTCCGCATACAGGCCTAGGTGTGCCCTCCTGAGCACCTCTAGCTGGTACTGTGCCTTCAGTGCGATACAGGAACAGCGGGTTCTTGGTCCTGTAGACCGCAAGCTCGCTGGGTCCGCGTTCCTTCCAGGACGCTTTTTCGCAGGTCGCTGGGTTTCCAAGCAGACAGGGATGCTATCTGCTAACGGGGACCTGTCTCCTCCCTTCCGCGAGCCTGTCACTCCCTTTTCTTTCTGTTTCTTTTATTTTTTAGTTGTAGATGGACACAAGACCTTTATTTTATTTATTTACGGTGCTGCTGAGGATGGGACCCAGGGCCTCGCCCGTGCTAGGAGAGCCTCCACCGCTGAGCCCCGCCGGCCCTCGCTCCCTCTTGCTGCCTACTGCACTAGCAGAAACCTCAGCGCAGTGCTGGGTCAGGGTGGGGAGAACAGCCGATCTGGGCTTGCTCCTGGCCGTGGGGAAAACAGTGCAGCGCTGATCACATGACTTTAGCGTTAAGTAGGATCCAGCCGCAGGGCTTTGGAGGATGGCAGTTACTAAGTGAGGAAGCCCCCCCACCCTTATTCTCGCGTGCTAAGAATTTACCAGGAACGGTGCCCGATGTTGCTAAATGACTTTCTTCACAGATGGACATGATCGCGTGGTTCTCCTCCAGCCTGTTGGCATGGTGGACGGCGATGATTGATCTTCAGACGTCCCACCAGGTATCCCCACCACGAGGGGTTTGCTCGTGGGGTTAATTGTTTCTATATATTGCTAGCTTCTATCTGCTGATATTCTGTTAGGGGTTGTGTGTCTGCATTCATGAGGGACATTGGTCTGTTGTTTTCTTGCTTTTTATTTTTGTACTACTTTGGTAAAATGTATTTCTTCGGGGACTTCCTTTTGGATCCATGGGTTGTTTTCTTTTAAAGTGATGCCCCTTCCACCCAGGAGCCCTCTCTTGCTGTCCCATGTCCCCTCTGCCCTTTAACTACACCAGTTGGTTCCAGCTCTGGCTGCTCAGGATACCCCTGCCTCGGGGCCTTTGCACTAGCAGTCGATGACTAGGGGGTTTTCCTCCACATCTCAGTTCCAAGTCACTTCCGCTTGGGGAAGGCTGCCCAAGTCCACCTGCTTCCCTGGGCCTGTGTCCAGCCCTGCTGAGGGTACCACTCCGTCATGGGTGAGCATCAGGTCAGTCCTTACCCAGAGAAGAAGTGCCACAGTAGGACACAGGGACAAATGAGGGGTCGGGAAGCCCCCAGGGGTCACCCCAAGCCCACCTACTGGCCTGTCTATCTCTCACATGTCCCCTTCCTCAAGTCCTGCAGGCTGTAGGACACATGAGGCCCATTACCTGCTGTCACATGGAGGGACGGACAGAGGAGAGCCTGGCTTCGCTCACCCCATGGCTTCCTTCTCCCCACCCCCCTCCCCCCGGCCTGCCCTGTCCACCTCCTCTCCTTGCCCAGGGCCAAGGACTGGGAACCAGCCCCGGCCACCCCAGGAGCGGGCCCATGTTAAACGGGTCCTCCCTTTAACACAATGCGAGGGTGGGTCAGAGGGAAGTCTCCAGGGGGTCGACAAACCTCGAGGACAGGGAGGACAGAGTCCCTCAAAGAGAGAAAAACACCAACCGAGACCTCCCAGGAACACAGGCACAAGATCCTCAAAAAATATTTGCAAATAAAAGTCAGAATCCATAAAAAGAATTGCACGCCATGACCGACTGGCTCCGTCCAGGGGGCAAGCCTGCTCCAGCCTGTGAGGACCATCACTGAGACTCGGGCTAACAGCTGAAGAAGCGAGATCACATGCTCCTCTCAGTCCGTGACACAAGTCTGACAAGAGCCAACGCTCGTTCCTGGAAGTTCTCACTCGACAAGCCCCATCCAGGCAGGGGCCTATGCGTCCAGGAGAGCCCCTCTCACGCTCAGGCTGGTCCCCCCAGAGCGCAGGCTGAGGCCCAGCACTGCCCAGGAGGCTACCAGCTGCAGGTCACACGCTGCAGGAGTGTAGGCAAGATGCGCCCCAGGCACCCTGGGCTGCAGCCCCGTGGGAGGAGCCGACACCCCGCAAGTACGGGCGACCTGGTCACTCCCTGTGGCTTGGTTTCCCCATTGACAGAGGGCAAGTCTGAGAAAGGCAGGAGGGAGGCCACTGAGATGGACAGATGTGATCCCTCAGCTCCAGGGGCACTGGACAGGCAGGGCTCTTGCCTGCGGATGGCCCTAAAGGCTGTGCACGTGAGGCATGGCGGGCTTCCTGGAGGAGGTGTGCTGCTGGCAGAGTCTCGGGATTAGACAAGGCCTGGACAGTGCACACAGGCAAGGAACTGTCCCAGCCGGCTGGGGAGTGGTCACGGCCAGCCGGGAGGCACCAGGAGACCACCCGGGGGAACAGCAGGGAGGGGCCGGTGGGGAGCCAGAGCCCAGGCCTCCCAGGGCAGTGGGGTCTCCCCGTGCGGCCCAGTGTCCCTAGCCTTGGAGTCCCGAGAGCTCTCTCTCTGGCCAGCCCGCCCCGTGGAGGCCGGCAGAGACAGGCAGGACCCAGTCCTCAGCAGCTCGCTGCACCCCATGCCCGCGGCCCCTGCCGTCTGACCTGTGGACCGCCCAGCCATCATGGGCTTCTCCTCTGAAGCAGCCAGAGTGCCGGCCTCACAGCCCACTGCCCGTCCCCCGGAGGAGAGGCCTGGCCAGGCCTGGGACTCTGTCCTCCCGGCCTTTTGAGGTGCAGCCAGTCCAACTGGCGCTTCTGAGTGAGCGGCCACGGGGGTGCCTGGCGCTGGCCTCTTTGGGGACGTTGGGGTCTGGGCCTGAGGCTTCTCTCTTCTCTTGGGCCACCCTGCAGGGGCCAGCGCCTATATTCAGAGGCCACACATGGAAATGACATGGCCTGCAAACCCAGGTCCCATCTACTATGGGACTCTAGGTCCCCATGCCAGGGGGCAGGAAGAGCAGGTGGACAGGACTGTAAGCCAGGTTAGCAGGCCCAGCTGAGGGCAGTGACCGGGGCCTACCCCCTGGGCCACCACCTGTCCCTGCAATTTCACAGGACTCCACATTCCCCTGGGAACAGCCCTGGGCCAGGCGGGGGTCCTGTGAGTGCCCAGTCTACAACTGGGCTCTTGGTCCTGGACAGAAGTCAGCTCAGGGCCGTGGGGAGGCCCGAGATACAGCTGGGTCTTGGGGAGGCCCGGGGGCCTGGGTTCCTCACCAGGGCAGTGTCATCCAAGAGAGGCCCCCTCCCTGTGACCTACACCTACTCACCCTCCAGGCTGCCTGCAGACGTCCACCAAAGAGATGCTGGCCGCCTGGCCCTCCCCGCTGTATCCTGGCAGCCCCCTCCCTGCCACTCAACAGGGGCCCTGGAGGCTGCTCAGTGGCTCCAGAGGGTGGCCGGGGCTGCGGGAGAGACACAGCAGGTCCATGACCACCCGGTCACCCCAGGCTGCCCAGGTTTCAAAGGGCCCACAGTCCACCCGCCCTTCCTGCCTGCCTGGCCCTCTCCCCCAGAGCCATCCCGACACTGGGGACGTGGTGTGTCTGATTTCCATTCCCCCGTGATCGACGGCCCCCGTCTCCTCGCGGCCAGTTTCCTCTGCCTCCAGCTGCATGAACAAGCCGCCTGATACCCCAGGAGGCGGGGGCACCCCAGGGAGCCAGGAAGGGGCCCAGTTGGAAAAATGAGGTCCTGGGCCAGGCCCTGCTCAGGCCAGTGCCAGGACCACCCAGTGAGGCACCCCAGGAAGGAGAGGCAGCCCCCTCGACCAGCCCCCCCTCAGCCCATACGCCAGGCCCTCTCTGAGACAGGGTCAGGGCCATCGTGGGCACCTGCAGTGTAGCCTGGAGTGGACTGTGCCCCCAGCACTGCGGAAACCCCAGGGCAGCTGGTCGCAGCCCGTTTAAGAGATGAGTGAACCAAGAGCCACTGAGCACCGAGGGCTTCCCCTGGATGGGCAGCCCTGCATGGGTCAATGCCCAGGCTGCTGGGGTCCTGGAGGACATGCAGCCCCCTCAGCCCCTGGCCTGAGGAGCTCTGGGGTCTCTGCCCAGGACAGCTCCGAGGCTGCCCCTCTTGGTGCCCTCTGGGCTCCAGCTGTGGCCACCAGGGTGAACCTCCAGGGCCTCACCACCCGCGAGCCCTCCACAGGTCTGAGCTGCTCCTGCCAGTGCCCAGGACCACGGCAGGGCAGCCCTGGCCAGGGCACCTCAAGGCTTCAGGCGGGGGGCCCAGGAGCAGGCTTCTCTCTGCCTGCCACGAGCATCCAGGTGGGGGCCAGGAAGGGCACCACGTGACCTTGGCACCCATGTGACCCTAGAGCACAAGTTGTCCTGCTCTGGGACACCCTCACCTGGCCACCTCCCCAGACAACAGGGCCACACAGCCCTGGTCTCAGGGTTGTGATGGGCCATTCTAGATGTCCGCTTGCCTGGGGTACGTGGCGCCCAGACACAGGCCGAATGTCACCCGGGCAGTCTGAGGCCATTTCTGGGTGAGATAAACATGTGAATCCAGAGAAAATAGAGCAGGTGTCCCTTTGAGCTGGGTGGCCCCCCAGGCAACGGGAGACCTGAGAGGAACAGCAGGGGCAGCGAGGGAGGGTGCGCTGCCCGCGTGACAGCCAAGCCAGTTCTCCCACCGCCCTGGGCCTCCCTGGCGTGCACACTGGCCCTCCTGGGCCTCGCTGGCCGCTGCAGGTCGGGGAGCTGTGGGCCTCCTTAGCTGTGGGTGGGCACCGCTCTGTGGCATCCTCTGGGGAGCTCTGAGGGACACGGGTGTCCGAAGCCCCTGCAGAGCCGCTGCGTGCCCCGGAGACTGGCTGCAGCTGGCCTCCTCCTCTACACAGCCCGAAGGAGAAGACGGGCCCAGGCTCAGCAAGGAGTGGCTCTATTCAAGGGGTCATCGCACTGTGGGGAAAGGGCCAGGGCCATGGCAGTGGTGGGGACAGCACAGGAAGAAGTCCCAAGGCTGGGGCTGCGAGGGGCTGCAAGGGGCCGCAGGGCCAGCAGAGGGTTTCCTTCCAGGGAGAGGCGCGGCCCTGCGGGAAACGGCAGGCAGGCGGGTGGCACTCCAGGTGCAGAGATGGGCATGGCTGGCCCAGGCGCCTGTCCCCAGAGGGACCACAGCCCACCAGGATGGGGAGGGGCCAAATTCCAGGGCCTGAGGGAGGGAGAGACCCCAGGCTTCAGATGTCCTCTGTGAGTCCAGAGTGGGGCCTTCTCACCTTCCGGTGAACTTGTCCACCGTCAGGATGGCCAGTGAGCCTGTGGGCTGTCCACTCTGGAACCTGGCAGGAAGGGACTTGGGAGTGGAGGGGCTTTGGGAGAGGGTGATGAGGCTGAAGGTGGCACCAGCCTGCCCATGGGATGAGGGGCCCGGGGCCTGTGCAGTGTCCAGGTCAGGCCTGAGGCCCACTGACTGCCGGCTCCCTCCCGGGCACCCTCCCCAACCTGAGAGGGACGGGGCGCCCCTGGCCCCCAGGGGCAGCACAGGTCTTGGAGAGGACCCTGAGGTTGGAGTAGGGGCAGAGGCCAGGGTGTCCACGGGGGCTGGGCCTCGCTGCCCTGGAGCGGCTGAGCGGCAGGGCCGCCGGCTGAGCGTGATGCGGCCACACTGGGCGGCTCTCTGGGGCAGCTGCCTCTGGGTTGCTTCCTGGCCTCCCTGTAAGGTGCTCTGTGGCTGCACATCCTGCCCTGACGGGCCCTGGACCCAAGATGACTCGGTCGCCTCTGCTGACAGGGCACATGGCCAGTGGTGGTGGGGTCCCCAGACAGGCGTCCTCTCTCAGGCCCCCTGAGGGGCACAGCAGGATCCCAGGAGAGCCCCCAGGGGATGGTCACCCCACCTTCAGCAACACCACCTGCCCCAGGGCTGACCTGTGCACACCAGGCCCATCCCCAAGGGTGGTGGGCTGCAGTGACCCTCAAGCCCTAACCCTCAGCACTTGGGGACATGGTCTTCAATGAGGTGACTAAGTTATAAGAGGCTGTTGGTGTGTCCCTAAGGCAGTGTGACCGGTGCCCTTCTGCGAGGGGGCGTCTGGACCCAGGGAGGCAGGAAGAAGGCTGGGGAGAGGTGAAGGAGGTCAGAGCTCGCTACAGTCCACGGCCTCTGGAGTTTATAGAGGGATAGGAAAGGGGGAAGGGGACAGTCCCAAGGGAGAGAGGGGGTCCTCAGAGAGGAGAGGGGACAGTCCCAAGGGAGAGAGGGGTCCTCAGGAAGGAGAGGGACAACATGCCTTTCCTGCACTCCAGCTTTACTGGGGATCCCAGGGAAGTTTCCAGAGAGTCCTGCCTAGGTCCCCCTCTTGACTTTTGACTGACAGCAGGATGACATCAGACTTGGAAGTCCCCACTGCCATGGCCACTCGAGGTCACCTGGCCCATGCAGACCAGTTCTAACTGGATTCTTAACCGTACATTCTTGCAGATTTTATGGTCAGGAGGAAATGTTCTTGTCTCCCTTAGTTTCAGGAGCTGGTCACAAATGTCCCCTGGGTTCTTCCCTGGACAGTACCTCAGGTCTGCATTTCTCCTGCAGTTAACAGGTAGTTGGCTGAGGAATGTGACTTAACCTGTCACCAGACCAGGCCGGGCTGCAGGTAAATGGCTTCTTGGAAAAGAAACCCCTATCACGGCAGTGCTGGGCCAGCAGTGGCACAGGGGGGTGGCAGTGTGGCAGCAGCCCAGGAACCTCCTGGGTCTCACTCGCTGGCTGCCCACCCAGGTCCCTGCTGTGGCCCCGAGGCCTTAGGCACGTGTGCAACCAGCCTAAGCCACCCTGAGCCGGCCTGGCCTGAGTGCAGCCCTCCTAGGCCAGGAGACGGTACCACTGGGGCGAGGGTGGTACCACGTGGGGCGAGGGTGGCCCGTCCTGGCAGGGCTCCTTAGGGGAGACCGTGAATATTCCCTATTTAAATGCAATTGCTGTAAACAGCAGAGCGCCAGGGTCCCAGCTGTCACGCCAGCTCCTGGAAGCTGGGTCAATCGTTAAAACGAAAGGTCAGGTTGCCTCTTGGTGCTTTTTAATCCGATCCGGCACCCTCCAGCTTCCGCCCTGGCCCCACCCGGCCTGGGCGCCTCATTAATGCAAGTGAAGGAGGAGGATGACATCATTCCCATGTAATTGTCCCGTCTCTGCCTGGCCTGGCTGTTCTCATAAAGGGCGGGGCAGACAGGGCTGCATGTGCATCCTGGAAGGGGAGTCTGACCAGGGTCTCCTGCCTGTGGACATTTATTGTTTGCAAATGAGATAATCCAATAACCCAGCCAGCTCCCAGCCAGAGCCTGCAGGAGGCCAGCTCTGCCCTCCTCCCAGGAGACCAGTTCCTGAGGAGGGGCTCACGAGGGTGAGGCAAAGCACCCTGAACACCCTCCAGGCCAAGCGCTGTCCGGTCCAGCAGGACCTAGAGTCCCACATGCCAAGGAGAAAGGCTCAGAGAGGTCAGCGGCTTGGCCCAGTGTCACACACCGAAAAGCCCAACACACCTGAAACGGCCCCTCTAAAGCCAACACTGCCACTCAGCCTCAGGGACCTCCAGGAAGGGGGTCTGTGTGGCCTCAGGGCTGCTGTGTGGAGTCTCCAGAACTCAAGGATGCTTCTAAGAAACCCCTATAGCTGGACAGACTATTTTCCGGATCTCAATTGTGCGTCTGGCCGGGAGGAGGCTTAGCCTGTAGATACTGCCACCCGAAAAAGGCTGACGTTGAGTTGCTCCATGACACAGTCCATAGGTGGCTTGCGGGGCCTGGAGCTTTAAGACCATCATTCAGACTAGAACCTGGGAGTCCCAACATCCCCAGCCTCGGTCAGGTTGAGCCTCGACGCAGCCCCACCCCTTGTCCAGGAAGCAGGGGCCTCAGGCCCCCTCCACAGCCCACAGAGCCCTTCCTTGAGGACCTGGCCTGAGGGAAGGACCCTGGACTGAGGGAAAGACCAGCAAGGGTCAGGCCTGAGGGCAGGCTGGGAACTGGCAGAATGCCTCAGCAGCCTGCAGGGGACAGGGAGTGACCAGCAGGGCCAGACAGGTCAGAGTTCGGGGAAGTTCTGCAGCCAGGCCCGGCACTGTCTCAATGGGGCCTTTGGCCCTTTCCTCTCCTGAGGCCCCCACAGCCTGGGGTCACACCGCAGCCTGGGGTCACACCACAGAGGAATTTTCCTTTGACCCTGTAAGGCAGGACTGTGGCTGGCCCCTCCAGCACCTGGCCTCGGACTGCATGGAGCACCTGGGCATCCCAGCCCAAGGCAGGCCCTGTCCCATGGCCACAGGACAGTCACCCTAGGCCCATGAGGCTGAGGGTCAAGGTGGGCCTCTCTCTGGCCTTCTCCAGAGCTGAAGGCAGGACCTCGGGTCTCCTCCCTGGCCCCTCTTTCCACAGCAGCACCCTGGCACCCAGATGCTGGATGCCATCGTCCTGAGCCTGGCCGAGGCCCCAGCTGGGGGGCCGGGTGCAGTGGCCTCAGGGAACATGGTCGCCCGCTAGCCCCGGGAGCCGCTCTTCCTCCAATGCCCACTCTGCAGGGTCCACTCTGCAGGGTCCACCCTTGGGCATGTCCTACAGCAGGGGCACACTGCTGGAGAGTTCTGAGGGCAGAGGCATGCCAACCATCCTTCCTCACCAGGGGCCAGGCACTCGCCCACAGCTGCCCCTCACCATCCGGAGGGAGCCCTGACCTCAAGCCCAAGGAGGCATGGCTGGGCACAATGACGCCATGTCTGTGGAAAGGGTCCCATTTCCCTGGGAGAGGTGGCCACATGTTCATTCCTCCAAGGCCGGGCTTAGTCATCGGGCAAATAAGATTAAACGCCCTTGAAATGGAATTAAGATGCGTCACAGGCAGGCAGAGCAGGCCTCTCACAGCCCTGCAGAGGCTTCCCGTGTTAACCCCCTCCTGGCCACGGCTCCACCCCAAGAGGGAGCTCCCGCGACAAGGGCGCACGAGGGCACCTGCACTGGCCCAGGGACCACCCAGGAGGGAGGCCTCAGACGCCTCCCTGGGCCTTTTGACTCCTGTAAACAGCAGATGGACCCTTGGGCCTGCGGCCACAGCTGCCATACCTGAAGTCCAGGGTCCCCAGCAAGGATTCTGGGGAAGCCCAGCCTGTCCTGCGCTCTGGGAGCAGGGGCCGGGAAGGAAGGACGGGAGCTGGTGAGGTCCCCAGGCTCTCCCGACCCCCCAGTGCTCACTCACTCCCTGGGCTCCTCTGCCCTGAAGGCACACACCTGCATGCCCATCTTGGGGACCACCAGCCCCCAGAGTCTGGTCACCACCGTCTGCAGTCCAGAGATCGAGGATTGGAACCCAGTTGCACCAACTTTCTTTCCAATTTCAAAGAGAGAAGAGGGCCAGTGGCGCTGGGGGGCCCAGGCAGGCCACAGGCAGACTAGTACTGGCTCAAGGAAGGCAAAACCTGGCGCTGCCCGATGTCCTGCCACCTCCCCCACCGCGTCCTTATGCACCATGCTCCTGTCTTGTTGGAGAAAATAATGTCTCCGGAAACACGGCTTCCTCCAGGAGGCTCTGGCGATGAGCACAGCCCCTGCGCCCCCAGAGTCGCTGGAAGTCTTTCTTAATAATCGGATTCCAGCCCTGATCGTTATTTCTCATTTTCACTGAAACAATCACTTGTCCGAGAGCACGGTCCTTGATCTGCCAATTCATCATGCCGGGCTTCGTCAGCCTGGCCCCGTGCACGCGCCGCCCGGCCAGCCACAGGCTCGGATCAATAGGCCGTGTTCGTGCCGTCAATAGCTGTAAATGGTGAGATTTACGGGAGGAGCTGGGACAGCCTCCTGCCTGGCCACTGTCCCCAGGTGGGGGTGAGGGTGGGGGGCGGGGGCGCTGCAGGCCTCTGGGCTCCAGCTGGGCTGGAGCTCTCTGCCTGTGGCAGTCCCTATCCCTGGCTCATTTGGCCACTGACATTCTTGACAGAGCCCAGCTCAGTCTGGCCCTGGGGCTCCGAAATGACCAGCCATCAGAGCTGGAAGGACCCCCATGTGTGCCCCTGAATGGAGCTAGAGTCCCTCCCTTCCTGAGGGGTGCTGAGAGCTCCCCGAGTCAGGGTGGAAACAGGCCCATCGTGCCACCCTGGACAGCCCTCCTCACGGCCCCTCCATACCTCTGCATGGCCCAGGAAGGTGGCTCTGCTGGCCCTAAACATCTCTCCCCAGCCCTGCGTCCTGTGGCCTCCCAGCAGCCACACGGCAGAGTGGCTCCCACTGATTCGAGCCACTCGTGGCCAAACTCCAGCTCAGGAACTGAGCACCTTCTTCCCCTGCTGCTGGCGGGGAGGGGAAAGCACCTCCACGGTCAGCTCCAGGGCCCTCCTCACCCAGCCTGCCCCTGCCCTCCCAGGCAATTGCAAGTGGAGGCTCATGGCTGCTCTCTGCTCGAAGCCCTTGCTCTAGGAGGTGGCTCCGAAGGAAGAGAGGACTGACAGCCAGGCCTGGCAGGATCCTGGAGGCCAGGATCTCAGTCTCCAGAGCCTGGACGCCTGGGCTCCAGCCTGTGAGAAGCCAGAGCCGGCTCTGCCAAGCACCCAGTGCTCCAGCCACTTGCTCAGTTGCGTGGGAGCTGTACAGAGACAGGAAAACTGAGGGTCAAGCTTGAGTGCTGACATCTACAGCGGGTGTATCTGACCACAGCTCTGTGCTGCCCGGAGGAGTCTGCCTGCAGGGAGCGGGCTGCCCAGCCTCCATCCCTGGCCTTCCCTCCTCTGTTCTCTGCACTCATCTCCCTCCTGCCCAAAGCCCCTCACTCAGTCCCACTCAGCTCCGGCAATCTGCTGGGTCTCCAGAACTGGGGGCCAGAGGAGACCCCCAGGGACAGGTAATTCAGGCAGGGGCTTCTGCAGAAGTGTCACCATCACACCTGGCCAACATGCTAAAGCCCATCACAGGTGGTTTTATCTGCAAGAATTAAAACAAAGCGCTGATCCTGTCCTCAAGGGGAAAGCCAGCAGCCGGCCCTCGGAGGCCCCGGGCTGGTTCCTCAGGCCTTGAGGGGCTGACTCGGCAGCTCTGGGCCACGTCTTGTCCCTAAGCAGTGCAGTTCTGGGGTGAGGGTGGGAGGACAGGAGGCCACAGGTAAGGGGCACAAGACCCCCACATCCCCCCCTGGCTCGAGGGCGCCAGAGAGACACAGTAGAGGGTCTCCATCTTTTTTCATGGGGCACTGACAGAGAATACAGAACGCTTGAAACTGGAGGCCAGAGGTTTGTGAAATGTTTTAGAATCCGTCACAAACCACAGAGGCCGGAAGAACAAAGCCTCACTTCCAGAACGAGGTGGGAGCTATCAAGTCAGGGAATCCAGACAAGTGGTTTCTCAGATTCAGCCAACTTGAAAGGATAACCAGAGTGATCAGCAGCACTGTGCATGGCTGACTTGGAACAGCTGCTCTGAGGAGCGCCCCGGGCAGCCGGCCAGCTGGCCAGGGTCACTGCCCCATGGAAGCCAAACCCTGGCAGCCCGAGTTGGCTCGGGGTGTTTACATCACAGAGTGACAGCCCAGCCTGACCACAGGATTCTGCAAGTGAGGCTGTGTCTGCAACCACCAGGGACCTGGGGCCAGTAGGGTGGGTCTTCACAGTGCCTGAGAGGAAAGTCCACTCTGGGTGACCCCCAGAAACCCTGAGTGCGACAGGAACAGGCTGGACCTGGCTCCCCAAGAATGCTCTCCATGAGGCAGTGCTGTGGGCAGCTGAGGGTCTGCCCCTGCTTTGAGGGTCCCCGTTGGGGGAGGGGGCAGGGCCCATCTGACCAGAGAGCAGTCTCCAGAAGCAGCCTGGCCACAGCTGCTGGAGGACTTGAGAGGTGGACGGGGCAGCTTAGCAGGCCTGGGCTACCTGGGCTCAGGGCCACAGCACCATTACCCAGCTGAGGTGGGACCGGGACAGACGTGTGCTTTCCATGCAGGCCCCAGCTAGAGAAGCTTCCAGAATAAGCACAGCACAGTGCCAGGTGTGCAGGACAGGGACCTGCCTTGGTCTCCACTGAGCTACTTTGGTGAGGGCCGGGCCAGAAGGCCCCATGCAGCTGACACCAGGCTGACCCAAGGCTTCCACCCCCAAAGCCCCCAGCTGAGCTCACCCCTGGTCCTCACCTCTCACCCACCCCCGCCTCCTAGAGCTGCTCCCCCTCCTCCGTCCCCAGCACCACCACCCAAGACCTGCCACCCAGAAGGTGTTGCCAGAGGCCCCAAAGCTGAGCAGAAAGAGCCCCACAGGGAGGGAAGCAGGCCAGCCCACTCCCACCTCATCTGCCACTGCCAGAGGTGGCTGTGGCCCAGCGCCCCACAGAGTGCTGCTGGTGGCTCTTAGAGCCGTGATCTGTGGAGCCCCTACTGGGCAGACAGGGAGGGGCCATCTGGACACAAGGCTGTGCCCCAAGGTCCTGCACAGTGGGCAGCATGAGACCCCGTCCCCCTGCCCACTGCTGTCAGGGGGTCCCTCTGCCTGCTGCACGGGCCTGCGGCTGGGCCTGGGGGCGCTCGATGGAGGTGGGAGAAGGCACTTGGAACCTGGGCCTGCCCCCCATGCCCTGACCACACAGAGGCCGCAGGAAGCCAGGGCTTCTCCTGCCGTCTATGCACTGTGAGACCCAGCAGTGTCGGGCTGAGTGTAAGGACTCGGTAAACACCAGTTATCACAGCCACCGGGGGACAGGGTCAGTGCATCCAGGAAGGAAGGGACGTTGGTGCAGGTGGGACGTTGGTGCAGGCGGAGGTGAGTGTGGGACCCCAGGGGCTCCACAGGGGGCTAGCTCTCAGGTCCCCTGAGCTACAGACTCACCGCCCCGCTGGACCTCAGACCCATGAGCCCAAAGTGACAAGGGAACACAAGGCTGGCTTCTGCAGGCTGGGCTCCCAGCCTACAAATCTCTGCTTTAGACAAATACCTCCTTGCCCCATAGCCCTGGCTGTCCCTCTGCCTATGGCCCCCTGGGCAGTTTGAGGCAGGGTGGACAGGCTGTCCTCCTGGCTAGAAGCCCAAGTGGGGGATGGACACCATGATGCAGGACCCTCCAGGCATGGCTCCTCTCGACCTGGGCAAGCCATCTGCAACCTCAGGCCCTGGTGGTCGTGTGAAGGCCTCTGGATGTCCTTTGACATCCATAAGCTACCTAGGGTCCTGCCTGAGGACCCAGCTGTGGCAGCTCATGAAGACTGAGGACTGGGGGCTGGGGAGCACAGCAATGCAGAACCCCGCTCCCTGGACCTGCCAAGCCCTGGCACAGGTGGGCCTGGACCGCTGCCATGTCCTGCTGACCCTGCAGAGCCCCAGCCCCACCCCCATGCCCCAGCCTTGAATCTGGACTCAATCAGGGGACACAAGACCCTGCTCTCGGGCCCAGCTCCTCCGCCTGAGTCCTTGCCAAGGCTCCCACCACTCACTGGTGGCACCCAGCCGAGCAAACACCACCCTGAGAACTCAGGGATCCAGAAGCCACGCTGGGCAGCCCCGATGGGCAAGGGGGCAAGGGAGCAGCCAGAGAGCATGGAGCCCGTCACGCTGAGGCCACTCCTCACCAAGCTGGCAACGCGGCTGACGGCAGATCTGGGCAGGGAGGGGCATGGCCGGGGAGGGGCAGCCCACCTTCCCAGGTGGCCGTTTATGGGCCCATCCCGACGTCTGCCTGGCCTAACGGTGCCACTGCAGAATCCCTGCGCAGGGCAGTAACTGAGCAGAGACCCCAGAGCAGTGGCAGTGGGCCATGACACTAGCTGGGGACACCCTGATCAGAACTCCCGAACTCCACTGGTCCTGAGGCAGGAGTGAGCTGGAGTCCAGAGATGCCACAGGAAGGAGGGTGGCCGGGGCCCTGAGACGGGGCAGTGCCCAGGCACACACACACTCAGAGAGGTGACGGGATGAAGTCAGGGCTGGGGGTCTTGGAAGCACTTCAAGTGGCCCCGAGGATAGGTGGGCACAGTGGTGTCCCCAAATTAATAAACCCCCAGTCCAGATTGGAGAACCCTGCACAGGCGCTGGACCAAGATCTGCCCTGGTGCCACTGCCCCCTCCTCATGGAGGAAACCAGCTCAGAAGGCCCAGGTGCCTGCAGAACCATGGGGCCTGCCCTGGCCGCTGCCTTGACCTGATCATAAGTGGGATTAACAGAATCCAGGAAAGACCCACCCAGGTGGCTACCCTCAGCCCTTCAGGCTGTCCCTTCCTTCTGGCTAGCAACTGGCCTTGGAGTGGGCCTGCGGTCCAGGGAGGGTGGCCCCTGCAGTGTGAAGAGAAGTGTCCTGGGGCCTGGCCAGACCCCTACCTTAGCCCTTACCTCCCTGCTCAGGAGCCACCGTGGGCTGCACACCATCTTGGGCCAAGAGGCTACAAGCTGAAGGCAGCAGAGTCATCACACAGCCCAGTCCGAGCTACCCTGGGGCCCCTCACCCAGACCCCACAAGACACCCTGATGGCTGCAGCCCCATGGGCAAGGGGTCCTGAAGGGCCCCAGCTCCTGGTCTTGCGCCCACACTGTCCATCCTGGGCCCAAATACCTCCTTGTCTGCTCCCTGAGGGATGCATGCCCTGCTCACCTGGGGCCTCCCACGGGCCCCGCCCACCCACAGGCCCCGCCCACCTCCTCTCCCCTCCCAGCCCCCCAGCCCCAGCTGGGCTCACTCTAACTGGAGCTCCAGGGTCCACCCAGAGCCCCTTTTCTCTCCCACACACCATCACCTCCTCATGCCTCTGAGTCACAGCCTTCGTCCAGCTGCTCTGGAAGGGAGGGATGGCTGGGCTGCCCATGTCCTGGCACCAGGCCAGAGCCCAGCACTGGCCACAGGAAGGCCGCCACCCACAATACCTGGAGCCTCTGGCCTGCTGAGCCCTGGACCCCAGGAGCATCGGCAGGGCACTGTCTGCTCAGGACGAGCTGAGAAGCTGGGACCGTGGGACAGAAGCACCCACACCCACTGCCATTCCTTCAGCCCAGCAGAGCTGGAGGTCTCCTGACTGGGGGCTCGCAGAGGCCTACCCCCTGGGGGCCCAGTTGAGGACTGAGAGCCAATGTCCCCAGCAGGGCCACTTGCAACCTATCTCAGTTCAATTTTTTAATTATGCAAATTTTTGTGAAAAATTGCATCATTAAATTTCAAGTTTAAACATAAAGTCCCCCTTTCTCAATCCAAGTGGGCTGCCCAGAGTGGCCATGTGTGTCCTTCGGAGCACGCTCTGTGCCTTGCGCACACGTGAGGGTTGCTGAGCGTGTTGGCGTGGCCGGGTTCCACGGCAGTGGCTCTGGGCTTCTCTCCCAGGGGCTGTCTTGCACGTGGTTGAGGCTGTGGCTGAGTTCCCACAACACCAGCTCACGTTTTGCTCCTCACTGCCCGAGTCACCACACAACAGACAGGGCCCTGCCAGGACACCACCCTGCACAACCAGAGACCACGCCTGCATTGTGTCCAGTACTGAAACGCCAGACCCACTGGCCACAGCAGCTGGCCAATGCCTGGACTCGGGCAGCCATGCCCTCCTGCCCTCTGTACACCCGTCTCGTTCTTTGTATCTGCTGTGTGGTGTTCATACAAAAGAAGTCGCCGTGGTCTGTTTGTGTCCCCAGAAGTCATGGGTTGAAGCCCTAGCCCACCCCAGAAGGTGGCACTGGGGACAGGGCCTTTGGGGAGTGACTGGGCCATGCGCCTCGGTTCCCTTGTGAAGGCTGCTGGAGAGCTCGGTGAGAAGCTCCCCACAGGGACAGGAGGCCTCTGCAGACCCCGAGCCGCCAGCCTGTGAGCTGCATGTGCCCTCACGCCAGGCCCTGCCCCTGGGTGCTCCCTGGTCCTCTCCTGGCAGCTAGCTCACGCAGGCCCTAATGACAGCTCTCACCCCTAGCCAGCCCCCATACAGCCAAGAGGGCTGGGGACGCAGGGGGACAGCCCCCTCTTCCAGGGAGCACTGCCAGAGTGAGGAGCTGTCCCTCAGGTTGTGGCCCTGCCACAGTCTGCCCGTCATCTCTGAACCAGCTGGTCCAAGGAGGAGCAAGGAATCCATCACCTGCCCAACCAAAGGATGAAGAGGCCCGCGCATGGAGACTGGTGTCCCCAAACAGGCCACCAGCATGGAGACTGGTGTCCCCCCCACAGGCCACCAGCATGGAGACTAGTGTCCCTCCCACAGGGCACCAGCATGGAGACTAGTGTCCCTCCCACAGGCCACCAGCATGGAGACTAGTGTCCCTCCCACAGGCCATCGGCGTGGAGACTGGTGTTCCCCCCACAGGCCATCGGCATGGAGACTGGTGTTCCCCCCATAGGACATCGGCATGGAGACTGGTGTCCCCCCCATAGGACATTGGCATGGAGACTAGTGTCCCTCCCACAGGCCATCGGCGTGGAGACTGGTGTCCCCCCCACAGGACATCGGCATGGAGACTGGTGTTCCCCCCACAGGCCATCGGCATGGAAACTGGTGTCCCCCCCATAGGACATCGGCATGGAGACTGGTGTTCCCCCCACAGGCCATCGGCATGGAGACTGGTGTCCCCTCCATAGGCCATCGGCATGGAGACTGGTGTCCCCCCCATAGGACATCGGCATGGAGACTGGTGTCCCCCCCACAGGCCATCGGCATGGAGACTGGTGTCCCCCCCACAGGACATCGGCATGGAGACTGGTGTCCCCCCACAGTCCATCAGCATGGAGACTGGTGTTCCCCCCATAGGCCATCGGCATGGAGACTGGTGTCCCCCCCATAGGCCATCGGCATGGAGACTGATGTCCCCCCCATAGGCCATCAGACTGCAGAAATACGTGCATCCGTGTGAGCTGGCCTTACCTGGTGCACATTACCTCCTGCCTCCTGTCCCCAGTGCACTGTGCTCAGGCCTGACCCCGGGACCCAGTGGGCCCTGTACCCTGGTAGGGAGCTCATGGCTGGGCAGTGAGCAGCAGGACTTCCGTCAGGCTTGCTCCCCTTCCTTGGCCTCCTGAGCTGCAGAGTGGCCCATGCGATGCCCAGTAGGCTCTCCGGTCCCTCCATGAGCTCAGCCCTGCCCTATACATGGGCACAGTAGAGCCCCCAGCCCAGCTACTGCTGGGGGTAAGAGCTGGCCCTTGACTGACCCAGGATCACTGGACACTGAGGCCAGACCCTCCAGGTGGCCCTGGGGTTTCTCAGGAGCAACCTGGTGGCAATGAACACAGCAAATCTCAGCTCTGGCTCCTCCCCGCTTGCCTGGGGAGCTCTCTGCACCTGTGTCCCCCCACCCCGTCTCCAGCAACGGGAGGCAGGGGCCCAGCCCTGATGGCTTTGTGTGAGCGCTGGTGGCCCCTGGGGCTGATCCCACCTCCTAGAAGCAGAGGAGAGGTCTGGAGACCAGGTCCTGTGGCCACAGCAGGAACAACCCTGGGCCCTCACCTCTGAGCATCTGTGTCTGTCCTTCAGGGGCCGGTGCCTGGGGTACGGCCAGGACTGTGTCCCCCGCCGTGGTTCTGTGACTGCCATGGACTTCACCACCCTGGGAGCTGCGCTTTGCGCCAGGCAGGCTCTTCGCACCCTGGCAGTAAGGGGTTGAGACCGCCACCACCCTGACCCTCTGCACAGAGGACAGGGAAGAGCCAGGAAGCCCACCCAGCCTCGGCCTCCAGAGGACACAACTTCATACCTTCGGTCTTAAACCATCTGCCCCACAGTGCCCCCTGAGCCCAGTCTGCCGGAGCCCTTTGGCAGGACCAGGAGGTCTCAGGCACACCCCCCACCAGGGTCGGAGCCAGAGCCCAGATCGCCTCCCTCAGCCCTGGTGGGAGGTGAGTGTGGCCCGCAGTGTACACGCCTCTCCTCCACACCTCGGCTGGGGGATGCACCAGCCCCCGTGTCCTCCCTCTCACATGAGAGAGGTGCCTCCCGTTCCTCTGTGAGCCCGTCACCTTGGGGCTCTAGCACTAACCATGAGGTCTGCCCATCCCGCAGCCCGCAGCCCCGCAGGGGCACCCGGCCTGGCTTCCCACCTGAAGCCTCGGCCCACCCTGCCTCCCAACAGCTTCGCGGGCCCAGCCTCAGCCAGCTGACGGCCCTGCAGAAGGCCAGGCAAGGGCGCCCCTAACAAGCTGCCGCAGACAGTGGGCGCCGCCGGCTTTTATGGGGAGTTCTGCACCCAGGGAAGCTGAGTGGAACAAATGGAATCGGGATTTTATGGTTCTTTTATAGTGCCGCGCTGCGGAGAGCTTTTTATAATTAGCTTTTAACTTGACACCTTTGGCAACTCTGAATGTTCCCCAGCCCCGCCCCCATCCCAGCCAGGTGTGCAGACAGCGCGGCTGGGAGCGGGGGCGGCAGCTCCGCACCAGGGCAGAGGCCCCAGGAGGGCCGTGCCCAAGTGACCCGCCCTCTGGTCACCAGGCAAGCAGGGCGGTCCTGCCTGGGGGCAGTCACAGTGCTGAGCTGCCCCCAGATGACTTCGTCCCCTCTGTTCCACCTGGAGATGCTGCTGCCTGCACCGCCTGCGTCATCCCCACCCTCTGCAGCAGCAGCTGCTCCGGCCACCCAGCCTCAGCACAGACCTGGCCCCAGCTGTCTGCACAGACGCCCAACTGCCCAGGGGTCCCAGGGTTCTGGAAAGGCACAGTCCCCTTGTCCCCTCCACCCTCACTAGCCTAAGTACAGAGGCTGGCACAGGGTCCACCGTACTCCAGCACAGGGCCCGTGCCCAGGCCAGGAACTTGGACAGCTGAGTGGCCACCCACTGCCTGCAGAATGACCAGCTTCCAGGGGAAGTGCACA
Source organism: Marmota monax (assembly GCF_021218885.2). NCBI lineage: Eukaryota > Metazoa > Chordata > Mammalia > Rodentia > Sciuridae > Marmota > Marmota monax. Next base: position 2,192,347 of record NW_026693010.1, on the reverse strand, counting down.
GGCTGCCTCATGGCTGGTCTCAGAGGAGGGTCACTGGGGCCATTCCCATGTCCCTGAGCAAACCGTCAAGGACAGCCCCTGGCTTTCTGGAGAAGGGCTGAGGACAGGGAGCCCATAAAGCAGAGCCTGCTCTGCACCCACTTTTAACAACCCCTGTCAAGGCTCCTACCCAGATTCAATGACCACTGAGGTTCACAAGAGCAGGCGTGCTCCTGCTCCGGGCGCTGACGTGGGGATGTGACCCCAACCCCGCGTCTCTCCTGCACATGCGGAGGGAGTGCGGGGGAGGGCCGGGGACGACTGGGAGGCAAGGTCACCTTCGTGGCCTTTCTTGGGAGCCAAGAAGCTGGGAGTGAGGGGTGACCCTTCCCCTACTCAGCAGAGCCGCGACAGCGAGGGAGGGTTTCTGACCCACAATGGGCAGGGCTGGTGTGGAGAGGGCCCGCGTCCCTATGATGGGCAGGACCCTTGCCAGGGTGCCCCACACCCACATTTCAGTTCCTGCCTCCTCCGGCTGAGGCTCTGGGGCCACAGGTCTTGGCGACCCGCCCCAGTGTAGATGTGGGACCCACGCTGGCCAGGGCTCCCTGAGTTTCTCCCCAGGCTGGAGGGGAGGGGCACCCCCAGCCCCAGCACAGGGCCCGAGGCCTGTGGGGTTCCAGGTGCTGCTGGCAAAGCTGGTCTGGGGTGGAGATCTGGCCCCAGGGCAGTGGAGAGAGAGGGAGACAGGTGATGCTGGTCTGTGCCCTCTACCCTGTTTCCTGGGCTCCAGGACTTGTCCCCAGCCAGCCCCTCAGCTCCTCCCCACTGGCCCAGCCTAGGGTGGGGCGTGCCTGGCTTGGTCCAGCAGCAGGCCCTGGCAGCCAGCCTCCCAGTGCCCCCATTCCTCATCCACCGAGTGGGGACCTCACGGAGCTCACTCCAGGGAGCCTGGGGGCAGGAGCCTCACACCCAAGGACAGGAGACGGGGTCTAACATCACCGGAGCATCTGGCTGCAGGCCCCACAACCCCCAGCTCTGAGGCCAGGCAAGGGGCGGCCATCCCAGGCCACACCAGTGAACAGAGGCCAAGGCCGAGGGCCGCCCGGCCTGGATTCAGTGCAGGACGGCAGGGCTGGCCCCGTGAGGCCCGTCCCCGAGACACGGCCCTCCACACTCTGCCCTTTGGGTCCTTTGGGCCGTAGAAGATCACAGTGACCATTTCCTACGCAAAGCCACATCACCAATGGGCTCCAAAGGCTGCCCTCGGGGTAGCATTCCAGGCCCCGGGCACACCAGCCGGGCACAGCCCCCCATCCGTCCCCCTGCCCTCCCCTGCCCTCCCCCGCCCTTCCCCCCCCTCCCCCACTGTCCTTGCAGAGCCTCCCGGGAGGGTCTGAGAGCTCAGGGGCAGCCTCGTCACTCAGGCAGACACTGGGCAGGGCCACCCCTGAGTGGGCATTGTGCAATGCTAGGCCACTCAAAGCTCAGGTTGACGGTGTCCCTCCAGAGCTGGGGACACGCACAGCAGCAGGGTACTGAGCAGAAAGCTGTGGTGGGCTCACTGGGCCAGGGGAGGCTGGAGGAAGTGGATGCCAGGGCCCGGTCCAGGTGGGACAGCCCCCTGTCCCCGCTGTTCCAGGAGCCAAGTGTAGGCCTCTGGTGCCAGGGTCAGAGCCAGGGCCCCAGCCCTCCAGACAGCACCGGGGAGCCACCCAACCTGCCCTGCCGCAGGCCCCTTCCTGCTCAGGCCTCTGCGGAGGGCCCACCCACACCTGGCCAGGGCTGCAGTCTCCACCAGGAGCAGGGCCATGGCCTGGGGTCCAGACAGGCAAGTGGCCCAGCCACTGAGCACACCACTCTGGGCCACCCTGGGCTCCAGGATGTGTCCCCGGCCAGCCCTGAGGAACTTTCTAGATTGAAGCCCAGAGCAGAACCACCTCCGTCCCACGGCGAAGGCCAGGGTGGCCCCGCACAGGGAGGAGGGCTCAGGGGCCCCCGCCTGCTGGGAGCTGACCCCCAGCCCATGCTGCCAGGTCCTGCGGCCCCCAGGCCCTGCCCCAGCCCCAGGCCTCAGCTCTGAGGCCCTGCAGGGCCCCTGCCCCGGGCACAGGGTGCCCACAGTGTGGAGCTGCTGTTAGGAGTCAGGGCGCCCAGGTGCCCCGTGGGCAAGCCCGAGCTCCAGCACAGGGCTCACACTGCCCCTCTGCCACACTCTGGGCAGCCCCACGGGCTGCAGCTCAGCAGTCAGCCACACGGCACAGCCCCGTGCCCACCTCGCCTGCTCCAGCCCCCCCGACTGATCCTCTTCCTCCTGAAGGAGCTGCTGCTGCCGTCAAGCGAGGACGGAGCCGTCCACCCCTCCTCTGTGGGAGCCCCGGTACCTGGACCCACGCCTGAGCTCCACAGGTGCTCTGTAAATATTTGTGCAGTGAAGAAGCCAAGAGTCTGCTGCCTGCCAGGCACCGTTCACCTCGCTAGATAAGCAGCATCTCTCAATAGGAAGCAGCTCAGCCCCCTGGGAGGTGGTTGTCATTACTATTCCTGTTTTCCAGATGTAGAGCTGAGGCTCAGAGAGGTTAAGGAACCTGTCCCTGGTCACACAGCAATGAGCGGGGCCAGGTGTCCACTCCACCCCTACACAGCCCGCCATCTACACTGACATCCAACCCTCAGCATGTCCTGGTGACACAGGTAAACCCCCCTGCTTCACAGAGCAGACAACAGGCGCTCAGAGCCCCTCTGCATCAGTCCATGGGCACATGCCTCCTGCATGAGCAGGTCCAGGAGGGACCTGGGCTGCCAGTAGCGCCTGCCTGTCCCCTCCCAGGCCCTCCACCCCCATTCTTCTGCCTGAGGGAGGGGCCGGTTTGGACATTTTCCTGGCGGCAGGCTGCCAGCCCACCCCACCCCCCGACTTTTAAGAAATATCACCTAATTAGCTGATGGTTGGCGCTCGGCAGTGCCAGCTCCCCTCCCGGGCGTCTGGCCACAGCCTGGGTGCGCCCATATGCCGGCCGCCCTGCCAGGCGGAGCTGGCACCGCTCCGTCCTTGGCAGGGCTGCTGGTGCCTCTGGCTCAGCACCCAAACTGCTGTTCCTGGTAGGTCCTGGGCGCTGGGTGTCCTACCCAGCCACAGAAGCCGCGGCTGGCTGAGCCACACCAGGCTGGCCGTCCCCACGCCTGGGCCACCTGCGGTCTCCATCCCGCCCCGCCCTGTGGACACGCTCCTCCCCAGGTAGCCCCGGGGACCCAGTTCTGCTCTCTCCAGCAAGCCAAACACCCTCATTCTCTTAATTATCGGAGAACAGATTTTTTCCCCAAATAATTAGGCAATTTAAATCATACGATCTTTCCCTGAGAACTATATTTAACCCTGATTTGAATGCAATTTACACATCGCGGCTCCCTGAAGCAGCTCTGGGAGCCAAAACATGGATCAAATATTTTTTAAATGTCAAATGCTGCTTAATTGTGGATTGCACTGAATTTATTTGTACAGATAAGTGTTTGATCCTCCACGTCTTTCTCCTCCTGAAGCAATTTTCCTTAATCTATATGATACCCCGATTTCTCTAACGCTCGAGGCCCTCACATTTGTGAAGTGCCACGAAGATGCGCATTCAGATGGGGCCGAGGAGCGGCGTCTGCTGCAGCAGAAAGAGCTGGTGCCGAGGGGCTGGTCCAGGGGCCCAGGATGGGCCCGGGCAGCCTGGTGAGGGTCCCCCTGGCGCCTGCCCTCCTCCTTCCCGCCCTTCCTAGGAGTTCCCATGGGGAGGTGTTGGTACTGCGCGCAGGCAGCAGCAGGGGGCACCTCTGGCGCCCTCAGGAGCAGGCCCCAGGGACAGGTCAGCAGGGAGAGGCAGGAGGGAGGACAAGGGACCTTTTCTTTTCTTTATTTGTTCTTCTTAGATACACATGACGTGGAGTGGTTTTGACATATCACACATTCATGGAGTGTGACTTCCCATTCTTGTGGCTGTACGTGACGTGGAGTCTCACTGGCCCTGGATTCACATGTGGACACAGGAAGGTCACATCCGATCACTCCACTCTCCTATTCCCACCCCCCCCTTCCCTTCATCCCCTTTGTCTAATCCAGTGAACTTCTATCCCCCTCTCTTACTGTGTGGCAGCGTCTGCATACCAGAGACAACGCTTGGCCTTTGATTTTGGGGACTGACTTATGTCACTTAGCAGAACAGTCTCCAGCTCCATCCATGTACCAGCAGAAGTCTTAAAGCCATTCTTCTTTATGGCTGAGTAATATCCCACTGTGTACACGTACCACCTTTTCTTTATCCATTCGTCTGTCAAAGGTTGGTTCCATAGCTTGGTTACTGTGAATTGAGCTGCTATAAACACTGTTGTGGCTGGTCACTGTAGTAGGCTGGTTTTAAGTCCTTTGGGTTAAAATGTAGAAATGGAATAGCTGGGTCAAATGGTGGTTCCATTCCAAGTTTTCTGACGAATCTCCATCCTGCTTTCCAGAGTGGTTGCACCAATTTACAGTGCCGCCGGCCATGTGTGAGTGAACCTTCCCCCACGCCCTCGCTAACATCTGTCGTTGCTTATATTCTTGATGACGGCCATTCTGACTGGGGGAGATGGAGCCTCGGTGTAGTTCCGATCTGCATTTCTCTAATTGCTGGTGACGTTGAGCATTTTCCGCACACTTTTGACCATTTGTACTCCATCTGTGAAGCGCCTGCTCAGTTCCTAGCCTGTGTGTGAGCTGGTTAACCCTCTGTCTTGAAGTGAGAGGGGAAGGGGCAGGTCCTGCAGCCACGTGTCCTGGGCAGCACTGTGGCCCCGGGGGCGGAAGTTTCCAGAGCCCTGCGCCTGCGTGCGGGAATGCTCCTGGTCAGGCTCTGGGTCAGTCCACCCTGCTTCCCCACTGAGGTTCTCCGGGCTGTGGACTGCGGCCCCCCACAGGGAAGCCCTTGGCCCGAGGAGCCCCCGGCCCAGCCTGCTCCTCACGGCTCCAGCCCCACCTCTGGGAGCTCCGGCCTGGCCTGCAGTGGGCCTCAGGCTCTCCTCGTCTTGGGGTGCTGCACCCTCTCCTCCTGCTGCCCGGGGCTCGGGCCGGTGTCTGTGGCCTCGCTCCTCCGCAGTGCTGCTCCCCCAGGCTGGACGCGCTGCTCTCAGTGCCCGGCCCGCTGTCCCTGTGCTTCCCGCAGCCCCTGCGCCATGGCCACCCCACAGCAGTGGGGACACTGCCGTCCTCCAGGGCCAGGGGCGGCCTCCTGGACCTGCCTGGGCTCCCGGGACAGCGGTGCCCACGGGCTTTCTTCCTGCATAGCAATCTAGGGACGTCCCCTTCCCTCTGCAGCCACCAGCAGTGCTATCAAGGCCGAGGTCACGCTCCCTGCTCGTGGCCACGGCCTGCCCCCACGTTAGTTCTTCAGCGAGCATCTCTGGGTGTGTCCCCCACAGCTGTAGACCCGCTGCAGCTGCGGAGGCACTTGCAGAGGCGCGGTCTGTGTGACCTCACCCTCTCTGGCACCTCATCTTCTGTTTCCAAAACACACCGGGTCTTGTTGGCGAGCCTCTGCCGGCACCGCGGCTCCTGTCCCTGCTGCCTTCCGAGGCGTCCATGGACGCGACGGCTCTGCCAAGTGCTCCTCTGCTGCCCGGAAGTGCTGCTTCCAGCCTGCTGTTTCCTCGCTCTCCCTGCCCGGGGCCCTGCCAAGGCCGTGAATTTGGGGTGTTATGGGTGGAGCGCAGTGCTCTCGGTGCAACGTCCCCTGAGTGCGCTGATGTCCATGGCAATGGGCACCATGGTCACAGCAACCTCCAAGTCACATGGCCAAATCCAGTGTCAGGGAGGGAGGCAAGAGTGACTCCCTGAGGCCAGGGCCGGCCTGGGGCTGACCACCAGCGGCAGAAGCCCGACTCCACAGGCAGGTCTGCACGCTGCCTGGGTGTCCACAGGCCTGCACACCATCCCTGACCACAAGCAAGAGGAGAGGCTGGCACGGGGGAGCCACAGGGGCCCAGGGACCCCTCCTCAGCCTCCATCTCAGCAGGTTCCTGCTCTCGTGCTGAACAAGACAGAAAGAGATGGAGCAAGTGGACAAACCCACCGTGTGGCTGCCACTAGCTCAGTCACCCAGACGGGCAGCCAGGCAATCAGGGTGGGCAGAGCTGGCCAGAGAACCAGGACGCCACCACTGAGGTCGTCACAGACCCCGCTCCAGCGCCCCCAGGACGGCCACCGGGACAGAACAGCTGACCACGAAACACCTGAAGGAGGGAGATCTCTTTCTCGTGTTTGTACTGGACGTCAACAGCAGAGAGAGGGGGACCCCCCAGCACGTGGGGATTAAACGACTTCTACATCACACACGGGCCAGAGGAGGCTCCACGGAATTTACAATATTTTGGACGCCATGAAAATACAACTTGACAAAATTAGCTGTAGCAAAATTAGTGCTTAAGGGGAATTTATAGCATGAATGCATTTGCCCAACAAGAAGAAAGACCCAAAATAAGTAATCTGAGCTTCCGCCTCAGGAAACCAGAAATAGAAGACCCACTTAAAACCGCAGCAAGCAGAAAAGAAATAATAAAAATCAGAGAAAATCCGTGCCATTAAGGACAGGATGACAATAGAAAAAAAACAACAAAATCAAAACCTTATTCTTTGAAAGATCAATGAAAGTGATAAATCTCCAGCCCGGCTAAGAAAAAATATCAAACCAAAAGAGGGGTCCTCAGCGCTGACCCAGGACAGGAAGGACGGTAGAATCCTCTGCCCTCTGGTACCAACAGCCTTGAAAATTCGAGAAGAAATGCAGCGCCGCCCTAGAGGACTCCCTGGCAGGTCCCTGCAGGGGAGCAGGAGCCGGGCAGGTGTCCATTTCAACACTGAGCAGTCGGTCACCACCCCGGGAAGGAAAGCTCCGGGGCCTCGTGGAGAACTGCACCCGCTTCAGGGATAATCCCCTTCTCCACACATTCCTGACCCTTCCCTCCCGACCTCCGGCCCCACACCAACCAGGGACACCCACCAGAACAGCCCCGCCCAGAGGCTGTCACACACACGGCCACAGCAGTCACGGCTGGGCATTTCCAGCACAAGCCCCGCGACCTGCCGACAGCATGACGGTCCGTCAGGACGGGCTTCGCTCCAATGGACTGCCATCGAGCACAGCCTGTGTCCTGGAACAGCTACGCCTGCGGGACGCCAGGGGACACGTGAGGCCAGTGCTTCCGACACACGGGCCCTGGGCCACAGGAACCCGAGGTCGAGCTCCAGCAGAGCCCCGAGAAGAGAAGACCACGGTCAGTCCAACAAGATACAGATCTGTTGGCTGAGAAGCAAGAGAGCGAAGAGAGAAATCAGGAGCTCCTCTGTAGACGAGATGGGCTGAGTCTGAAGGTTGTGGGAGTCAAGAGCCACGGGGGACAGAGGGAGGACCCGCCCAGAGGCTGGAGTAGGTCACCCACAGGGGGACAGAGGGAGGACCCACCAAGAGGCTGGAGTAGGTCACCCACAGGGGGACAGAGGGAGGACCCACCAAGAGGCTGGAGTAGGTCACCCACAGGGGGACAGAGGGAGGACCCACCAAGAGGCTGGAGTAGGTCACCCACAGGGGGACAGAGGGAGGACCCGCCCAGAGGCTGGAGTAGGTCACCCACAGGGGGACAGAGGGAGGACCCACCAAGAGGCTGGAGTAGGTCACCCACAGGGGGACAGAGGGAGGACCCACCAAGAGGCTGGAGTAGGTCACCCACAGGGGGACAGAGGGAGGACCCGCCCAGAGGCTGGAGTAGGTCACCCACAGGGGGACAGAGGGAGGACCCGCCCAGAGGCTGAAGTAGGTCACCCACAGGGGGACAGAGGGAGGACCCGCCCAGAGGCTGAAGTAGCCCCCCACGGGGGACAGAGGGAGGACCCACCAAGAGGCTGGAGTAGGTCACCCACAGGGGGACAGAGGGAGGACCCACCAAGAGGCTGGAGTAGGTCACCCACGGGGGACAGAGGGAGGACCCGCCAAGAGGCTGGAGTAGGTCACCCACAGGGGACAGAGGGAGGACCCGCCAAGAGGCTGGAGTAGGTCACCCACAGGGGACAGAGGGAGGACCCGCCCAGAGGCTGGAGTAGGTCACCCACAGGGGACAGAGGGAGGACCCGCCCAGAGGCTGGAGTAGGTCACCCACAGGGGAACAGAGGGAGGACCCGCCAAGAGGCTGGAGTAGGTCACCCACGGGGGACAGAGGGAGGACCCACCAAGAGGCTGGAGTAGGTCACCCACGGGGGACAGAGGGAGGACCCACCAAGAGGCTGGAGTAGGTCACCCACAGGGGGACAGAGGGAGGACCCACCAAGAGGCTGGAGTAGCCCCCCACGGGGGACAGAGGGAGGACCCACCAAGAGGCTGGAGTAGGTCACCCACAGGGGGACAGAGGGAGGACCCACCAAGAGGCTGGAGTAGGTCACCCACAGGGGGACAGAGGGAGGACCCACCAAGAGGCTGGAGTAGCCCCCCACGGGGGACAGAGGGAGGACCCACCAAGAGGCTGGAGTAGGTCACACACAGGGGGACAGAGGGAGGACCCGCCCAGAGGCTGGAGTAGGTCACCCACAGGGGGACAGAGGGAGGACCCACCAAGAGGCTGGAGTAGGTCACCCACAGGGGGACAGAGGGAGGACCCACCAAGAGGCTGGAGTAGCCCCCCACGGGGGACAGAGGGAGGACCCACCAAGAGGCTGGAGTAGGTCACCCACGGGGGACAGAGGGAGGACCCACCAAGAGGCTGGAGTAGGTCACCCACGGGGGACAGAGGGAGGACCCACCAAGAGGCTGGAGTAGGTCACCCACAGGGGGACAGAGGGAGGACCCACCAAGAGGCTGGAGTAGCCCCCCACGGGGGACAGAGGGAGGACCCACCAAGAGGCTGGAGTAGGTCACCCACAGGGGGACAGAGGGAGGACCCACCAAGAGGCTGGAGTAGGTCACCCACAGGGGGACAGAGGGAGGACCCACCAAGAGGCTGGAGTAGCCCCCCACTGGGGACAGAGGGAGGACCCACCAAGAGGCTGGAGTAGGTCACCCACAGGGGGACAGAGGGAGGACCCACCAAGAGGCTGGAGTAGGTCACCCACAGGGGGACAGAGGGAGGACCCACCAAGAGGCTGGAGTAGCCCCCCACGGGGGACAGAGGGAGGACCCACCAAGAGGCTGGAGTAGGTCACCCACGGGGGACAGAGGGAGGACCCGCCAAGAGGCTGGAGTAGCCCCCCACGGGGGACAGAGGGAGGACCCACCAAGAGGCTGGAGTAGGTCACCCACAGGGGGACAGAGGGAGGACCCACCAAGAGGCTGGAGTAGGTCACCCACAGGGGGACAGAGGGAGGACCCACCCAGAGGCTGGAGTAGGTCACCCACAGGGGGACAGAGGGAGGACCCACCAAGAGGCTGGAGTAGGTCACCCACAGGGGACAGAGGGAGGACCCACCAAGAGGCTGGAGTAGGTCACCCACAGGGGGACAGAGGGAGGACCCACCAAGAGGCTGGAGTAGCCCCCCACGGGGGACAGAGGGAGGACCCACCAAGAGGCTGGAGTAGCCCCCCACGGGGGACAGAGGGAGGACCCACCAAGAGGCTGGAGTAGCCCCCCACGGGGGACAGAGGGAGGACCCACCAAGAGGCTGGAGTAGCCCCCCACGGGGGACAGAGGGAGGACCCACCAAGAGGCTGGAGTGGGTCACCCACAGGGGGACAGAGGGAGCACCCGCCCAGAGGCTGGAGTAGGTCACCCACAGGAGGACAGAGGGAGCACCCGCCCAGAGGCTGGAGTAGGTCACCCACAGGGGACAGAGGGAGGACCCGCCCAGAGGCTGGAGTAGGTCACCCACAGGGGGACAGAGGGAGGACCCACCAAGAGGCTGGAGTAGGTCACCCACAGGGGGACAGAGGGAGGACCCACCAAGAGGCTGGAGTAGCCCCCCACGGGGGACAGAGGGAGGACCCACCAAGAGGCTGGAGTAGGTCACCCACAGGGGGACAGAGGGAGGACCCACCAAGAGGCTGGAGTAGGTCACCCACAGGGGGACAGAGGGAGGACCCACCAAGAGGCTGGAGTAGCCCCCCACGGGGGACAGAGGGAGGACCCACCAAGAGGCTGGAGTAGGTCACCCACGGGGGACAGAGGGAGGACCCGCCAAGAGGCTGGAGTAGCCCCCCACGGGGGACAGAGGGAGGACCCACCAAGAGGCTGGAGTAGGTCACCCACAGGGGGACAGAGGGAGGACCCACCAAGAGGCTGGAGTAGGTCACCCACAGGGGGACAGAGGGAGGACCCACCCAGAGGCTGGAGTAGGTCACCCACAGGGGGACAGAGGGAGGACCCACCAAGAGGCTGGAGTAGGTCACCCACAGGGGACAGAGGGAGGACCCACCAAGAGGCTGGAGTAGGTCACCCACAGGGGGACAGAGGGAGGACCCACCAAGAGGCTGGAGTAGCCCCCCACGGGGGACAGAGGGAGGACCCACCAAGAGGCTGGAGTAGCCCCCCACGGGGGACAGAGGGAGGACCCACCAAGAGGCTGGAGTAGCCCCCCACGGGGGACAGAGGGAGGACCCACCAAGAGGCTGGAGTAGCCCCCCACGGGGGACAGAGGGAGGACCCACCAAGAGGCTGGAGTGGGTCACCCACAGGGGGACAGAGGGAGCACCCGCCCAGAGGCTGGAGTAGGTCACCCACAGGAGGACAGAGGGAGCACCCGCCCAGAGGCTGGAGTAGGTCACCCACAGGGGACAGAGGGAGGACCCGCCCAGAGGCTGGAGTAGGTCACCCACAGGGGGACAGAGGGAGGACCCGCCCAGAGGCTGGAGTAGGTCACCCACAGGGGGACAGAGGGAGGACCCGCCAAGAGGCTGGAGTAGGTCACCCACAGGGGGACAGAGGGAGGACCCACCAAGAGGCTGGAGTAGGTCACCCACAGGGGGACAGAGGGAGGACCCGCCCAGAGGCTGGAGTAGGTCACCCACAGGGGGACAGAGGGAGGACCCACCAAGAGGCTGGAGTAGGTCACCCACAGGGGGACAGAGGGAGGACCCACCAAGAGGCTGGAGTAGGTCACCCACAGGGGGACAGAGGGAGGACCCGCCCAGAGGCTGGAGTAGGTCACCCACAGGGGGACAGAGGGAGGACCCACCCAGAGGCTGGAGTAGGTCACCCACAGGGGGACAGAGGGAGGACCCGCCCAGAGGCTGGAGTAGCCCCCCACGGAGGACAGAGGGAGGACCCGCCCAGAGGCTGGAGTAGGTCACCCACAGGGGGACAGAGGGAGGACCCACCAAGAGGCTGGAGTAGCCCCCCACGGGGGACAGAGGGAGGACCCACCAAGAGGCTGGAGTAGGTCACCCACAGGGGGACAGAGGGAGGACCCGCCCAGAGGCTGGAGTAGCCCCCCACGGGGGACAGAGGGAGGACCCACCAAGAGGCTGGAGTAGGTCACCCACAGGGGGACAGAGGGAGGACCTACCCCCACTCCAGCACTCACTGCGTGGCCAGGACCACAGGGCAGGACAGAGGTGGTGAGACCGATGTCACTACTGATCTGAAGCAAGGACAAGGGTGGCCATGGAGGAGGGTGGCGCTGGGACAGTGGCAGACGGAATGCACATAACAACAGCAGTTGAGACACCAAGGGCGTTTTCACCAGAACCACCTCGAAATAGATTGGGCCTAAGTGTCAACACAAGAGCGTAAACTCCCAGCCCACAGGACCTCCTCGAGAGAACCTGAGTGACTGGACCTCTGAACACTAAGACCTTGCAGAGTGAAGGGACACGCCACACGAGGAGGAGAACCTTTGTGAAACGCAGGCAGATCAGATCCAAACTGTGTCCAAAGCCACCAAGGACCCTAACCCCTAATCACAAGAAACGCCCCGGTTTGAAAATGAGAAGGGCTGAGCAAGCTTCTCCTGACAAAGCAAACGGGCACGTGAAGCCACACGATGCCACCTCCACCAGGAAGCCACGTTGGATCAATAGTGAGACACCACTGTGTGCGCACGGGCGTGGCGGGGTTCCAAAACACAATCACCAATGAGGGCGTGGAGCCGTGGGATCTGCGTCCGCGGTCTGTCCATCACTGGTGGAAGCAGAAGGACACACTGCCCGAGAGTGAAGCCCTAGGTGTTTACCAAGGGATCTAGGAACTTGTCACACAAAAGCCTTACACGCATGTTTACAGCGAGCTTCCCTTCACAATTACTAAAACCGGGAAGCAGCCAGGATGTCCTTCAGCAGGACGGTAGATAAACAGGTTCAGGTGTACCGACCCCTGGATAAGGGGACACTAGTCAGAGGTGAGGGGAGAGGCGCTGCCGGGCCACACACAGGCACAGGGGGTGCTTGAGCGACTGCTGCTCAGCAGGACAACAGGTCCAAATGGCCACACACAGCTACCCCAGCTCTGGGACCCCAGCTCCAGGACCCCAGCTCTGGGACCCCAGCTCTAGGACCCCAGTTCCAGGACATCAGGAGAAACAAACCCACAGCCCGGGGCGCAGACCGGGGACATCCAGGAGGAACATGGGGTGTGGGCAGCAGAGCATTGTCTGTGACGCTGCAGCGCAGGAGGCACAGTGTCCACAGCTGTCCCTGCTTTGATGCATGCCTGAGGGACATCAGTCTGGGAGGAGGACAGCCTTGCCCGGCTCATGTTTTGTCCCGTTCCAGGGCCCGCCCCACGGCCCCAGCACCTCCCTCTAGATCCTCCTCATGTTCCCACCACTTCCCAGTGCACCCAGCTGGGGGCCAACTTCTAACACATGGGCTTTGGGGACATTCCAGGTCCACAGTGCAGCGTGGCATGGACCTGGGGCCCAGCTCAGAGCTGTGCACCAGGAGCAGACCCCCACGTGGCAGATCCCTACCCCGTCATCCAGGGCGGTTCCCAGGGGTGCGAGCGTGCTACCTCCTCCATGTGTGCTGCCTCTAGGGGGCAGGGGGCAGTGTCTGTGTCCAGCAGAGAAATGAGGCCCAGGACACAGCAGGCAGCAGGTTTGCTGAAAAGCGACAGATGCAGAGTCAGACTTCTGCAGAGAGAAGGCCCAGCGGGGAGTCCGGGGGGAGTTGGGGCCTGTTCTTTATGGTCTCTGGAGTCTCCTCCTTTCCTTTTCTCCTCCCTGTCCACGTGCTCCTCGCCATTATTGATGGGTGTCCCCTCTGTCCACGCGTCTGTTTTAGTTCTTCTATTGGGTCCCCCACTTAGGGGCACGAGTAGGGAGGGGTCTGTCTGATTGGGTCCCAGGCGTGCCCGGGCGCACTTTGTCCAGCAGGACGTTGACCTCACCAGGAGACCCTCTCCGTGCACCTTTGCCCTGGCCCTGCCCGGCCCCCTCCCTCGCCATCTTGCCGGGCTGCCTAGGCCTCTACATCTCCCTCATAAGGGTGGGAGGGGTCCCGAGTCATCCTGGGGATGGGTGGGTCCTTCAAAGTAAAGCAGAAGGAGCCTCACAGACCTTGACCACTGTCCCCCATGTGACAGGCGAGCAGCTCTGCCTCGGCTCCCGGTGCACTGGAACTCGGCAAGAGGGTGGACGGAGGGCTCGGGCCTCCTGCCGGAGAGGGGGCTACAGATGGCCTCAGCAGGGGCCAGCATGGTCCACGTGGGTTGCCCGGAGCCCAATGCATGTTGAGCATAATACGGACATTGCAGTGGGATGGTCAGTTCTGTGGGTCAACTTGACCAGCCTCAGGACGCCCAGATTAAATGTCCTTCTGAGTGGGTCTGTGAGGTGTCCAGGCAGAGGAGTACGTGGATCGTGCTCTCAGCCAAGCAGCCGCCCCGCCCCCCAGCATGGTGGGCATCACCCCAGCAGGACAAGGTGGACACGAATGGGACCTGTTGACTTCCTGCCTTGATGCTTCAGCTGGGGCATCTCTTCTCGTCCTCTCTGACCCTCGGACTGAGAGGACACCGCCGGCCCCAGGCTCCCAGGCCTTCCGGCTGACACTGCGCACAACCTGGCTCTCCTGGGTCTCCAGCCAGCAGCTGCCAGCGTGGACTCCTCAGCCTTGGGACCAGGTGAGCCGTCTCCCAGACACTCTCCTTGGGTGGACGCTCATGTGGGCTCCCGGCACCAGGCCAATTAATCTGTGCATGCCTGTCCTCCCGGAAGTGGGCACCCGTGAGTGTGGGCTGGACGGAGGCCGACCTTCCATAGGCGTGGGGCGGGCAGGGCGTGGCTTCCCGGGGGAGACACCTGTCAACAGTGATTGCCACTTTGATGATACAGGCCTTGGCCTGAGCCTTGAGTACAAACAACACCTGGCCACTGTCCTCCTCCTGGCCCAGGCCAGCCTGGAGGAAGCAGCCGAACCTCCCAGGGGAGGGTCATTCCACAAAGGACGGGGACTCCCAGGCCATCGGGGGAAGAAGGGGAGTCTGGGAAACCCGCAGACCCGAGGGCCCCCCAGGAGGCGCAGCAGGTAGTGTGGTGGGCGCCTGGGCAGCGCTTGGGAGCAGATGAGGACACTAGGCAGCAGCCTGAGGGGCTGCACCTGTCCGGGTGACATTCCCACCACTCAGTAATGGTGAAAACCACCCACTGACGTGAGAATTTTCTACGCCGCCTTCACAGTTTTTCTGGAAATATAAAGCTGTTGTAAAAAATGAATTTGGCTTTTTAAAAAGGCATGCATTTTATGACATGTAGATTTTACCTAAATAGAGTTGGTTTTAAGTATTGAAACACTGTGGTCTCCTGCCCTGTGGAGCTTCGGTTTCATGAAAGAGGAAAACAATCCAGAAGAAGAAGCAATGAGTATGTCCAGGCTCAGGGTGAGTTCTGCTCTGAGGTGGCCATCGGGGAGCAGCAGGGAACCGAGGCAGGTCCCCTGACACCCCCCGGAGGCAGAGCCAGCCCGGGCCCTCCGGCCCCAAGGTGCCAGGTGGCAGGTGCCCTCGGGAAGCGGTCCCTGTGCTCACCAGAAGATTAGGCCGGGGAGAGCGTCCAGGCAGGGAGGGCGTGGGGGCCCCACAAAGACATTTGGTGTCCTCAGAGGAACACAGGAGGCCCCAGCGTGGAAACTGGGCTCCTGGCACCAGGCCACACTCAGAGACGCGGTCACCGCCGGTCCCCCTGGGCTTCTGGGAAACGGCCACGGCCACTCCACTGAGAAGGCAGCCCCTGGCTCGGCGCCTCCTGCCTCCAAAACACACTCTGCATTAAGTGTAATGGGTTTTAGGGAATTTATTTTGCCAATTTTAGAACCCACCATAAAGAAGAAATATGAGAGAATTTTATGAGGTGTACTGTATATCTTTAATACTCGTATTTTTTCTCGAAATGCTGAGAATATCAATTACGTTTATGGCTTCGCGAGGAGACGCTCCACCCCACGGCCGGCAAAGCGAGTCCTGGCAGAAAATAAGCTGTGGGGGGCCCGGGGTCCCACACCCTGCAGGGTGCCGGCCGGCTCCAGACCACCCGGTGCTGACAGTCTCGGGGAGCCCCTGGGGGAGGGAGGGTGTGCATGGGTGTGCCGGCCTGTTTGAGTGTGTGCACGCGTGCCTGTGTGTGCTCTCTGTGTCAAAGGACGGTCCTGAGGAGGGAGAGCCCGGGACTGGGAGAGTCCTGTGGAAATAGAGGGGACCCACCAGTGGCCCTGCACAGGACAGAGGGAGCTTTTCTCCAGGATCCAGCCCCCAACAAACTCCCAGCCAGCCTCCTGATCCAGGATCTCCTGCAGGACTCCATTCCAGCCTCTGCCCGGCCCCCATACCCTCAGGACCCCCACACTGGGCCCAGGGCTTTCTGTGGTCCTGCTCATCCACACTCCCCAGCTGAGCCAGGAACCCAGACAAGGAGCCAGAAGCTCCACTGCAGCAGGCGGGCTGGCCCGGGGGTTCTGGCTCAGGGCAGCAGAGGCACAGCCCTTGGGTACAGGGCTCAGGAGCTGGGCATCCTGCCCCCACACTTTCAGCCACTGGAGGAGGAGTCCTGGACTCCTGAGGCCCCACCCTGCAGATGGCACCCCGAAGCCAGAGAAGCACAGCCTCCCGAGCCGAGCAACCAGATGGCTGTGGAGCCTGCAGGGCCACACTGTATGTGTGCCCACACACACACTCATACACACACTTGTGAACAGATTTGCACACACAAACACACATGAGCCCACTGGCCTTGGAGAGCCTCTGCTCCTTGCAACTGAGGAATTCTGCAGAGCGACCCCACCTGGACCCTGTGCACCCCTGGGCGGGAGGCCAGAGCCTCCTGGGGCAGGGCTGGGCACCCAGGGGTGACCTGCGAGGAGGCGCCCCGCCCTGTGCTGCTTAAGGTTATTTACGGCTCCGACGTGCACGTTTGTTTAAAATCTGCTGCGGAATTCATCCTCTCTGCCACTTACTCAGCCATTATCGGCCATCGCAAAAGTGCCGAACAGAGAGTCATAAAAGGCCGTGATTTACGAGGCACAAGAACACAGGATGAAGGAGAGGAAATTAAACCCTTTACCTGAGAGATGACTTACCAGTCCAGCTGAGGCGAGCACCACAGGGCCAACAGACGCGGGGGCAGTGGAGGTGTCCGTCCTGAGCGCGACCCTGGGCTCACCTGCAGGAGGCGCCAGACCCAGGGCCCAGGGCCCTCCACGTGCCCCCAGCTGGCCTGGGTGGGGCCAGCTCAGGATCCACGTGGGGGCTGCAGGACCTAGGGATGTTCCATCACTCTCCAGGCCTCTGTTTACCCCTCTGAACCAACGCTGGACAGGTGGGCTCAGAGACTACGTAGCCAAGGACAAGCTGGAGGTGCCCCCACCGGGGTGCCCTCCTCCCTGTCCCCATGCCAACCTCTGGCCTGGCCCCCACCCGGGCTGACCCTTATCCTCACTGCTGCTGGGGTGTGGGGGACCCACATCCTGGGCCAGAAGAGAAAGCCATGGCTGTCCCAGCTTTGTCCTGCCCTCTCGGGGACCCCCCTCATGTCCCACTATTCTACCCATACCCCAGGAGGCCCCAGGCCTCCTAGGCCGAGAGGTGATTTCCAGCAGGGTGGACGTCATCCCCTGAGCTCTGGGAAAGGGCTGGATCCTGGGGTTCTGCCCCAGAGTTCTCAGGATCTGCAGGCAGAGATTCTCAAGAGTGGGGAGGTCAACAGGAGTCCCAGGCCAGGTCCTGAATGGCACAGGCCAGGTCCCTGGGAAGCCCTGCGGAACCAGGGTGGCCTCAGCCCCCCAAGGGCGCCTGGTGCCAGGGCTCCAGCTGGGGAGGGAGGGCTGGGCGCCCTGGGTCCTGGGCCTGATGAGGCCCGCAGGGACACCGCCTGTGCAGCTCCGGCCTGGGCAGAGGGGAAGGAGGGTCTCTTAGGACAGGCCCTCGGGAGCCTCTCCCCACCCGCTGCCCCACCTGGGGGCCAGATGAGCAGCACCTGGGCACACACCTAACCCGGAAGCTGCCTCCCGCCTGCTGGTCCACCTCCCGCCACTCACTGCCTCCACAGGGCTATCGCGTCCAAGAGGGTCCTGAGCCCAGAAGGGCCACCCATCAGGGTCACCAAGAGATCCCTCTATCAGAGGCCAGCTGGTGGGGATGGGGATGTGCTCTGCTTTGTGTGGTTTTCACTTCCTTAAAAAGAAAACCGCCAGGGACTACAGTTGTCCATAAAGCTCTAGTGGACTTAGAAGTGAACAGGGCACTTCCCGAGAAAATAAGAATTTGATTTTTCAATTAAAGCCAGGCATACACTGAGCCTATGCCTCGGGGACACATTTACTTTGCAAACAGCCTGGTGGCACCGTCATCCCCACCCCCAACCAGAGAAGGGCAGCAAAACCAGGCCCCTCCTGGCGCCTCTCCAGTACCCCAGCCACAGGCTCAGCTCCTGGCCTCCCCAGCCAGCCCCAGGCTCTGCCCCCCCCCACCTCAGGGTCCTCACACAAGACCTGGGGGGCTCAGGCCTCGGATGGCAGGAGGTGGCAGGGTGGAGCAAGAGGGGTGACCTCACACTTCCTCCCTCCTGCCCCCGCCTGGCGCGCAGGCCCCAGCCCAGAGCTCCTCTCCCCCTCTTCCAGCAGGCCATGCCTGGGAGGGCCCCAGCCGCACCCCGACGCTGTACTTCCCAGGTCACACCCTGGCTGCCCTCTGGGGCCCAGAGCAGCACCCCCCTCCAGACAGCTCAGGGTCAGCCAGACTCCCAAGACCCTGATGTTGGTGGGGGAGAAGGACAGAGGGGGCCCTGGGAGGACCCAAAGGAAGGAAGGGACACTCTGATCAAGACTGCAATTTCAAAAGCTAAGAAGAGAGATGAAGCCCGCCGCGGTGGTGGCCCAAGGGCAGGACCAGGGTAGAGGGGGCAATGCCCAGAACAGGTGTGCTGAGCCCACACCACCCTGGAGAGCTCAGGGCAGGGCAGGACCCTCTCCCGAGGGTCCAGCTTTGCTGACCTCGGGTGCTCACACCAGAACACAGCACAGGCCTCACTCACACAAGTCCCACCACCCCCACGCCAGGCCCCCTTGCCAGCCTCAGTGTCCCCAGCTGGACAAAGAATGCATGTTCAAGACTCTTGCTGCTCCCAGGCCCTGGGTGCTGGCCTGCTCAAGGTCACTGGCCTGTCTGCCTCCAGACTGACCCTGGGTCTGGCTGGGCCAGCCGGGGTCACCTGCTGTAATGCTGCAGACAGCTCAACCCAGGGCTGCAAGAAGGAAGGCCGTCCCTCCGTCTCATTCTTGTTTTCTTCCCAGCGTAATTGAAAAATCAATATGTTGCAGAATTTCTGTGCAAACCACAAATACAATCATTTCCAGTCTCAAAGAGGACCATCCTGCAGCACAGCAGCTGTGCCCCAGAGGCCCCCGCACAGCTCTGGGGTGGCAGCCGAGCCATCCTCACAGGGCCCCGCCCAGGGACACCTGGCCCCAGATTCAATCAAGCCTTCCTGCAGGGCTTCTGATCGCACGGTGCCCGGCTCATAAATAAGGCACTTAATGAAAGGCATGAAAAGTCAATTAACTGTAAGCATAGTTACACACGGCCACGCCACACCTGTCACCAATAGAGCTCGCGTTGGAACTTATTACATCTTTATCAACTCGGCCTCCTGAGCCACCACGCAATCTGGGCAGCGCACGGTCCTCTGTAATCAGAGTCGGTGGCTTTTATAGGTTTGCTCAATTTCGCCCAAGGGACAGATGGCACAAAGCAAGGAGAAAGCCACCGCATGCTTCAAGTGGAGGACAAGCCAAGGCCAGGCCCCCAGGCCTGGGGTAGATGTGGCCAGCCCAGCCTGCCCAGCCCTGCCTAGCGAGGCACGGAGCCTGCCACCCCTGACTGGCCCAGCCACCAGGGGCCTGACCCCAGGCCCCCAGGACATACTTACCCACAGGGGGCCTACCTGAGCCTAGTTGTCCCCAACCTGCCGTCAAAATTAAGCCCAGCACCCCTGTCACCCAGGCAGCGTGCTCCCTCTCTGCCCAGGGCTGGGCCATGCCTTGTCTGCGGACTCCTTCTCAGGCACTCCAGTGACCACACAGCAGCTCCACGGTGACCCCTGCCTGCCCTGCACTGGACCCCAGAGTCAGTCCCTGTCCCCTGAGGAGGCTGTGATGGGGGTGAAGGAAGCCAGGTGCCCAGAGTCCCTGCCCAGGGCTCAGCCTCTCCCCGCTGGGTGGCAGGTCCCCAAGACCTGGCAGAGAGGGAGGAAGCAGACCAGAGCTGAGAACCCGGCGGGAGCCTCGCCCGGGCCTCAGGTGGCCCTGCCCACCCTGGCCCTGACACCCTCCTGCTTCTGTCTGCTTCTCCCTGGTGCTCTCACCCCTTCTGAGGTGCACTTCCAGGTGGGTCCACCTTCTCCAGAGACCCCCGCCCACATCCTCTTGCCCCCGGGGGAGACAGTAAGGAACGGGGACAATGTCCCAACAGGACCAAGGTGTTGCCAGCTCAACACCCTGCCCCCTGCCCAAGCCAGCCTGTCCCAGACAGGGCCCTCCACATCTCGCTGCCCTGGCTTTGGTCCACCGCAGTGCGGACCCCTGACCACTGCAGCCACCTGGCATCTCCACTACTGTGTGCAGGGGCCACCAACACCTCTGACCTCACTGGGCTGGAAAGGAGGGCTCTGTTTCCCACCAGGGTCCCCCAGGGCCAAGACACAGAGCTGGCCGGCCACTCCAGTGTCGGCCCAGGACCTGAAATCCCTCCTTCCGGTTTTCCCCCAAGGTCTCATACCCCTGGTGGTGGCCACAGCCCACACACTGTGCTCTGGGGGCGGTCTTCCCTGTAAACAGTAGCATCACAGCAATGCACTACTTCATCCACACGTTCCTATATGGTGGCCTCCCACCCCCAGGGCTACTGAGCCCCCAAGATGTGTCTCCTGCCACCACAGGGCTGGAGCCCCAGGACTGTCCGGGCTGCACGAGGCACGGTTAACGCAGAAAGGTGACGCCGTGCCCTTCAGAGTATGCCAGGTTCCTGGCCCGTCTGGGCCTTGGCTGCCCGTCTGGGCCTTGGCTGCCCGTCTGGGCCTTGGCTGCCCGTCTGGGCCTTGGCTGCCCCAGGCCCCAAGCAGCCATGGCCTGACTTCTGCCATTTCCAATGATGCGCATTTCCTAGGATTTTATGTCAATTCTTCCTAGAATCATAAACAGCTGCCCTTTTTGTCCAGCTGCTGTCCCTTGGCATGCCACTTGTCACTTTTCCATGCCGCTATGTTACACACCAGGCTGCATGAGCTTCATACAAACCCCACATGGACATGCGCTGTGGCCACCCTTAACCTAAGCCACCCAACTGGCGGTCAGCTCCTGGCCACCCGGTTTAGCGGCCGTTGTGCATCTCTGCAATCTGTGCATTGTGACAGCTGAGGGACATTTTCTTCCCGTCTTGTGGAATCCAGCAGTGAAGCCACTGGAGCCTGGGGCCTCTTCACAGACTTCTTGCACAGTCCGTTTTCAACCTGGTCATCGACTCCGTCTGGAGTGCGCTGTGGCCCTTTGTGTCTCCAAGGAACTGGCCTGTTCTGAGTTGGATCTGTCAGTGTGAGGTTCTGCTGTCCCCTCAAGATCAGTAGCGCAGCTTGACACTGAGCGTCCTGGTCAGCCTGGTGGGTGAAGGCTCGTTTGACCCATCATCTGGAACCGTGGGTCTGCTGACCTCCCTGCAGCGTCCATGCTCACTGCCCCGCTGGCTGCCTTGGGCCTGTTGCTTCCTGTCCTCTGTTACACGGGCCAAGTCTGCTCTTCATGCCCTCGGTCCTTGAGGTACCAGCTGAGGTCACTGGTTGTGATCTCTCTTCTAATGTTTCTGTCAGTTTTTCATCTTGGTGACCAGAAGGCCTGACGAGGGTGGCTTCAGGAGAAAACGTTTATTTGGCTCGTGGTTTCAGAGGTTCAGGCCATAGGTGGCGACTCCATGGCTCTAGGCCAGGGGACACAGGACATCATGGCAGAAGGACATGGAGGAGGAAAGCAGCTCAAGACGTGACAACCAGGAAGCAGAGAGAGCTCTGCTCACCAGGGACAAAATATAAACCCCAACGGCACATCTCCAGGGACCACCTCTTCAGCCACTTCCCCAGCCCTCAGTTACCACCCAGGTAATCCCTATCGTGGATTAATCCTCTATTAGTCGTCTCACATGAGCTTTGGGGGGACACCTTCTATGCCAACCCTAACAACTAACACAGGTATGCAATGCTGTCGTGCCTAACACAGGTATGCGATGCTGTGGTGCCTAACACAGGTATGCGATGCTGTGGTGCCTAACACAGGTATGCGATGCTGTAGTGATAATACAGGTATGCGATGCTGTAGTGCTATTACAGGTATGCGATGCTGTCGTGCCTAACACAGGTATGCAATGCTATAGTGCCTAACACAGGTATGCGATGCTGTCGTGCCTAACACAGGTATGCAATGCTATAGTGCCTAACACAGGTATGCCATGCTGTAGTGCCTAACACAGGTATGCAATGCTGTAGTGCTATTACAGGTATGCAATGCTGTCGTGCCTAACACAGGTATGCGATGCTATAGTGTCTAACACAGGTATGCGATGCTGTGGTGTCTAACACAGGTATGGGATGCTGTAGTGCCTAACACAGGTATGCGATGCTGTCGTACCTAACACAGGTATGCAATGCTGTAGTGCTAATTACAGGTATGCGATGCTGTAGTGCTAATACAGGTATGCAGGCCCCGGAGGCAAGACAGGCCCTGAACGCCACACTCTCCTCCATCTGGGGAACTCCCCAGTGCCTGGACCTCCTCAAGGCCAGAGGCTTCACCATCCCTCAGCACCTAAATCCTACCACTGCCCCTGACAAGGGGTCTCTCATGTCCTGATGCCCCAGGTCCCAGATCCACAGCCAGCACCCCTCTCCAGGCTGGGACCCAGGACTCAGCCCTTTAAACCCAGAGAGCAAGACAGCCTGGCAATGTCCCTGTCCTTTATGATTCAGGGAGAAGGACCTCAAAGGGCTGGGGGGTCACAATTCAAAAACAGACACGGGGTCTGAATGGAC
Source organism: Marmota monax (assembly GCF_021218885.2). NCBI lineage: Eukaryota > Metazoa > Chordata > Mammalia > Rodentia > Sciuridae > Marmota > Marmota monax. Next base: position 2,169,879 of record NW_026693010.1, on the reverse strand, counting down.
ACGCCTCAAAGAAGATACGAAGATGGCCAACAGGCACGTGGAAGGGGGCTGGGCATCCTTGGTCATTAGGGAAGTGCAAAGCAAAGCCACTGCACGCCACCAGGATGGCTGTCCTCCAAACACAGACGTGATAGGCATTGGCAACGTGGGGAGATGATGGCCCTCGAGCTGTGGGGAGGAAGGTGAGAGGGAGCAGCCACCACGGGGAAGAGCTTAGCCATTAGAGGAGAATTGCCACATGACCCCGCGACCCTGCTCCTGGGTGGATACACTGAAGACTGGAAAACAGGGTCTCAAAGGGGCCTAATGACGGATGTCAGGGGCAGCAGTGTCCATGACAGCAAAGGGCCGAGCAGCCCCGTCCATCAACAGATGGCTGGCAAACGGGCACGGCACCCACACACCCGAAACCGTGGGAGGAAGGCACCTGGAGCTTGAAGATGCCCTGCTACGGAAAGAAGCTGCACACGGAAGGGCAACGTGCTGTCCTCCTGCGTGGGGCCCACGGTGACAGAATGCAGGCGGGGCTGGGAGGCCAGGGTGCTAGTGCTTACTAGGACGGAGCCTCGGGTGGCCCCCAGGCCTGCGCAAGTGGTTCAAAGGATAAATGACCTGCATTTGGCTACGGTAAGGGAGAAAGGCAGGAGGTGTCCAGCCTATTAGCTGGGCACTCTCTGGCCGTGCGTGGGCTGAGGCCTCCTGGCCGTGCAGCTGCCAGGTTGGTGCAGTCGGTATTGGAGAAGGTGGAAGTGCCCACTGGCGGGAGGCCTTCTCCCACCTTCCTGTGATTCTCCTGGCTCTGGCTGAGGGTGTCCTCCCAGGAGCAGAACTTCCCCAGGCTGAGGAGAAACAGCCTGCCAGAGGCCTCGTGTCCCAAGCATCTGGGTTCCGGAGGCATAACAATGAGCTACAGGTTGGGGGATTCTGTGGGAGTCAGGAGAGAGAGGGACAGCCAGCACCCTCCTGCCATGGGTGACCTCGGCTGGCAGGAGTCTTCTTCTGAACCGAGGACACCGCCACCTCTCAGCCTTGGTCTCCTCATCCCACCTTCGCGGTCCCCAGCCTCTGCCCTGCCTTGATTCCCCACCTGGCCATTGGGGGCCCACCCACAGCAGCGTGACACAGCAACCCCGCCCAGCAGCAGGTCCAACTTACCCAGCCAGACCTGGGCTGACCAGAGGGACCCTTCCCACTGCTGACTCCACCAAAGGCACCACACACAACTCACACACAGACACAAGGAAGCATGTGCACACAGACTATAGACACATGGCCCCTACACACGGCACACGGATTCACACACGTGGGCACACTCGGGCACACCTAGAGTCCAAGGGCTTCTTGCAGCCAGAAACAATGCTCCTGCCACAGCCTCTTGGAGGGCTGCTCTGGGTTCCCAGGGTTCCAGCCCCGCTAAGCAGGCTGCGGGATGTGCAGACACACACGGGCCGGCCCGTCCCCCAGGGAGGGCGCACACTGCGAGCACTGGCCTGAGAGGCTGCCGGGATTGAGTCTGAAATTGCCTCCACCTGGGCTCTGGGACCACAAGCACGCAGAGGACCCTCCCCCCCCTCGGGGGCCACCAGCCTGCACCGCCCGTGTGCCCCTCCCTGGCCGGCCACATGACTCCTCAGGGTCCCGGAGCCCAGCAGAGTCAGGCCTGGTGTGAGGGCAGCCAGCGGATTCCACACTCACACACAGCCACACTCGCAGCCCTGCACAGATGGGCTCTTGAGACGCCAGACGCCGCGGGCAGCGTGGTGCTTTGTTGCCTCCTGGCTTCCCTCCTTTGTCCCTCACTCCTGGAGCCCCTGACCCCCAGAGCCACTGGCACACAGCCTGGCGGCCCCTCGGCACAGCGCGTTGGTGTTGCATGTGGAGCGCGTGCAGATGCCGCTGGACGAGATCAGAGCAAAGCCCAGACTCCTGGCATCCTTTAGGGTGCTCGGCCCCGCCGTGCTGAGCCCACCCGCAGGCCAGCCGTGGACACCTCAGACAGCCCCGCGCAGAGTTGCCGACTGCCCAGCTCCCACAGAGGTTTGGGCTGGTGGCCCTGGTGTGGGGGCCAGGGAGGAGCCAGGCAGCTGCTCTTCTACCTCCAACAGAACGTGGCCAGCAAGGAGGGGCTTTCTCTCAGCTGGGCCACCCACTGCCAAGAGCTTGGGACCCCAGCTCCAGGGGACCAGATGCAGCCGGGGCCACAGTGCCAGGGCAAGAGGACCTAGGCCAGGGCGAGGTGGCAGGAGCGCCCACAGTATAAGGACATGATCTGAGTTAGGGAAGAACCTGCGGGGGCAGCTGGCCAGCAGAGGCCCACAGGAGTGGACTCACGGGACACCAAGGCCTTGGCAGAGCCTGTTGGGGGCAGGCATGAGCCTCCTGGTGGCCATGCACGCCCACCTTCAGAATGGAACCACCAAGGTCCCTTCTGCATCCTCCCCGCTGGGGACCAGCCAGGGTTGCACATGCACTGGACAAGCTCTCCCCACTGACCCACACCTCTGGCCCTAACGTCCTGTCTCCCCTCTCCTGGGTGCGGGGGGGCCACCCCTGAGCACCTCCTTCAGACCAGGTGAAGGTAAATGCCCTCCGGAGGCAGAGGCCAGAAGGCAGCGGGTGGGAATCTGCTTCCCTTGGAGGCCTTGTGTCCCCCAGCCCCCGCCAACCCGCCTTCCCTTCTGCTGTGGATGCAGTGGGCCTGGGGTCTCGAGCTGGCCAGGTCCCTCCCTCCCATCTCTGCAGCCACCTCATTGCTGCTGCTGGGGACTTCTGGGTGGGGCCAGAAGTGAGGAGCAGGCCCTTTCGGGGGGCAGGGATCTGTGCCACCAAGCGTGGGGCCTGAGAGAGCCCCAGGCTGGCAGTGAGCCAGACTTGTTCTCAAAGGCTCTCCCCGTCCGGGCACTTTCCCCAGAGCTGCCGTCCTCAGGCCCCACCACCCTCGTGCCACCAAGCAGCACTGCCACAGGCGATGTGTCAGGGGCTCCGTCAGGCCCAGACACACACCCCCGGGCAGGGCCATGCAACCGGCTGTCCGTGGACCAGACAAAGGCTGCCTGTAAATTGAGGGCAGTGCTGGCCGCGGCTCCAGGCCTGCTGAGGGGATGTGATAATTGGACCCAGTTCTAAGGTGTCTGTCGGGGGCAGAGGGGCAGTAATTGAAGAAGGAAGGAGAAGAAAGGAGCCGGTGGCCACGGGATGCCAACAGCTGGTAGTGCAGAGAACTGGTGGGCAGAGGGCCTGGCGTCCCCTTGGCTCTCTGCCACTGGACCCGGGAGACCAGCCCCACACGGCACCCATGGGCCTCAGCCAGGTCTGGGGGTCCTCAGCCACCTGCCTCCATCAGAGACAGGAGCATCTCAGAGGCCTCACCAACACTGAGCGAGTGAGTGGACAAAGAAGGAGCAGGCGAAGGCCACCCAGACCCCCGGACTCCAGCCAACCCTCAGCCTCAGCAGGCCTCCTTGCTGCACTGGCCAGTGGTGGCCTCTGTGCGGCCTTCCTGCCTGGCCTCCCCCTTGGGGGCATCCTCACTCACTGGCCTGGCCCTGCCCTCTGGCCTCTCTGCAGCACTGTGATCCCAGTGCCCTCAGCCTCCCACCCCAGACAGCCCTCAGGGACTGCTCGGGCCATTGAGGACCACGCAGGACCTGGTGCTCAGGCCCCAGCTGGGGCCACTACCTCACAGCCCACCCACGGCCCCAGGACCGCTCCTTACAGACTGCAGATGCCCCAGGCCTCATCCAGCTCTGCCTCCTGCCCCTAACCCTTGCTCTTCGAGTCCCCCTGCCCCGTGGCATCCTCTGGCTCTGCCAGGGCACCCTTGCCAAGTGCTCTTGAGACCCACAAAGCCCCGGCCTCCCCTCCAGGGAGGGAGCCAAATGATCAGAACACGAAAAGGCAGGTGCCGGAGCCAGCCCCCACGGTGCCTATCAGCCCCACCCTGTCTGTGGTCACCAGTGGGGTAGGTCCCTTCCACCTCAGCCTCAGTCTCCCCTATGAAATATGCAGGTGCCAGCTCCCTGACGGAGCTGAGGGTCAGGATTCCATGAGACGGTGGCTCTGTGGCCCTTGCCAGGCAGGAGCAGCAAAGAACACTCCAGCCCTCGTCCTCCCCGCAAAGCAGCCCCATCTTGGGCACAGGAGCCCCAGGAGCAAGACCTCTGTGGTCAGCAGGCACAGGCGCCCATGTGGCCAGGCCAGTGGGTGGCTTGAACCCACTCAGCACCCCTGATGTGGGGTCGAGCCCGGGGAGGAGGAGCGACTGCCCCCAGTCTCACCCCTACTCCATTGCCCCTCCAGGGGAGGCCCCCGGGCACAAGTTCCCCAAAACAACCCACCACGATGAGTGGCTGTTCATTTCTGCTTTGAAAACTCAACTTCACGCACACTTGTAGGCATATTCCATTTGCTGCTGTGAAGCCCAGATCACAGCCGCACCTGAGGACTGACTGGTGGACAGCGGAAGGGCCTCGAATCACCAGGTACCTCTCTGAAGTTCTCCTGCCCACTGGCGAGGCTGGGGTGGGCAGCTGAGATGGGCACTCCACCCCCAGGCAGTGCCCACCCCGCACCCTTGTGTGCGGCCAGCTGGGAGGGTCCAACCCCAGCTCATGCGGCGGAGGGTGGCCGCTGCCCCTGCACAGGCCCAGGACCAAGCCTGGGGCTCTGGAGCTGGCCACATGGCCCTGGTGCTGGGGCCCTGTGGGCAGCCACAGTCCCAGGAGCTGCTCCTCTTGGGGGCAGTGGGCCCAGCAACCCACTTCCAGGGCCCCAGAGTGTGCACAAGGTGACAGAGGAGCAGGAACAGGCCAGAGGACAGTGACCCCAGCCCTGACAATGTCAGGAGCCTGCGATGCCATGAAGATGGTAAGGCCCCGGTCAACAGAGGAGGGGCCTGTGGGCAGCAGCTGGACTGTTGGCACCACTGCAGAACTTCCTGGGCCTGGGGACAGAGGTGGGGGAAGAGGGGACACGTGGGGACCTGCAGGCCAGTCAGGTCAGGCCCGAGCCCTGTAGATAGTCTGGGCAGGCAGGGCCTCACCCGTCTGTGGCACTGTCTGACTTGGCACCTGTGACAGGAATTGTGTGTCCCCCAAGACAGGAATTGTGCGCCCTGACCCAGCCCCCACAGAGCCTGCTGCTCTTGGACACTGCCCTTTAGAGAGGGAGACAAGGAAAAGGGGGCCCTGGGAGGACCCCCCAATCCAGCCTGATTGGAGTCCTCATAAGAAGAAAGGATCAGGGCCAGGCGCAGTGACACATGTCTGTAATCCCAGTGGCTTAGGAGGAGGCTCAGTTCAAAGCCAGCCTCAGCAAAAGCGAGGCGCTAAGCAACTCAATGAGACACTGTCTCTAAATAAATAAAAAGTAGGGCTGGGATGTGGCTCAGTGGTCAGTGCCCCTGACCCAGTACCAAAAAAAAAGGGGGGGGGGGGAGAAGAAACTGTCCATATAGGGAGAGGCCTCAGAAGGAACTGACCTGCCCACACCTTGATCTTGGACATCAGGACCTCAGAACTATGAGAAAATAACTTTTGTGCATGTGCCCAACCTGTGGTCCTTTGTGTGGTGGCTTGAGTGGACAAAGGCTCCTCTGACCTCCAAGAGGGCACAGACCTTCCCTGCCCCTAGCCCCGAGGGGTTCAGGTCCCCTGGCTCCTCTGGATACTGACCCTCCCCAGGAGAGGACAGAAGCTCCTCAGCCAGCCCCACAAGTGTCCCAAGCTGGGAAGCCCAGGAACCCATCTTCCCCCAGAAGCTTTGCCTGCCCACGGCCCCTGCCACAGACAGGAACCCCTGGTCCTGCTGGACCACGGAGCAGGTGTCCTCAAAGTCGCTGGCCTGCTAGCAGCCCCTCCTTACTTTGGGAGCTGGGCACAGGAGCACCACCCAGGTCTTTCCCTCCCTTCACAGCTGTGCCCAGGACCCCCAGAAGGGCCTGGCTGCTCCCCACATTCCCCACAGTCCCTTCTTGTCACCAGCCTGAGCCAAGATGTCTCCACCCTGCCCTGCTCGGCAGGAGGGCTCCCTAGGACCGATCCCGGGCCCCCGCCAAGTGTCACGCCAAGTGTGCCTCTGATCAGCAGATTTCAGTGACATCAAAGTCGCCTGGCACGCGGTGGAGAGCCCAGCAATGCAGCGCTGAGAAGGGAATCAGGCTGTGGATGGTCCCTGCCTCATGCTGTCACATTCCCTCGAAGGCTTTTACCAGGGCTCTTAAGAGGCCCAGCAGTTTCACAAAAGAACAAATTACGTGCAAATCAGGCTGCTGCGGCTTGTTCTCCCCCCACCCTCCTTAGGAGGAGGGCGGGCAGCCCCAGCACTAAACCTCCTCCAGCTGACGCTGGGAGCCCGAAGAGCTGTCCTGAGGGCCCTCCCTGCCCGGGTGCTGAGTGGGTCAGCAGCCTCCCCAGAAGGAGGTCCATCCACCCCAGTCACACCAGGGCCGCTGTCACCTCCCATCCTAACAATGCCTGCAAGTCATCGCAGTGCAGGAAGCCCCTGGCCTACTCGTCAGCACCTGGAAGCCCCCACTGACCCTCAGCTTTGCTTGGGCTGCCACCACTCCTGGCCTGTCCTTCCCAGCCACTATGAGGCAACAGTCCTGGCCAGCATGCACGCCCAAAGCCACCACCAGCACCCCAGCACTCCCACACAGCACTTCCCACCTCCCCTCTGGATGACCCTTCCACCCCACCCTCTGCACACAGAAAGAACCCAGGCCTCTCAGTGCCCGGAGCACATGGCCCCAGGGCCAGGGCTGCTCTCCTGAAAGAGAAGCGGGTAGTGGCTACACCAAGGTAGTGGTCTGCTTTGAGGGTGAAACACCCCCGAAGGCCTGGAGGTTCTGCCTGGCTGCGGGGGCCCCATCCACAGCTCGGGGTCCTGTACGAGCTCATGCTCTGCAGGGTCCCCGAGCAGCGCCCACCTCAGATGCCCACCCTTCCCAGGACACAGAGCCTTTTCCACGATAACACACTCACACTCTCACACACGCAGGCGCATGCACAAGCTCCTCTTGCCACCCGATTTCCCTGACAGGGCACCCATGGCCCCAGCTCCTCTGAAGGGGCTGCCCCGCTCAGGCCCAGGCCTGACGGTCCCTTGCCCACTGTGGAGTGCTGGTCAGCCTCCTGTGGCGGGCCCTGAGCCAACTGGGCGCAGGCCCAGGATCGCCACGGGACCCCTGAACCCGGCACCCAAAGGGAGCGACAAATCGCTCTGTCCCCCGTGTTCTCTGTCTCCTGCACAGCCCTGGGCCACTCTGAGCCTACACCAGCCTACGCTCAGGTCACCTGGTTAAAGTCCTGGCATCTGAGTTGGGGCAGCACCTGCTCCTTGCTGCCTCACCAGCCCAGCCCCAGGACAGCTGCAGAGAGCCTGCTGCCTGAGTGACGCTTCGCACTGACACATTAGACAGTGTCTCTCATGTTCTGCCCAGTCCTTTGTCCCCCCTGAAGACGCAGAGTGTGTGGACGGTGTCATCCTGCAAGGGAGCTCTGGGCAGGCCATGCAGCGCGGATGGTAGAGGGCTGGGAGTCAGCCCAGAGTCTGCCCACCGGCAGGAGCGGTGGCACCCTGTACCTTGATGTCAAGGCAACTTCCACGGAGCTCTCCCAGGGGAAAGGCTCATTCCATCCTGCGAGCGATGTAACTGCTGGGGTTCTGGGTTAAGGCAGCCCGGAACCCAGAGACCTGCCTTGCCAGTTCCCGGGGCCTCGGTCTCCCCATGGACTGGGACTTTTCCCCTGTGTGCAAGTGTTCTTCCAGCCATCGACGCTCACCATGCAGCCACCCAGCTCTAGAAACTCAGCACACGGTGACACTGTACCCTCAATGTGAATGTGCTGGGGCCCCAGGAAAGGGTCGAGGCCGAAGGCAAGGGGCTCAGGCCACCCCTTCCCCTTGGCAGGCAGATGGTAGCAGCTGGTTCCGAGTCCAGGCAAGCGTGTGAGCTCCCCAGCCAGAAGCCACCCTCGGCTCCCGCCTTGGCCCTCATGAAGGCCCATGACCTTGGGCAAGTCACCTAGGACTCCATGCTGATGGTTTGGTGGTCCAAGGCTGTGGGAGACCAGATGGGCTTCTCCGTGGACATAGCTTAGGCTGTGCCTGGTCGGGTCAGCTCTTGGTCACTTGGCTGTTACTACTACTGCCCTGCACATTGTTGCTGTGTCCACCTGTCTGGCCATCCAGGATGGAGGAGGAGGTCAAGGTCAGCGGCCATGGTGCATCCTCCATTGGCTCTGCCCACCTAAGGAGTGGGGAGGGCCAGGGGAGGAAGCAGGAGACCCAGGCTACTCTCAACCCACCCTGGGGCTGGTCTCACCCGCTCTTCAGAGCTCAGGGGAAATGCCACCAGGAAAGAGCCCTCGCCTGCTGGGGGCCGGCAGGGAATCTTGCCAGCACCCCTGCACCCCTCCACGCCTCTGCCCCTGCTCAGTCTGTCTGCCTCAGGTAGCTGAAGAGGCTCACACCAGACCCTGTCCCCATGACCTGAGAGGCACCCTTCATAGACAGGGACCGGACTTTCAATGACCCACTGTCCTAGGCCTGAGCAGTCATCCTGCCTGGGAGGACCAGGGCAGTTGTGCCGGCCACCCCACCCAGGGACCTGCTTGCCTCCCGTGCAGGGCAGGGACTCCATCTCTGTATGGAGAGGAACCAAAGATACGATCCCAGCAGCTCCCCCTCAACAGCCAACCAGAGCCCCCGCAGCGTCTGCTCCTTCCTGATGTACAAGTCCGCCCGCTCCCCCGCGGCTCCCCAGCTGCTGCAATCAGGGGAGGGCTTGGGGCCAGAGGAGCCATTGCGGGAACCAGGGCTTATTTCTGACCTGAGCAGGAATGGGGGTCTGGGAGGAGACTGGTCACGGCCAGAGCCTGGCAGCTGGCAGTGGAAGGAATGCCCCCCGCGGAGACATGTCTTCTGATTTGAGCTGCTGAGGGCACGTTCTCTGACATTTATGAGGCCCAGGCTCCCCGTAAACCCAGATTCCAGAGAGGCCGACAGCTGGCCCAACCCCTGGAATCTGGGCTGCGGGCTGTTGTTTCTGATGGGTACATCTTCAGCTGCCCCACCGGGAGGACTCCTGCAGCGGGGCAGCTGCAGCCCGACTGCGCACTGAGTGTCAGCTCAGCACCTTGAGAAAAGCAGAGTACCTTCCCCTGGCAGCTGCGGGGACAGAGGCTCTCAGAGGCTGGGTGGCTTTGCCAAGGCTACAAGCCAAAGACAGCCAGCTGGGGTGTCTGCCCAGAGCAGCCCTCTCTGTGCTCAGCACAGGCCCAGGGCTGACTTCCTTATGCATCAAATAATAAGATTGGAGGAAAATTCCCCAGTATGTCGACAGAGCGCCATCCCACGGTGGCAGCCTTGAGGGATGGTCACGTTATCTCTTCTACACTTTTCATTTCTTCCTGCAGCGGCCACCTCGTTTTTACAACAGGAAGTAGGAGACGTGTGGGTGCAGGACTGTGGCTGGACCAGCCCTTGCACCACAGATGCCTGGTAGCTGCACACTGTCTCTTTATCATCTCTAAAGCATGAAGAGAAAAGCAGAAAGCAAAGGGCCCTTCACCTGTCCAAGCTCAGAGCAGGTGAGAGCCCAGCCAGGTAAGCCCAGAGCCCAAGTGCCGCACAGAACAAGGTGGGCTGGCAATGGACCCTCGATGGGCAGGTGGGGCAGAGCCCACTCATGGGCCTCACAAGGGCCTATCATGGGCATCTCCTCCCAAATCCAAGTTCAGTGTGTCGCTGAGCTGAGGGCAGCCGCCGTGGGAGCTCACACCACGGGGACACGCAGACGCTGCCAGTCAGCCTATTCTCTCCCCCTCGATGACCAGTTGCTAAGCACCTACCAGCACAGCACTGGGGACAACAGGGTCAAAACCAGGGCTGGGACAGCTGAGAGTCTGACAATGCCCCGTCCCCAAGCCCAGAGGCCGCACTCTCAACAGAGGAACCAGAGGCCCAGGAGACCTTGTGTGAACTTGCCATAGTGGCCAGACTGCTGTGGCCAGGAGACCTCATGGCCTGGACTCCATCACCACAGCTCCAGGTGGACAGTGCCTGGGGAAGCCACCAGGACCTAGAAAGCAAAACAAACCTGTAAAGAAAAATGCATCGTCCAAGCTCAAATGGCCCTACGATGTCCTCTTCAAATACCATGCCTAGCGCTCAGAGGGGACCACACTGGGAAGGAGGTAGACACGAAGGTCAGGGGCAAAAGCAGAAGGCAGGACCAGGGCAAGACGGGGCTCGAGGACGGCGGAGGCCGAAAGATCCCAAGGTGTCCACAGGAGACCAAAGAGAGATCTGAAAAAAAAACAAATCCAAGGTCTAAAACAGACACTTAACCAACAATGAGAACAAAGTGCAGATTTCATGCAGCTGGAGAGAGATGCACCGTCCAGAGCACAACCCGAGAGGACGGCGGCAGCAACCGCACAGAAGGGAAAGAAAACGGAAAAAATTCCAATTGTATTTAAGCATCAATGAGCAAATATAAAGTGTCCTTTACAAGCATCAAAGAACACTGAGAGTCTAGGAAGTTATATGAGGTCAACAAGAGAGCCCAAAAATCATATTGAGAGAAAATAAAGAACACCAAACAACTACAGAGAACCTGTGGCCAGGTTTCAGAAGGCACAATACTGTAAAGACAGGCGCCCGTCCCTCCCAAATTGCTTGGTTCAATAAATCTCCAACCAAAATCCCAGCAGGGCTTGTTTCTGTGTCTGTGGGGAACTCCTTCGACTAACTCTAAAATGTGCACGGAATTACAAAGAGCCCAGAACAGCCAAACACCACAAAATATGGAGGCTGTGCAGAGAACCAGCTTTCCCGGAAACCAGGGTCATCCTGACTGGGGCATTGATGCAGGGGAGGCGGGTCAACCCAAGGAGCAGGGCAGGGAGCCAGGACGGGCTTGGAAACCTGCAGCCACTTCTTCTGTGACAGCGGCAGGCCCTCAGAGCATGGTGAACAGATCGTCTTTCTGACACTATCAACCAGCTGGCCACGTCGGGGGGAAATGAATTTGGAGCTTTAGTCACACCAGGAGCAAAAGTAATTCAAGTAGATTCACAGATCTAAGTGTGACAGGCAAAGTAAACAGCTGTCGCATGGCCAGAGGGGGTGTGGGCATCGTGACCCCAGAGGAGGGACAGGATTTTTAAATAAGTCACTAAAAGCACCAACCCAAGGGAAACTAAGAAATACCGTTCCTGGGAAGACCCTGCACAAGAGTGGAAAGACAGCCGACCCACAGCCCAACGCACACTGCAAAGGCACCGCGTGCAGGGAGCAGGACGCACAGCCATGATCGCCAGAAACAGGAGAAACCCAGAAACGTGGCCCAGAGACCACCAGGCACGTCCAAAAGCGAGAACCCACACATCACCCACCATAAGAAAGCGTCCAGTCCCCCAAGTCAAGGAAATGCACAAGACCAGGTTTCAGAAGGCACGATACTGTAAAGACAGACGCCCGCCCCTCCCAAATTGCTTGCTTCAATAAATCTCCAACCAAAATCCCAGCAGGGCTTGTTTCTGTGAGACCACAGAGAGAGCCGCCACCTGCCATCGATCCGCAGGAATCTACATTCTGGAGACACTGAGCATGGCGCACGGGGAAGTCCCACCAGCACTGGAGGCTCGTCAGCCGAGCCGCCCCTTGGAAGGGCAGACTGGTGGAGTGCAGGGCTCTGAGGGTCGTGAGCCTGTCCTGGACACTGCTGTCAGGGCCACGCAGCATTAAGCACTTGGCAAGGTCCCAGGCTGCCCCAAGCTGAGGCATCCTCTTGAGAACTCGGCCGTAGCCAGGCACGTGCACCAACACGGCTCCTCGGTAGTTGAAAATGTGCCTCACTGGGCTGGGGTGCGGCTCAGGGTAGAGCACTTGCCAACAGCCAGAGGCCCTGGGCTCCTTCCCCAGCACTGAAAAGGGAAGACAAGTGCGGGAGGGACACAGTGAGGACCTCGGGGACACTGCGGGAGGCAGCCAAGAGCAACTCCAAGCTTGTGATCAATTTTTCCATAAACCTAACAGTGCTCGCAACAGTATGTGAATTAAAAACAAAACAACCCTCTCCCCTCAAAAAGAATCCGAGGACAGAGCCAGATTGGTGCCCTCTGAAGGGAGGGCCAGCAATTCAGCTCCTGAGGTAGGAGCCTGGGGTGCCCACGGGCACCTGCCATCAGCCACGTATTCGCAAACACCCAGACTTCGTCATCAGCAGAGCAAAGTCTGTTAGGAAGCTTGGCTGGACGTCACAACAAAGGGCAGGTGAAAGAAGCCTGAAGCAGGGACCACAGGGGCCCACTGAGGGCTGAGAGCTCCAGGACCCCCCAGGGGGTCACAATGGCAGGGACAAAGGGCCATCAGAGGGAGGACAGGCTTTGTGGGCTTGGGTTGTGGCTCCCCAGACGCACACTCTGGAGTTAGCTGGCTATGGTCTAGGCACTCTCCTGCGTGTGCCTCCCTGGGCTGGGGTGCAGCTCCTGGGGTACACCTGTCACAACAAAATAAGCATCAAAAATAGAGACAGTTACTTTACGCTGCTTATTCTGAGGTGAGAACCGCGCACCCACAGCTTGGGCCACATCCCCCCACCCCAGGGCTATCACGGCCTTGAGCACCTCTGGGCATTTCTGGAAGAGGGTGGGCTGGATAGAACCTCAGCATGGCCACCGAGCACCCTCTGGGCAGGGGCTGCCGCCTGACTCTCCTGCCCCTGCAGAGCTAAGCCCACGCCAGCCCCATCTCCTGCTTCCGGGCCTCCCGCATCTGCATGGAGATGGTGGCTGATGGGGGTGTCGCCATCACCCCAGGGCTCCTGCTGCTCCTCCAGTGCCCACAGCAGGAGGCCAGCGTTGGCCAACAGGAAGCAGCAGTCGAGCGCACGCAGAGCTGACCGATAATTAATGTGAACATTAAAAGCATTTTCTGCGCCTGACAAGTGCTGATTGCTGCTGTCTCCAGGACCCGGAGCCCCCCTCCTCCTGTGGAATCCTCCAGGCAACCAGGCTTCATACCAACTCCCACTGCCTCTCTCCTCCTGAGGGGCTCTCAGGACCTCAGCCCAGGAGAAGGAGAAGGGGAGGGAGGGACAGAGGGAGGACGCATCACCTGGACCCACCCAAGCCAGGACTCCCCGCCCCAGGGCCATCCTCTTGACCCCTCCAGCCCCAGCCTGGACACAGACAGCACCCTCTCTGTGCAGGGAGTGGCAGGCCTGTCCCTGGTAGCTGCAGTTCCTCTACCCCACTCCAGGGAGCAGCTGCAGGGTGGGCCCTGTCTCCTCAACACAAGTGCCCGTCCCCACCAGCAGACCTCACAGCAGCAAGCACACTCCGTGACCTAGCCCCTGGGCTGTCCCCATGCAGCCTACCCAGACCTAGGCCTGGGGCAGCGGACCAGCAGCTCAGGCTGTGCTGCCTGGGACCTGCACATCCCTGGATCCTGGAAGCCAGCGCCACCTGAGGAGCCCAGGGCCTTGATCTCAGACAGCCTCCACCACAGGCTGGACACGGGGGGAGGCAGTGATGAAGGAATTAGTGTGTTCTCTACGGAAAGAGACCAAAACGACCTTACTCACCAAGATGGTGACAATGGTGAGGACAAGAAAGACAACAGCAAGAACAAGGACAGCAGAGGAGGACTGTGATGGTGACGATGGTGACGATGGTGACGATGGTGATGGTGACAATGGTGATGGTGGTGACGGTGACAATAGTGATGGTGATAGTAATGGTGACTGTGATGGTGGTGATGGTGACAGTAATAGTGATGCTGATGATGGTGATGGTCACAATGGTAATGGTAACAGTGGTGATGGTGATGTGACAATAGTGATAATGATACTAATAGTGATAGTGGTGACAATAGTGATGATGATGGTGACAATAATGATAGTGATTGTAATGGTGATGTGATGATGGTGCTAGTGACAACAGTGATGGTGATGATGGGAATGGTATAATGATAATGGTGATGGTGATGGTGACAATGATGACAGTGATGGTGATGGTGACAGGATCTACAGTGACAGTGAAGCTAGTGCTGAGGGTGACACTGATGTCATTGATAATGACAGGAATGACCACCAGCCAGCAATGACAGTGGAGGTTGTGTGGTGATGGAGTTGAGGATTACGGTTGGGATGCTGGTCACATGGGCCACCTCTGCCCATCAGCTGCATGCTGAATGTCCTTGGCATGCACCTGTTTGCGCCTCATAACAGTTTACAGGGGATGGCGTTCCCTGTCCCGTGGGCAAGACTAACAAGGCCCCAGACAGTCGATGTTCTGCAAAGCAGTCACGGGCTCAGGCCAAGCCTGGCTCCCGACCAGGCCTGCAGCTGAGCTCTGGCTCTGGGCCGGAGCAGACGAGCCCTGGTCATGGTTCTCTGGATTCTCTCAGCTGGCCTGGATGGACCCTGACAGACTCCACAGTGATGGGATCGGGTCCCAGACATGCTCAGTGCCCCAACAGAGGCCCCAGCTCACTGCAAGCAACATGCCTGAGGGCTGCAGGGCATCTGGGTGCTGGGAAGGAAGGAGGGCCCCGCCTCTTCTCTGCCATTTGAACAGGAGTCCTCCTGACCCAGGTGTAGCTGGGGAGGCACAGGCGAGGCCCAGCCAGGATGCTGGGAGCCTAGGGGGTCTGGCCTGGCTGGTCACAGCCCTGTCTCCCATTCCTGGGCTCCTGCGCTGTGCTTCCCCAGTCCCTCTGGCCAGACCTCTAGGACCTCCAGTGGACCTGGACTAGGGCCTAGAAGCTGCAGACCTGGGAGGGAGGAACAGGGTGGCACTAGAGGTTGGGCCTCTGCCAGGGCAGCCCAGACATCCCAGACAGTGACAAGGGAAGGCTTGCTAGCCCGGGAGCATCGGCTCATTATCATTGCTAATGCGGATCAATACTCACCAGCATCTGACAAAAACCCGAGGCTCCCAGGCCATCCCTGCCTCCAAAACATCAAAGACCCCCTGAGCTGCCACTAGCCCAGAGCTCCCGCCCAGCCCTCTCCCCACGCCTCATCTCCATATTGTTGCTAATCAAATCATGAGCAAGGATGCCAATCAATAGGCCCTCATTGATCATCTCTTCTCTCTCCACCCCAGCGACATGTGGTCAGCCCTCCCCCACCACCAGCCAGGCCAAGGGGGTCCCGCCCCCCACGGGGGTGGGCTCTTGAAAGGCCCTGATTGCTCATCCGCCAGCCTGTAGCAGCCAGGGCCACCAGCACGGCACCCGCCGCACACCCTGGCTGTGTCCCATGATAAACAGGATTTCTCTTCCAGCTCAGCCCTGGTCCAATTATCCGGCCTGGGGCAGATGATGTGCCTCCCGCTGCTGGCCAGACGTGGGGGTAAAGAGAGGCCGTGAATGAGGATCGCCAGGTCTCCCAGGTCAGCGGCTCCCTGAGCTCAGACACACAAAGGGGCCAGGCCCACCGTCAGTGTCTGGTCCTCGTCCTTGTCAGAGCCAGAGGAAGTCCCCAGGACAGGTCCCTTAGGCTGGCCCCTGCCTCCCTGTCGGTTTCCACTGGGACGCCACCCTCACGGGCCCGCCACACCCTCGGGGACCACACAGAGCAGACGTCGGTGACCGGGACGTCGCACAGTTGGTGCTGGATGGACAAAGCTGGAAGCCAGGCCGGCTTCCCTCAGCAGTGTGACTGTCCACCACTGGGCGTGGTGTGGGCACGCCATGTCATGTGGCACTGCTCACACCAGAAGAGAACCTGGAGCAGGGTGGCACCTGGAGGAGGTGTGTCCACCTCAGGCCCCGCACGCTGGGCAGTGCCCTTTCTGCCGGCAGAGCTGCCACAGGAGAGCCTGGCAGGCTCCGGCCAGCAGCATGGAGAGTCCAGCGGCTCCACACAGCACCCCAGCAGTGCCCCCGGCCAGGCCATGGCCGCCATCTAGGGTCTGGGGCAGCAAGTCAGTGACAGGCCTCGGCAAAGCCCCCCAGGAGATCCAGCTGAGTGCCTCATGCACCTGTCCCAGGGAGGCCTCGAGCTCCCACTCAGTAACCACTTGGGACCAGAAGGTCACCTCTGGAGAGAGGGGAGGAGGGGGTGGGGCCACATGGGGCCTGGGACAGTCTGTGAGGGAACCTGACCTTCCCCAGGGACATGGGGTCTGGGCCACTCCACCCCACTGCAGATAGCAGGGGGCTTTGTGTGGTGGCAGCCACCTGGGGGAGTCCTGCTGCGTCTCTGGGAGGAGGCACTCCCACAGTAGCACACACAGGAGGTGGCCTCAGGGTCTGTCCAGCCTGTCAGTTAGCTTGGTGGTTGCATCCTCCTATTGTCCCCCAGCAGGCCCTCTGAGTGACAGAAGGGCAGGGTCCAGCTAGGTTCAGTGAGGAGCCACCACACAGGGGACAGTTCATAGCACAGGATCAGGTCAAGGGTGGCCAGGGCACTGTGGGGTCGCCACCCACCTCAGGCAGGTCCTGCTTCACACCAGCCCCCCTGGGCTGGGCACAGTGTGTGGGCCTGTGGGAGGAGCCAAGAGGCAGTCCCGGCCACCCCAGGCCAGGGGACAGGAAGCCACTTCTCCCCAGAGCCCTCACGGGGCCCAGGACTCCTCATGCAGGCACCCTACCTGTGGCTGCTCTCCAGGCCACCCCAGGGCCACTGCTGTCTTCCCCCAGGGCACCCCCTTGACCCTGCTCCTCTCTGGTTTGGCCACTCACCAGGTGGCCGGGGCACCTGGGCAGATGTGAAGTCCACTCACCAAGTGGCTGGGGCAACTGGGTCAGATGTGGGGTTCAGGCACGGGGTCGAGTCCCAGCTGAACAGTCACCTCCCATCAACCTCAGTGTGTCCCAGTAAGGGGACAAGCCAGTCCCCCAGGCAGAAGGGACACTCAAGAGAAGGCCAAGCGCCTGGTGCAGGGCTGCTTGCGGGAAGAGCAACCTGGGCTCACCATGAGCCACCAGCCTCCTGGTACTAGCAGGGCTGAGGCCAGGACCCGACAGCAGACACTCTGGGAGCCTCTCGTGGCCACAGCTGGGAGTGGGTGGTCTCTGCGACCCTGAGAAACAAGAGCAGGGGCAACAGCGACCCCAGACCCAGCTGCCTGTGCCTCCCGGGGAAGGTGCTCTGCCCCTGAGCTCCAGGCCCCACCCAACCCTCCTCCCAGTGGCTTGAGGACCTGAGTGTCACCCCTGCAGTCACCCCTGTTCAGGCCATCAGCAGCTCTCCACGACCCCTGGACTGAAGCCCAGCCCTCTAGTCCAGTACCGGGAGCCCACCCTTCCTGCCCCACTGGCTCAGAACCTCGACGAACAGGTTCTTCCTCCCAGGCAACTCCGGTCTCCAGGCCTCTCCCTAAGTCCCCATGGCTGCCCAGTGAGCTTCTGTTGATACTGCAAGACGTCTAGGAAACACACGCGGGCTCCCCACCCCTTCCTCTGAACTCCCAAAGGGACCACCATTATGTCCCACTGAAAACTGCCTCCAGCAGTGGGGACTCCATCGCTGTGGCAAGAGCTGCTGTTAGTAGAATGTGAACCCATTGCCCCAACCCCAGCTGGGTGGCCCTGGGGAGCCACCTGACTCAGCTGGCCCACAGGAGCCTGTCCCCAGGGTCACAGGAGCCAGTTCTGGGGAGAGCCCTCTCTGGCAGCCAGAGGGGCAAGGTGCACAGTTGGGGCCCAGCCACGTTGGCCGCATCCCAGGACGAGTCAGGAGACAGCTGAGCCTGGCCCGGAGGTCAGCAAGCATCCCACTGCAGGAGGCCTGGCCCCCGGGGGTTCCACAGCGAGCCCAGGTCTGCTCCAGCAACCCCTCCCCGCCAGCTGCTGTGAGAATGTCCCTGGCCTTGGGCAGTGATGTCTGCCAGTCCACCTGCCCTGGGGGAGTCCCCTGGCCCCTCCCAGAGGGCCACGCAGGCCCCTCACTCAGGCTGGCTCTTGCAAAGCTCTGGAAACAGTTATGGTCCTATTTTTGTATTCTCCCCTCAAACTGCACCTGCTTGTGGCCCATGGGGTGCGTCAGTGGCTACTGCGGCCTGCGCACCCAGGGCAGGCCTGGGAGTGGGCATGGGACCCCATCTAGCCGCCCAAGTGGGTAACTAACTCAGCACTCCTGGCCTGGGCCCTGGGTGGCACAGCACAGAGGGCAGGACAAGCAGACCCAGTCCCTGGCCCTAGCAGGCGGGTCCCGAGGGCTTCCAGCCACAGGGCCAGGTGCACTCCCAGGGCCAGGCCACTTCCTTCATGCAGCGCTGTGTCCCCCAAGGCCATCACAGCAGACCACCGTGCCCAGCCCAGTAGTGGGGAAGTGCCCTGCCTTCCAGGTGTGTGGGCTCTTAGGGCCCCTCAGAACACATGCCCATGTCTGCCCTGTCCCTCACCCACATCCAGCCACTGCCCCTGCCAGAGGGGGCCTCCAGCACTTTTCCCTGGTCCATCCCTGGACCAAATCAAATCCAGCCCCTCAAGCTTCCTGCAGAGGAGGGGGTTGGTGGGGCTGGGAGAGGAGAAGCTCCACAAATCTCTTCTGAAACATTTCTCCAGATATCAGACCCCAAAATCTCATTAGCAGGCTGAACTCAAGGGAGGGACATGGACAATAAGTGTCCACAGGCACAGGCCTGAAAACCCACAGAACCACGGAGCAGAGGCACATGCTAGTGAGACGTGTATGCATGTGACCACGGGGTTTCACCTCTTGGCTGTGGGGTGGCGGGCTGCAGGCCCTTGACCCGCAGGAGGAGAAGCTGCTGCCCCAGGAGGTGGGTGCAGGACTGGCCCTGCCTGCTGCTGCCTGAGAGGCTCCGGGCACAACACAGAGGTGGCAATCCACTGGGTTCAGCAAAAACGGTCACCCAGATGCCACCTGATTTCCTCTCTGTGCCAGGGTCTCAGGATAGCTGGGGCCCTTCCAAGGCTGGAGGACCCCCCAAGGCCAGCCCATACACAGCCAGCCATACTCCTGCCCACCTTGGGACACAACCAGGGGCCGATGATGACAATGACACATTGTAGCTTCATCCAAGCTGCAGCAGAGCCCCCAATGCCCACACACTGGGCTCGGCAGCTGGTTCTGGGAAGGCCTAATACGGCAGGCAGATGGGCGGGGGAGGGACTGCAGGAAGGCTGCCCCTTAGAGTCAGTCAGGTTGGGCACGCCCTCTACCACAGGGGCCTGCACAAATTACCAAAGTGGGTGGCCTGGCAGCCCTGCCCCCCTCAAGGCCACCAAGTGCCCTGGGCAGCAGTACAGGATACCAGGCCAGAGGAGGGTGGTCAGGGAGGGGACGGATCAGGAAGGGAGGCGGGCCAGGGCTAGGAAGTGGATGGAGCCCCTGTCCTGCTCTCTGCGGGCACACAGCACGTCCCAGAGCAGGGACATGGCCCTTGGCCCAGGGTGCACCTGACTGTACCCAGGGATGCAGCCACCACCAAGCTCAGCAGAGATGTCAGCTGGGGAGCCAGGGGAGCCCGAGACCACGGAAGGAGTGTGGGGGGGGTGTCTCTGACCGCTCCACCTGGCTCTGGGCAGGGGCAGGGCCCAGCCCATTTTGGAGGGTCAGAGAGGAAACAGCTGCTCTAAGGGATCCCAGAGGAGCCTCTGGTCTCCTCTGCACCAGGCCCTCAGGACAGGCTGCACCCTGGGAGCTTCCAGGCAGAGGAAGCAGGGGGCTGAGCTCAGCCTCTTGGGGCTGCTGAACAGCACAGGGCCCGTGCTGGGCTGAGGAGTCCCCAGAGGCGGCCGAGGGAAGAGTACCGCACACTGCCCCTCCTTAGATGCCCGGGAACCACCTGCCTGGGTCAACATCACCTGCCATCTCTGGCTGAATGGAGGGGCGGGCTATGGGCTGCGCCTTGAACCTGCAGAGACCAACAGCCACTTTCCCTTGGATGGCAGGCCACAGCCCGCGGCTGGGCTCAGCCAGTGTTCACAGGTCTGGCTCCTCTCTGGAGCAGGCACCCTGCCCCCTCGAAGGGGTGAACCGCCAGGAACCTCGGCCCAGTGGGGGTGCTCACACCACCAATGGGCCACAGCAACAGGTCAGGGCTGCGTAGGGTTTTTGAAAGATGGACGTCCGGTACACACTGACCACACAGAAATGTCGTGGGACTAACTTGGAGCCATCGACCTCTGCCACAAATTTTTACACACAGAGAGGACTCCGCGGATCATCTGCCT
Source organism: Marmota monax (assembly GCF_021218885.2). Lineage (NCBI taxonomy): Eukaryota > Metazoa > Chordata > Mammalia > Rodentia > Sciuridae > Marmota > Marmota monax. The sequence goes on along the minus strand of NW_026693010.1, from coordinate 2,149,716 downwards.
GCTCCTTTTGGGTCAATTCACTCCCCCTCAAACATGCTTCTTGAGGCTTCCTGCGTACCAGACCCAGAAATCCAGGTGGAGGACCCAAAGGGCAGTCACCAGGGCACCCCTAGACAGTGACCTCAGGACATAGGCAGAAGCACTCCCCAAATATCCTCAAAGATTCCCGAGAGCAACCTGAGGCCATCTCCTACTGCCCCAGGCCTGTGCACAGAACCCAGGGGTGCCCAGCGCTCCCCGGTACCAGGGTGACACCCAAGCTGGCGCAGAAGCCCTGCCAGGCAAAGCCAGGCCTGTGGAGCCGAGGCGCGGCTGGGGGCAGGTGACGACGGAGCAGAACTGACCTGAGTGCAGAGGGAAGCAGGGAGGTCTTTTTTCCAATTACCCTGATTCTCGAGCCTGGTTTTCCATGTCAGAGAACAAACGCTGGTTTCCTTATCTCTCCTGCCAGGCCCAGAGGGGCTGCTTCCCACAGCCTCAGGCGGCGTCTCCATGTGAAGTGATCAGAGCCGCTGGTCTCTGCCACCACGGGCTTGCACAGCCGCCCGCAAACCAGCATGTGACGGCAGCCCTTGCGGGACAAGGTGGGTATCTCAGAAGAGAGCTGCCTGGTCCCTGTCCCCAGAGGGCAGACTCCTAGTAGAGCCAGACCCCTGGTCAGACGGCCTCCAGCCTGCCATGCCAGCCACCACAGAGGGCTTTCTGAGCCACCCACCAAAGTGGCCACCAGCTCTCGGCCCCACAGAGAGCCCTCCCAGGGCGGGTGGGTGGACTCTCACCTCTGCTCCAGGCTCCCTTGGGGTCCACCCCAGCACATCTCTGTACGCCCACCAGGGCTCTGTCCTGCTATGCTGTTTGTCCCAGGCTGTCCCCCCACGCCCCTTAGTGCCCCTGCTCTCCCACCCTGGACAGTGCAGGCTGGGGCTGCCTACCCAGAAGCCTCTGCCACTCCCCAGTGCCTGTGCCCACCCGCCCTCACTGCCTCCCCAGCACCCACAGGCAGGTTCACAGCCAGGACCTGGCGCTCAGGGAACAGAGCTCCACACAACAGGAAGGACCCGAGCCCAAAAAGGACCCGGGGTCCCCGACATGACAGGCCCCCTCCTCGCCAGCTATCAATGCCCACAGGGGGTTCCTGAGCTCCTGGAGCCACCTGCTGCCTGCAGTGTGGCCCTGGTGGCCTGCCCCACATGGCCACGCACCCTCTGACCAGCCACGACCCCTCCAGGGCCCCTGCAGAGCCTGTGCTGTCAGGCAGCTCAGGGACACTTAGAAAGGGCCTCCAGGGAGCCTGGAAGAGGACAAGAGTGGGCTCTGGGCCTGGTAGGGCCTGGGCTCTGGGCCGCAGCCCAAGGAGCTAAGGGAAGAGGGACCCAGGGGCCTTGGACAGGCACTTGAGGGGTTCCAGGAACCTCATCTTCTGACTTTCCCCAAAGCACTGCCTTGGTGCCTACAGACAGGCCACGGAGGCTTGGGGCACTGGTGGGACTCCCAGGGACCGAGGGGAAGGGTTCCCTGGCCTGAGGCCTGTCCCACCCTGGATTCAAATCTGTTTCACAGTGTAGCAATACCCCCAGCCCCACCCAAGGGCTTATTTCCTTGTCCCTCCTTCTGCTGCCACAGAGCGGGTCCCTGCCCCACTGTCTCATGCCCAGGGAAGCCTTGCAGCCTGTGGAAGGCTGGGGAAACCTCAGCCGCCCCCATGGGGCCCACCACAGAGCACAGCAGCAGAGGCTCCCACCATCCCGAGATGACCTTGTTCTTCAGCTCCCTTGAGGGTCTCCTGCATCCTGGATGGAGCAAGTCCACCTTGAGAAGGACCCTGGGAGGCCCTGGGGCTGACCCACCTACTGGGAGCAAGCCCAGGCCCCCTCCCGCCTCCTCCCCGAAGCCAAACCTGACTTGGGCTGAGTCAACGAAGCTCCAGCCCCTTCCTGAAGGTGATAAATCCATGGGTGGAACAATCTCCGAGCCCAGGACCCTCGTATGTAGAGGAGCTGGCTGTCAGCAGCCACGGCCTCCTCGGCCAGCTGTGGCCCCCACACAGGCCCTATCGCCATGGGCACAGGCCAGGCCCCCTAAAGTGCTGTTATTTATAGACACAGCCTCCGAACCAAATTGACTCCTGTCCGCCTGCCTTGCCACCCCTCCCATCATGCGGGACAAGGCGGGAAACACACTATATGTTCACCCTCGGCCCCTGGAACCTGTCACCGCACCACCTTATCTACAGTCCCCGTCACCAGCCAGCACAGCTTCAGTGCCAAAGTGGAAGCTTAATAGAATCAGACGGGGATGAACTTCCGCAGACAGACGTGCGTTCCCAAGGGGGCAGGAAGCCACCTGTGCTGCTGTGGCAGCCGGGGTCCCTGCCTTGTGTGACCCGTAAAGGGACACCACTCATGGCCCTGGTACAATGGAGGTTCTGAGCAGCTGCTGAGCCAAACTAAAAGCTGCCTCCCTGGGTCTCTCCAGGAGGCAACCCCACCCCGGCCTGCCTGGCCCCAGCCCACCTCACGGGCAGGCTTCCTGGCCGGCCCCAACCCGCCTCGCATCTGGGACCCCCAGCCGTAGGCCACTCCATGTCCTCTAATCCTGAAGCCCTGACAGAGCCTTTCAAGTTGTTAAAATTCATCACTGCTTCCCCCCCTCGCTCCTGCCACCACCGCCCACCCAATCACCAGCCACCAGGGCCTGTGCGGGAGGTGACCTGTGATTCCGGCCCCTGCGGAGACCTCTGTCGCCACAACAGAGAAGGGGCCCAGAAGGACTTGCCACCAAGAGCATCTTGTAGCCTGTTGTTAAATATTGATGACAGGCAAGAAGGGAGAGGGCTATGCAAATTATCTATCGATGTTCCTGCTACCGAGGGGCCCAGGAGCCGTGGGGGCTGGGCCGCTCTCCTGCCAGCTCTCCTAGATGGGCATCTGACAGGGCCTGCATGGGGCGGGGCTGAGCGGACCCAGGAGACACGGCCAGGCCGATCTGCAGCGGCTGTGCTGAGCTCCTGCCCTGTTGCCCTGTTGCCCTGTTTGGTTTTTGCAGTACTGGGGATCGAACCCAGGGCATCCAGGCCCAGCCCTGCACTGCTGTCTTAAGTGGAAGCATTTGAATTTTTTTAAAACCTTAAAACAATTTTTTTAAACCTTAAACTCCATCCCCAGGGTCCCCTGTAGGGGGTGGTTTCCAGTATCAGTGGTGACATGTGAGCTACTGAAAACCCCCTACAGGGGACCCTGGGGATGGAGTTTAACTTCTACCTCAAAGGCCAGCAGTGCCCCCGGGGCAGGGGATGAGCCCCAGCACTGCAGGCCAGGCCCAGACCTGGCGGGGAGAAGCAGGGCTGTGCAGCTGGGGATTCCTGGGAGGCCCGCCATCCTTCCTGGAGAAGGGCGATGCTTTCTGAGCATTCCCACTTCCCACCGTGTGGCCTTGGGTGCTGGGCACTCTACACACCCTCTCCTCAATCCTGAAACCCTGTGGCCTGACCAGCACTATTGTTCAGCTCACCAGTTAGGCTGAGATTATGCCACTGGGAAAACCCACATCTGCTGGACCCCAGGTCCCTCCGCCAGGCCCTAGGTGCTATGCCTTCTATGTCGGAGGCTCAGGCTTCCCTGACTAAAGGCCAAATGGCCCCTTTCAGCAGTGGGGACAGAGCTTGCCTCCAGATCCACAGCAAAGGACATGGCCCCTGCACTTCCGCCCACACACCAGGCCAGGCTCCATGCTGCTCCCTAGGGTTTGGATCTTGGGGCCTCCACAAAAGGGAGCTCCAACCAGGCCTCCCCAGGGTGAGTCAAAGCCAGCTGATGGAAGGACCCCTTGCCCTGAGCCAAGAACAGCTGGATTCACAAGGCTCATCTCCCAAGATGACCAAGAAAGAAACTGGGCACAGCCACAGGGGTGCTGACTGTGCACCAGCTAATCCGGGCACTGACAGCCCCCAGGATGCAGGGATCAGAGAAGCGCAGTCACAAGCCCAAAGCTGGCAAAGGCATGAAGGACCCCCCAGTTTTGGAAGAGCACAGGTACAGGCTCCCCAACCCCCACTTCCTGCCACAGAGCTGGAGTTCAGACCCCCTCCCAGTGCGCCCCCAGCCCTCCTCCGAGCCAGGCCAAGAGCTCGGCTGTCAGACCTCTCCACCCCCCTCCTCGGGAACCCCCCAGGCCCACCCAAGCCCTGAAGGTCACAGATTGCAGAGCCAAAGGCCTGAGCTCCAGCCCCAGCCCCAACCAGTTGTGAGGTGCAGGCGGGCCCCAGACCAGAGCAGCCAGTTTTCCCAGTAAGTCATGGAAACTGGTCTCATTGTGGTCAACTAGATCCTTTCACCCCCTGGTTCCTCCAGAGCTTTCTCTTGCCTGGGGTGAAGAACAGTATTTTCTTCTCCAAATCTCTCACAGGAGCAGAATTGTGCCTGAAAGGTTTGGACATCTGCCTATTGTCTGTTCTAGCCCAGGGGAAGGAAGGCCCCGAGCACAGAGCAGCTTGAAGCTGTGCGTGGCCAGTCCTGCCAGCAGATCTCCCACCCAGGCAGGAATCCACTGGTGTGCACTGTGCTGGCCAGTGTCCCAGGGGACAGGGATGGAGTCTGCTGAGCACCTCTTCTCCACTCAACCTGAAGCTCCAGAGCCGCAGGTGGCCAGGCTGCTGGGAGAGGGGCAGGACCAGCGAGCAGGTTCTGGAGAGCAAAGGCTCCAGGGCAGACCCACCAGCTGAGCAGCTGGAGCATGTGGCTGGCAGGGTCAGTGCCTCCTGGACTGGCCAGCCACCCTCCCAGTTCATCCCACGGTGTTAAGAGACAGTCCCAGCAGACAGCTGCAGGCCTGAGGTTGAAGAACACGAAACTCTGCGCTTCCCAGAGGCACCCCCTCCCAATGACCCTATTTCTGCATACCAGGACCTGCCCTTTGTCCTATGCACAAGGACCCTAAGGTAGAAATAATTAATACAAAGCACAACTGACAGCAGCTGAAACCCCAGGAAGACGGGGTGTGACTGAACACAACCTGACAGGCAGCTTCTCACCAGCTTAGAGCCGCAGGAGAGCCCAGCTCCAGGAGAGCAGCAGGCATGTGCACCCATCCGACACCAGTCAGGATACACGGAGACTCAGGCAAGGAAGGCCCAGAGCGAGGAGAACCTGGGGAAAGACGGTAGAAGTGGCCATGCAATTCTGCACAGAAAATGGATGAAGAAATTCAATCCTCTTTGAGACTGAATGGAGGTCCCAAAGATATTAGGTCCCCAGCCTGGGACCCCTGCACATGACCTTATTGGTTAAGAGTCTTTGCAAATGTGATTCCGTTTTGGATCCTGAGACAGGGAGGTGATCCAGGTGATCCTGGGTCATCCGGGTGAATCCTAATCACAATCACATTCCTGTTATGCACTGTCCACAGAGGAAGGCCACGTGAAGACAGAGATCCTTCCTGGAGAAGCCACCAGCCGCAAACTAGAAGGGGCAGGAAGCACCCCATGAGCACAGCCGACAGATGCCCTGCCGGGACCCGGAGGCTGAGCTGGTCTTCCGCTGTCTAGAGCTCCGTGCTTGGCATCTGCTCAACAGCCCAGGACAGACAGAGAAGCCCCTCCAGGGTGCTGGGCTACCTTCTGCTGCTGTGTGGCTGACCACCAGGGCTTGTCCTGGAGCCCCGGCTAAGCTCCCATCTGTAGGCCAAGGTCCTGCGAGGCACGGCTGGGGTTCTCTGCCCAGGCACACACCAAGCTGCTGGCTACATGGGGGCCTCTGGAGGTTCTGGGATAGAAGCTCCCAGGCCCAGCTGGGGGACCAGGGTCAGCAGCCGCCGCCCACCAAGTCCTCTGGCCTCAGGTCCCTGACCCGTGAGCTCCTGCCGCCAGTTGGAGGAAACTCTGGCTATAGATGACCTGTGAGGTAAGATCAGGCCCACCACAATCCCCTGATGGCGTCTGCAGATTCCTTGTCCCATGGAACCGTGGAGCTCAGGAGGGAATGAGACCATGGAGCCATGAAGACAGACGTCCCTGATTGAGGAAGCTTCCAACTTCCGATTTGCCAACTTTAGGAACAGCGATTCACATGCAGCAAAAACTGTAGCTTGGACTTGGATCTTTTCCCGCTAGTGATGTGCCATCCACCCTCCTGCTGCTGGGCGTCAGCCAAGATCTCAAGGGCAAGCAACCAGGACCCCACAGGGCGCCATGTGGCTAAGCCGCGAGGAGTGGGGTCCATGTGTTCAACGCACCCTCCACCTAGAACACTTTTAATTCCTGACGGGCTTGCCGGGACGCAGCCCTGTGACGCCGAGGCACGTCTGTGTTCACAAAACAGCCAAGTGTCCCAGGGCCCCACGTTCTCTGCCCATCTTGTGCAGGCCGAAAGCAGAGCCGGGCCAGGCTACATGGGCAGTCCTGAGAGGCTCAGGTGTGGGGCTGGGAGGAGGCATCTCCTCACCCAGATGACCCCACAAGTGGAGGCTTCCCTGGCAGGGTCCTAGCTAGGTGTCCCACAGTCCTCCATGGGCACTGATCCTTGTGGTAGGAATCCTGTGACCACCTGAGCATGAGGCCAGAACTTCCCCGGCAGCCGGGCAGGGCACTCACAAGTCACCTCCCATGATTCTCCAGCCAGGACCTTCTCAGCCTGGTCCTGGTCCATCTCTGGTGGGGCCTGGAGGCCAGAGGCCCAGCTTCTGCTCCAGCTGGGCTTGGGAGGCACCGTGGTCTCCATTGCCCTGGCTGATGTGCCTGCTGTGCCAGGTGCCGTGTGCGAGGTGCATGCAGCCACCCCGGGGTGCACGAGGCCCCTGCACCCTGCACACCCTGAGTTCCTGGGTGCTGCTGGCACCTCAGGGTGACCTCTGCTCCCCCTACTCCCCATGAATGCAACTGTAACTCCACCTGCTACACACCTGGGCCACACGTCTGGGAGCTGCCTGTGACGTCCCCCAGGAGGGGCTGGGGTAGGACTTGCAGGCGAATGTCCCTCTCCCTGTCTCCTGGCTGGGACAAGTTGGCACTCTGCACTCTGCCCAGAGCCTGCAGGGGGCTGCACTCATCGCCAGCCACGTGGACAGTCCACTGAGCCTCCTCTGCTGGCTGGCTCCTTGCACATCTCCCCCACCCCCCGCTTATGTACCCGAGCCCCAGATCATCCCAATTCACCACCTGCCCTGGGATCTGGCTGTCAGAGCTCACCCATGTGAGAAGCCACCCTATTACTCCATTTGGTCCTAACAAGGGCAGCCCCTTTTACAGTTGAGGAAACTGAGGCTGAGAAGCAAGATGAACTGCCAAGACCACCGCTCTAGTGGTTTCCAAGAGCAGCAGCGGCTTCGGGCCTGGCTCCAAGCCTCACCACCACCCCAGGGCCCGCTGCTCTTCCATGGCCGGCTTTGCCAGTCCTTCCTTCCTAGGCTCTGCTTCCCCTGGACAGTCAGTGACTGGCCCTGAATGTCCACTTCCTTCGAAGCAGCCAGAGTCCTCGGACCAGCTTGTCCCTGTTGAGCACAGGCTGACCTCGATCTGACCCAGGCACAGAGCAGCCGGCTCCCTGCCCACCCTGAGCTCCCCGAGGTGGTCACTGGGGCCTGGGCTCGTGCCACGGCCATGTTGCCCTCCGTGGTCACCTGTGGGCTCCTCCTGGTGGGTGGGCAGGGTCATCTGCCAGGCTGGAGCCACAGGGTTGGTGCCCTAGAAAGTCCGTCCTTGAACATGTAGCAGTCGCAGCACATGCTGCATGATCAACCCGCCCTCACGCAGGACCTCTGCTGGCCCCGTACATTCTGCCCTTCTTTCAGGGATCCCAGTCCCATGGTGGGTGCCTGAGAGGAAGGTGGGACAGTTGCACCCGCTGCCTGCTCAGAAGGGACCCCATGCACCATGAAGAGGCTGGTCCATCCCTTGAGTGAGACCCCCGGGGCCCACATCTCCAGCGATCCCCACCCCGAGGAGCCTTCGTCAGACACCTCCCTGCTGAAGGTCCCAGCAACCTAGCCCCCAGCACAGGGTCAGCCCACCCAGGTGGCGTCAGAACCTCAGCACCCTTTGCTGGGTGCTGGCTCTGACTGGGGACCCCAGAACTACCCTCCTGGGTCTCCCCATGCTACCCGGCTCCTGGCATGGCCTGTCCCTCTTAGGACCCTGCACCTTCCTAGGCTGGCTGAGACTTCCTGAACCCTCCTCGGCCCACCCAGCCCTGGCCTGGGGCTCTGCCATGTGGGGACAGACCCCTGACTTGCTGCTGGCCTGCCCCTCCAGAACCTGCTCCCTGAAATTCTAGATCACAGGGCCCCCAGAGCTTCTCCGCAAACCCCCGATGCCGCCACCCTCTGGAATGGGGTGGGGACCCTCTTTGGGCCTTCCAAGGCCCCAGTGCCCTGTCCTCCCTGTCCTCCTGTGAGACTGCACAAGGGCTGGCTACTGGCAGGGGGGAGAGCTGCCGCTTGGCCCGGCACACAGTGACTGAACCCTCACGGTGACATTTTTTCAGCAGAGCTGTGATTAAGATGCGTTTGGGAAGCACTTACGAGTGCTGATTAGACTTCACGGTTTCCATGGGGACTCCCTTCAGTTCCAACAGGAGCATCGCCATCCACAATAGCAGGCCCTGGACAGAGGGACAGTGCAGACAGCTGGCCACAGCTGGCCACAAATCCAGGATGCCCTCCCTGATACTGGGAGACCCAGGTGAGGCTGGTCGGCATCTAGGAGGGGCACCCAGCCTCCTGCTGCCCAGGTGAGTGGGCACCTCACATAAAGGCCAGACCCCGAGGCTGGTGTGGGGCTGGGAGAAGGCAGCATGGGGATGGCAGGCCCCGGGAGTCCTGGCCAGCATCTGGGGGCAGTGGGGTGCAGTCCAGGAGCCAGAAGGGGTAATGGAGAGAGCCTGCGGGTCCATGAACCAAGGCCCGTCCTCCTCTGCTCTGGGCTGACGCTACCTACAGAGCTAGCACAGGGAGAGCCCAGTAGGAGGGAGGTCTCCCTGTCCCTGAGCCTAGCCCTCTTCTCCCTGCCGTGTCAAGGCCCTGTGGCACGTCTGTGCCTTGGGTCTCACCTGGCAGGCGTGGGGGCTGAGCAGGCTGTGGCTCCTGGTGAGGCAGCAGCCCTCACCACACCGTGCACACACATGCTCATGTGTTTCTTTACGTGTCCACATGTGTGTGCACTCACCTGCACGCGTGCGGAAGCACAGGGACACACAGGCACACGGAGCAGGCCTCCTCTGGGCGGCGGGGAGGGTCTAATTGCTGAGTTTCCATTAGGCTGCCACCGCCCAGGCTGGACACATAATTGGACTTGGCGCTGCGGGTGGCGGAGGAGGGCTGCCTTTGATCCCCGGCTGGGCGGGCGCAGGCCTGGGGAGGCGCTCAGGCCTAATTGGCGTCTCCTCCCTCGCACTTGGCCCGCTGGGTGCTTTCATCTGAGGACAGGCAGGATGCACGCTGTCATCTCTCCTCCCAGGCCCCGCGGTCCTGAGGAGCAGGAGCTCCTCCCTGTCCTGCCCGGAACCTGTCCCCACCTCCCGCCCGTGCGGGTCCGTGCGGGTCCCCACGGGTCCTGCCTGCTGCCCTCACCCACGCCGCACTGAGCCTGCAGCGCCTGCCCCAGCAGAGCAGGAGTTATGCTTGGGCTCTCCTTGCTTACTGGCCAGCCCTCAGCCGCACTGTCCACTCCACAGGGCCAAGATGGGTCTTCGCAGTCATAGCTGTTGCCCTGGGGTCTACAAGAGCAGCAGTAGGGGCCGGACCAGTCAATGAGTGACCACCGCTGCCAGAAGGGGACGCAGAGTCCCAGAGGAAAGCACGGCGAAAAGCCCCAGGGGGTCAGGTCAGCCCCAGCCTGGGCTCCAGACCTCTCTGTGACCAGGAACAGCATGGGCCCAGCCTCTGGTCACTCCTGGCCAGCCCACTGTGGTGCTAAAATAGTGTTCCAACCCAGCTGGGCGTCTGTTCTGATGCCCCCAGATTCAGCCACCCAGAAAACCAAGCCTCGGACATGCACAGATCCCTGAGCAGAGAAGTGGCCCGCGGACGGCCCTCCCACTGACTCGCCTCCTCTGAGCCCTGCAGTTCTCCTGACACTAACAGAGTCAAGGGCTGGGGACTTCGGATGGAGGGAAGAAGTAACCCAGGGCCTCTCTCTCACTCCCCTCTGCCTCAGCTGCTCTGGTCAGCTTCTGGGATGCAGCCCTCCTGGACAGCAGCCGAGAGCCCTCATCCACACTCCATCCCCTGGAAACACACATGTGGCACAACAAGTGACAGAGAGAGGAGGGGTCGGCAAGGGGAGGGTGCTGGCCCCCCCGGGCCTCCTCCCCATCCCCCACTGGACTTTCCAGTAACACCAGCTCAGGTCCTGAAGCCACTGCCCAGCTAAGCCCACTTGAGAGACCTAAGACAGAACCAGGGCAGATGTGACCACAGCAGGGGGCCCAGTGCAGGACAGCCCCCTCGACCCCCACACTCCTCCCAGCCCTGCCCACTCTCTGCCCATTATCTCCAGTAGGTCCAGCTATCGCTCTGTCCTCCCCAGGACAGAGCCCCAGGTCTCTCTAAGGGCCCACAGCACTCACCTACAAAGGCCTGGCCGTGGGATCCACAGGATGGGACCAAACCTGGGCAGGGTCTTGTTGACAGAGGTGCTGGGTGGACGGAAGGAGGGGAGCACTTGGGTCAGCCTTCGGCCACCAGCAGCAAGACACAGACGGAGTAGATTTTAATGAAAAGAATCTTAGGGGCCACATCTGGTGGTGGCCTTCTTGCTGGCAGAGCCCTGAGGTGGCCTGGGGCACCACAAGGCAAGAGATAGGGTTCAGCGTTGGTGCTCCACCCTGAACTAATCCTGTCACCTCCCAGAGGTCCCACCTCTAATGCCTAGTCAGATCAAATTTCCACCTTCTTAATACCTCACAATGGAGGCTAGATTTTAACCCATGAACCCCCGGGAACAGTCAAACCATGTCCCAACCATATCAGAAGGATGAATGAATGGATGGATGGAAGTGTGGATGGGTGGATGGATGGGTGGATGGAGGTGTGGATGGGTGGATGGAGGTGAGGATGGGTGGATGGAGGTGTGGATGGGTGGATGGATGGAAGTGTGGATGGGTGGATGGAGGTGTGGATGGGTGGATGGAGGTGTGGATGGGTGGATGGAGGTGTGGATGGGTGGATGGATGGAAGTGTGGATGGGTGAATGGAGGTGTGGATGGGTGGATGGAGGTGTGGATGGGTGGATGGAGGTGAGGATGGGTGGATGGAGGTGTGGATGTGTGGATGGAGGTGTGGATGGGTGGATGGATAGAAGTGTGGATGGGTGGATGGATGGAAGTGTGGATGGGTGGATGGAAGTGTGGATGGGTGGATGGATGGGTGGATGGAGGTGTGGATGGGTGGATGGAGGTGAGGATGGGTGGATGGAGGTGTGGATGGGTGGATGGAGGTGTGGATGGGTGGATGGAGGTGAGGATGGGTGGATGGAGGTGTGGATGTGTGGATGGAGGTGTGGATGGGTGGATGGATAGAAGTGTGGATGGGTGGATGGATGGAAGTGTGGATGGGTGGATGGAAGTGTGGATGGGTGGATGGATGGGTGGATGGAGGTGTGGATGGGTGGATGGAGGTGAGGATGGGTGGATGGAGGTGTGGATGGGTGGATGGATGGAAGTGTGGATGGGTGGATGGAGGTGAGGATGGGTGGATGGAGGTGTGGATGGGTGGATGGATGGAAGTGTGGATGGGTGGATGGAGGTGTGGATGGGTGGATGGAGGTGTGGATGGGTGGATGGATGGAAGTGTGGATGGGTGAATGGAGGTGTGGATGGGTGGATGGAGGTGTGGATGGGTGGATGGAGGTGAGGATGGGTGGATGGAGGTGTGGATGTGTGGATGGAGGTGTGGATGGGTGGATGGATAGAAGTGTGGATGGGTGGATGGATGGAAGTGTGGATGGGTGGATGGAAGTGTGGATGGGTGGATGGAGGTATGGATGGGTGGATGGAGGTGTGGATGGGTGGATGGATGGGGGTGTGGATGGGTGGATGGAAGTGTGGATGGGTGGATGGAGGTGTGGATGGGTGGATGGAGGTGTGGATGGGTGGATGGATGGGGGTGTGGATGGGTGGATGGAAGTGTGGATGGGTGGATGGATGGAAGTGTGGATGGGTGGATGGAAAGGATAGGTGGATGGAGGTGTGGATGGGAGGATGGATGGAAGTGTGGATGGGTGGATGGAAGTGTTGATGGGTGCATGGAGGTGTGGATGGGTAGATGGAGGTGTGGATGGGTGGATAGAGGTGTGGATGGGTGGATGGATGGAAGTGTGGATGGGTGGATGGAGGTGAGGATGGGTGGATGGAGGTGTGGATGGGTAGATGGAGGTGTGGATGGGTGGATAGAGGTGTGGATGGGTGGATGGATGGAAGTGTGGATGGGTGGATGGAGGTGAGGATGGGTGGATGGAGGTGTGGATGGGTGGATGGAAGTGTGGATGGGTGGATGGATGGGGGTGTGGAAGGATGGATGGATGGGGGGATGGATGGGGGGATGGGTGGGTGGATGGATGGATGGATGGATGGACAGATGGATGGATGGGGGTGTGGATGGGTGGATGGAGGTGAGGATGGGTGGATGGATGGAAGTGTGGATGGGTGGATGGAGGTGAGGATGGGTGGATGGAGGTGTGGATGGGTGGATGGAGGTGTGGATGGGTGGATGGAGGTGTGGATGGGTGGATAGAGGTGTGGATGGGTGGATGGATGGGGGTGTGGATGGGTGGATGGAAGTGTGGATGGGTGGATGGATGGAAGTGTGGATGGGTGGATGGAGGTGAGGATGGGTGGATGGAGGTGTGGATGGGTGGATGGAGGTGAGGATGGGTGGATGGAGGTGTGGATGGGTGGATGGAGGTGAGGATGGGTGGATGGAGGTGAGGATGGGTGGATGGAAGTGTGGATGGGTGGATGGAGGTGTGGATGGGTGGATGGAGGTGTGGATGGGTGGATGGATGGGGGTGTGGAAGGATGGATGGATGGGGGGATGGATGGGTGGGTGGATGGATGGATGGATGGATGGACAGATGGATGGATGGGGGTGTGGATGGATGGATGATTGGATGGAGAGGTGAATGGGAAGGTAGATGGATAGATCAATAGAATGAAGGGAGAAAGGAGGAGAAGAGGGAGGAGACGGGATGGTACCGGGGGAGAGACTTCCTGGAGAAGGCCCCCCTGACAGCCTCTCCTTAATGGCCTTCTTGCTGCCCAGCCCCCAGGAGACAGGGCCTGTAAGGCGCCCCACCTTCCACTGCAGCTGTCCTCTGACACCGGCTTCAACACACCGAGTTCTGTGGGCCCAGCAGCTCTCTGCTTGTTTTCCCATGTGGTGGGACAAAGGGGACAGGGAGAGTCCCCCAGAACCCCAGCAGCAAGTGTGTGAATCAGGCCTTCAGAGGCCAGGGCGATCACCAAGGGGCTTGACGTCACCTCCGTGAACACAGGACCACGCTGGCAGCAGGAGCCCCAGGCACGGCCAGCAGTCAGCTCCCGCCAGCCCAGGGTACCCCAAACCCAGCCCCTGCTGCCCCTCTGCTGCCTCCTGGGCAGGGCTGGCTGTGCCCTGGCTGGGGGTCCCACATCTCAGCCTGGGGACCCAGAGACCCCCCATGAAGGGAGCCTCTGATCCAAGGGTCCCAGGAGGTGGCATCCTGGTCCCACCCTTCCAGCCTTCTATTCACTGCACATCTCCCAGGGAAAGGCCAGGGGCAGAACTGGGTGCAGGGAGGACAGAGTGACCCAGGCACGTGACCTTCCTGGGGGAGAAGACCATTCAGGCACCTCCAGCACAGAGGTGGTCAGACCCGGCAGTGGGCTGGGCGGGGGCCACACTAGGGGAGCCAGGCCTCCTCTGGGACCTCCTGGGGGCTCTCAGCAGGACTTGGCCTCCTTCGTCCAGCCTCTCCAAGGACAGACCTACCCCGAGCCAATGATGCCACAGAGGAGCCAACTGAGTGGCGCTGGATCCCAGCTTGCACATGGGGGACTCAGGCTGAGGATGGGCACAGGCAGGGGTGTCTCAAGTGGCATCACCAAACAGCCTGTGGCCAGGGAGGGCTCCTCTCTACCCGGGCCCAGGATTCCCCGAGGCCCAGCTCCCCCTCAGGTGCTCACCTAGGCAGCACAAGATAGGTGGGCAGGGGCCTGGGCCTGGGCCTCCCCTGGCAGGGGAGGACACAGACAGCTCCTGCCCTGAGCATGACAGTCCCAGGCCCAGCACCTGCCAGTGGGCCAACCCCATGCCCAAGCAGGTGAGACCCCAGCCCAGCAGGTCCAGCTGCAGGTACCAGGTCTTTGAAGTATCAGGCCCAGATCCTCAGAGGCACCTGGCAGAGGGGGGCCTACAACTGCCCAGGCCTTTGTCACCACCAGGGCCAGGCTCCTAGGGCCACCTGAGCCCTGGCCACACCCTCCCCTGTACTGTGGTGGTGCTGAGGCTGCTGAGCAGGGGCTCAGAGGCAGGCTGAGGGGCAGCGAGGGAGCTGGGGGGGGTCTTCCAAATACAAGTCCTGGGACCACCACCCCCATCCCTCCCTTTAAAGGGTGCTGCAATTGGAAACCCAGGATCCCACAGGCCCAGCTGCAGGGACACAAAGCACCACTTTCGATCCTTCAACAAAGACAAGGCTGGACGTGGCCCCCTAATCCACATCCTATCCCTGGGGGCTGCCCAGGTGCCCAGCTGGGCCAGACCTCACTAAGAGGCCCTAATTGGCAGGTCTGGCCCAGGGTGGGTCCCAGGGGTGTCTCATGGGGGACTGACGCCTGGAGCGCAGGTGGAGAGAGTGACGGGCTGAGCCTGGGCAGGGCCTGTCCCCTGCCCTGGATGGAGGGGGCCTCTGGGGTCAGGGACCCTGCCACGCAGCTGTGCCTCAGACCCTTGAAGCTCCGCTATGGTTCCAGAAGTGGGGGTCCATCAGCACCCGTTCAGTCCCCTAGAAAGGGTTCAGGAGCAGTGGACTGTACTTGGCCTGCTCTTCCCTTGGTGGTGAGGGCAGAGCAGGGGGTCTGCAGCTCCACAGGTGTCTTAGGCACCCAGCCCTGCCATCCAGGGAGACCAAAACTACAAGGTTCCCTGCTTGAGTCCCCTTCCTGGCCAGCTGCATGTCTGGCTCTGAGGCCTGCAAGGGTTACTACCCAAGATGGCACAAAACCCTACCCTAGGCTCCTAGGCCCCAGGGGGCCCCGTCCTTGGCACTGCTACCCTCACACCAAACCCCACAGGGACAGCCCCTGCATTTCCCAGTCAGAAGCCCAGGGCTCCTGGCCCCTCCCTCCCCCCAGTGCCCAGAGGTCCCTCTGTAAGTGCTGGCTGATCCCATCTCCTGGACCCATGTCCCCTTGCCAGCCTCTGCACCTGACTCTGCCCAGCCCCAGCCCTAGAGGCCACAGCAGGTCCAGAAGGTCATCCCGGAACACCCCCTTCCCCACCCGCTGAGCTCTCCCACTGCATCCAGTGCTGGCCACATTCTGGGGACTATCCCAGAGAATATGCCAGCCCCCATGTTCCAGAAAACAACCCCCAGCTCGCCTCTGCCATGGAGGAAGCAATGGGCCACCTGCAGGCCCAGAAGGTCCACCCAACCCAAGCAACCAAGAAGACCTTCAAGGCAAGCGACCAGCAGGAACACACCCCCGCATGCACACGCAGGCACACGCAGGCACACGCACCCAGCACACAGAGCCAGACACCCTGCCTGCTGGGACACAGGAGGGACAGGGCCCTGGCTGCGTGCTCAGGGCAGCCCCACCCAGCCCTCTGTGTGACCTGCACAATCCCCCACTAGGGTCTCCAAAGACTGGACACCCCAAGTCCCCCCTGCCTCACCTGGTGGGTCTGTGGGCATAGCACTGGTGACCCTCCCAACAGGGCACTCAGAGGAGTCATTGATCATCCTAGGGCAGCTGGAGGGGCACTGAGCCTGGGCAAAAACCTCCTCCTTCTGTCCATGGCCCACCTGGACAGCACCCACAGTGAGACCAAGGCCACACGCTCCTTGGCAGGCACGATTTATCCTCCACTAATGCCCCGTTGACCTGACCAATTAAATCTCTCAGATTTCATCTGTCTCTAATAGTTAGCAGATGAAGGGGGAAAGCCCTCCACTGGCCTGACCGTCCCAGCCCCGGGAGCGAGTGCACAGAGCGGCTCCGCTCCCTCTAGGAGAGGAGTGTTGCTGGGGACCCCTCCCTCCCATGCAGATGCCCGCGTTTATCTGCGGCTTACAGGCAGGTCACCAATAGGATTAGGAAAACATTTCCTGAAATGGAAAGGAACAGGATTTGATGGGAAAACCCAAAGATGGTCCAAGGCCCATTTTTCTTTAATGATATTTCTGGGCAGGGGGTTCTCTTGAATGGCCTCCTGGGGTACGCCCCCAGGAAACCCCCCACACACAGGACAAAAGCCAGACAGAGCTGGGGACTTGATAAGAGCGGAACCGAGGTGAGAAGAAAGAGGTCTGCGCCAATTACACCATCGATCCTCCGGCAAAATTCACTTAACGGCTTCACTGGGGGCTCGATTGCCAGCAATGACTTAATCCTTTGCCCTGGAAGTCCATCCTGGGGCCTCTGGGAATGGCCCTTCAAGCCCTGGCCAAGGAATGACCAGCTGGACACACTGGAGCTGCCAGATGGCACGTGGGCCTGCTGTGCTCTCCCACGGGCTGGTCACCTGCCCAGGGGAGTCTGATTCATGGGGGCTGGCCCTGGCAGCCCCCACAACAGCTGCAGTTTGGCCCCTGGGGTCCCTGGCCCTGAGTGCCGTGGGTAAGGCCCCAGAGTCTCTGTGGCAGGTGTCCTGTGCCCGCAGTCAAGCCCCAGGTCCATGGCAGGCTCGCCCGCTGCGCTCACCTATCTGGCCAGGCTGTCCTCACTCTCGGCCAGACCAGCAGCCACCCAGGCCCGCACGCCAGCCTGGGCCTCCTGACCTGTCTCCTCCAGCCCCGCCATCTCCTCTCCGTGCCCAGCCCACAGGTCCTGTCCTCTCCCCATCTAGAGGGAGTGCACCCTGCAGTTCTGGCCAGACAGCTCAGATGCCACCTCCTCTGGGCACCCTTTCAGCTCTGTCCCTCAGTGGAGGCCCTCACAGCACCGGTCACACTCAGTCCCTCCACCAGACATCTGCAGCCACGGGAGCCTGGAGCAGGGGTGGACAGTGTGCTCGGAGCCTCAGGCCACGAGACCCAGCCCAGGCCTGCCTCCCTCGGGGTGGCCAAGCTTCCACTTCTGGCCTCCTCCTCCCCACATGAGCCCCAAGAGGGTCAGTCAGGATGATCTCAGGCCCTCCCGACCCCAAAGCCCCTGAGCCAGGTCTGCCTCCACCTCTCACCTGCCCAAGAGCCCTTCCACACCTTCTTGGCACATGCCATCGTCACCCTCGGGGCAAAATCCCTGGAAAGCAGATCCCTGGAAAGCAAAATCCCTGTCCCCAGATGTGCTGTGTGGGGTCTTGGCTGTAGGCTGGGCAGATGCAGTGTGGGGCCGTCTCACAGGGCAGGGAAAGAGGCCACTCCAGCAGTGGCAGGCCTGGCAGGGAGACCAGGGGTCAGAGCCCCAGGCAGGGCAGGGGGAGGGCAGGAGGCACCCAGCCAGGGGCAGCATCCCACAGGCCCCTGTCCTGCTGAAGTCCGGGCATCCCAAACACAGAGGCATCCGACAACTCCCCAGAGGGCCAGGGGCCTGGGAGCTCCACTGCGGCCTCGCCAGGGTGTCCCCCAGCTTTCTGTCACTGTGACCAACATACCTGGCATAACCTAAGGGAGAAAAGATTTATCTGGGCTCATGGTTTCAGAGGTTCCGTCCACGGTCGGCCAGCTCCATTGCTCTGGCCGGAGATGAGGCAGAGCCACGTGGTGGCAGAGGATGGCCACTCAGCCCACGGCAGCTGGGCAGCAGAGAAAGCAAGAGAAGAAGGAGCCAGGTCAAGAGGCAGTCCCCAGGGACACACTCCAGGGACCTTCCTCCAGCTACACCCCACCCAAAGCATGCCTGCCAGGGCGGTGGGAAGAAGCAGACCCGGCCACACCTTACCCTACAGCAAAGGACCGGGGACCTGGCTCTCCCCAGTGTCGCCTCAGGCCAACCCCGCTGTATCCAGCCAGCCGGAGGCCAGAGGCCACAGAGTCCTGGCGCCCAGCAAGACCAAGACGGTGGGGGTCCCCACTGTGCCCTCACCACAAAGGCCAGGCCCACACGGGGATGAGGGTGAGGAAGGTCAGGCCCCAGCCACACAATGACACCATGCCTGTGCACCTCCCCCGGGAACAGCCTGCTGCTGGCCTGGTGTCAGGCAGGAGGACAGGAAACAGGCTGAGTTTGGATATGGTCAGGGGTGGTGACCTGGACAGCTACTGCCCCAGGCAGAGCAGAAAGCAACAGAAGAGAACATGACTCCCTGTGGGCTCTGCCCAGGGACAGACAGGTCCTGAGCTGCTCCCATCCGCCCCACAGAGGGGGGACCCCCACCCCGCCAGGCCTGAGGGGAGAGCCTCCTGGACACAAAGTTCTGCGTCCACCATGCAGCCAGCATTCACTGCTCAGGACGAGTCCGGCTCCAGCTGCCCCATGTTTGCATAATCAGCATCTCACAACACCCCAGCCCGCCTGGCTCGTAGCACCCAATGTGCGGTGCCGTGAACACGCAGGAAGCTCTCCCGGCTGCAGCCAGGCCCCCAGAGCCCCTAGGCCCAGAGTGGAGTGTGGACACCTGGCACTGGCTCTGTGGGAGGGGAAGGGAGTGTGGGAATGGGTGACCTGGGGGCTGGGGCTGCACCTCAGCCCCCAGTTCCTGCCAGGACTCCCGAGCTGGACCGGCACCCTCCACCACATCCATGGGTCCCGGGCCTCCTGCTTCTGGTCCCGAGCTCAGGGTTTTCCATGTCCGTGAACTGGGCTAGTCCTGGGCAAACAAGGAGGGGCCTCAGGACCACAGGGAGCCCAGAGAAAAGGTGGCAGCCCCACCTGGCACCTCCAGAGCCCTGCAAGACACTCATTATGGAAGTGATTAGTGACAACAGCTTTGAGCTGGAGCAGGACGGGCTTCTGGACCAATTAACCCTAACGATCCCCAGGCGCTGACCCTGCCCCGCCCACCACTCCAGGCCAGGAAGAGTGCTCCGGCTTCCAGGGCCCCAGGATTCCTCCAAGGACCTGATCTTGGCCTGGGGGCAACAAGTCCCTGGCCCTCTGGGAAGGACTCTGGGTGGACAGCATACACATTCAAAGGGCAAGGGAGGGCGTCTCCCTGAAGGGCAGCTAGCTGCTCCTGCTGCCCTCGGCAGGCCCCCCCCCACCCCCGCTCCACCGCTCCACCGCCCACATTGCCACATGGGGGATGCAGCCCCAGCCCCCAGGTCACCCATTCCCACACTCCATGTCCCGAGGGTCACCCTCCTGAAGGGGACCCCTAATCCCATCTCAGGGTGAGACAGAGGTTGGGCCTGCACCCGTGTCCGGCCCCTGCCCACCCCACGCTGAGGCTCCAGGCAGGGTGGAGGTGGCCTGGCAGGGCTGGCCCACAGGCAGGGTCTCCACTGCTGCCCTGCCCAGGCAGCATGATGGCATCCACTATCTGGCGGGGCTGCTCAGCTGGCAGGGCCCTGAGGCGCCAGGCCCGGAAGCGAGTCTGGGAAGGGAGCATGGGGAACCCCAGCTTCCCGGCCTACACTGAGGGGTGAGCAGCATGGGGCAGACCCAGGGCCCAGGCTGGGGCGAGGCCAGTTCTGATTAGGCTGGGCTGCCATTGAGGCCCTGTGGCGGGTCCAAGGCACAGGTCTGGACTTCGAGAAGCATACTCAGCTGGAGGAGGGTGGGATGGGGCGCACAGGTACAGCAAAGGTACCGCTGAGGGCTGTCATGTCCCAGGCTTGGGGACACATGCAGGGGGAGGGCTGGGTTTCAGGAAGTCTCAGGACTGCCCATTAGTCCTGCTGCCAGTTCTAGCCCCTCACTCCACTGGCTTCTGACGGAGCCCCTGGGGTGTGGGGTGCACAGGCTGGGGATGCAGCCAGGCCCGGGCAAGGGGACCGGTTCCCACAGTCCCCAGTGTAGAGGCAGTTGAGGAGGCTGGATCTGGAAAAGGCTGGCTGGACCTGGACCCTGAAGGCCAGGCAGAGGGCCACAATGACCATGTGGCTGGTGCTCTGGGCCGAGTTAGGCCTCCTCCCCAATTCCCATGTGGAAATCCTGACCCCAGGACTGCAGATTGTGACCAGGTGACTAAGATAAACTGCAGTCACTAGGGGCCTGTGACCCAACATGGTGTCCTTATAAGAAAAGGCCCAGACACAGACCTGCCAAAGAGAAGATCCTGTGAGGACTCGGAGAAGACACATCTGCCCCAGGAAAAGGCCCCAGGAGCCGGGCTTCGGCCTCCAGGACTGAGATGAGCCCAGTGTGTAAGCCAGGCCAACTGTGGCAGACAGCGGTACCAAGAGGTACCAAGGGAGGCTAAGGCTGCCGTTGGCCAGTGAGAAGGCTCACGCCACTCTGGCTGGGGACCCGGCCCAGGCCCCCTGGGAGCCTCCTCTCCCTCCCACCCTCCTCTTCCGATCCTCTCTGAAGTCCCTGCTCTCAACAGGGCACAGTCACACCCGTGGCTTCGCCCCTTGCCCTGCCCACCCCACAGCCCAAGGACCTGTCCAGGGAGGCAGAGGCCAGTCCCCAAGAGCCCCATCCAGCCTGGCTCCAAGTGCCCAGCAGGGGAAGGCTGGGGACAAATCTCCTTCCCTGGCCCACCCCAAAC
Organism: Marmota monax; assembly: GCF_021218885.2. NCBI lineage: Eukaryota > Metazoa > Chordata > Mammalia > Rodentia > Sciuridae > Marmota > Marmota monax. Next base: position 2,128,932 of record NW_026693010.1, on the reverse strand, counting down.
CAGCCTCTTGCCAAACACAGTCAATAAATTATTCAGTTTGCAAAATGCCATTATGTGTGAGTTTACTTAATTGAATAGAATAATTTATGGTAAAATCTGGGGAGAAGAAGATCGATGAGGAGTGGCATAGAGGGATGATTGAGTTTCGGTGAAGGCAATTTGATTTTTATCCCTCATTATAATAATGTTAAGGGGAAAACATCAACTTGGGTCAGAATCAATATTTGCAGAGTGGCTGGACCATGAATTTTAACTGGAGGTGGTGAGGAGGTGGCCGGGCGCATCAATAATTAATGCCGCGTCTGCCGCCGCACAGTGCGGCTGGGTTTGGGTACAAATGCCTGCTACCCGCGGACTTGCTGGTGATCATAAAAGATAATTTAGGAACAAGTCTGTTGATGACGCGTGTGCAACACGCCCAGTGTGATTCAGGACGCAGCTCCATGGCTGCCCCACAGACCACCCCAGACAGATGGTGCCCAGAGCACTGCTGCTCCTCCTGCGAGGAGCCCTGGGCCAGGGAGCCACGAGGCCCGGCCACCAGTGTCAGGTCCGATTCCCAGCTTAGCCCCTGTCCAGACCCCATCCCACCTACCGCCCTGCACCCCTCACCCCCAGAGGCGCTGGACCGGCAGCTTGGCGGGAAGGCAAGTCTGAAAGGGGAGGAGCACAGGGGCCAGGCAAGAGCACAAGACCCAGGGCAGGTCACCTGTGCTCAGCAGCCTCCATCCCTCCCCTGGAGAACAAAGTGGCATCCCTGCCACCCTGGCTCTGGGTCTGAGTGCTCTGGCCCCAGGAACTTCCTTGGCTAGTGTGTTCTGTCCAGACCCCACCCACCCCTGCCGCAGGTGTGCGTGCTCACACCTGTAGAGAGAACACAGGCGTGGGAGATCCCCAAGAGCAGCTCACTAAGCCCAAGGCCTCAGCATCCTGCCCCCTGCACCAGAGCCTCCCTCCACACCCCACAGCCTTTCTGCACCCCATTTGCTTGTGGCTGCCCCCAGGGCACCATACAATTTGACTTTAGACCTGACGACAGCCGTCCCCTTTCATAGATGAGAACACTAAGGGCCAAGGAAGCAGAGGGCCTTGGCACCAGCCTGGCAGAGCCAGCCTCAGGTCTGCAGGATGCCATCTTCCACCCTCATCAGACAACCTGGCTTCCCCAGCGCCACTCCCCAGGGGCAAGGCTCTGCTCTAGAGTGGGGCCACCACAGCTCTGCTGACCTGGCAAAGAGCCCAGTCACCATTTCAGGCCCTCTTGGGGACCAGGGTCCATCTGCCCCATATGGAAAGGAGCTGCAAGCTATCAGCCTTCCTGGGGAAAGGCCTCCAGGGGCCTGGGCACACTGGGTAATGCCAGGCCCTCTCCCCAGCCCTGGGTCCAGAGTGAAGGAAGTCTTGGTTGTCAGGACTAGCGGATGCGGAGGTGGGTGGATGGGTGGTAGACAGAGGGAGGAGAGATGGGTGGATGAGGGATGCAGACATGGTTATACGGGAAATAGGTGGGCAAATGATTGACAGAAGGAGAAATGAAGGGTGGGCGGGCAGGTGGGTAGAGGGGCATATGGGAGAGAGGACTGGCCCTAAAAGGACGCGGACCATACTAGTGCAAGCCCCTCAGGGGGGCTAGAGGTGGCGACCCAGCCGCCCTCCCCAGCTTCTAGTGGCCTTCCGGCCAGCCAGCATGAAGCAGCCTTCGGAGGAAGCCCAGTGTGGCCGAGAGCGCTGCACCCCTCCACCTACACCGGTTCTCAGCACGAGCAGGCAAGGGTGGGCCAGGGTGGGCAGATGCCAATAAAGGGAGCCCACGCCACTGTCACCTGTCACACAAAGGATGAGAGAAGCAGGCAGAAATGGCCTGGAGGGAGACGCGGGGCAGGGCAACGGCTCCAGATATGAGAGACCCTTGGTCTCAAAAAGGGAACAAAAGCCACTGAACCAGAGCCCCTCAACTGCTGACACCATAGTGCCCCGTGACCCTGGGCCCTGACCCTGGTCACCCCTGGCCCATCCCCTCCTCCCCCAAACTTGAGCCCCCTCCCTGGAGAGCTCTGTCCCCACCTGGAGCCCCCATTCCCCCACTGTCCTCCTCTCCCCACCCCCGCCTGCATCCCACGCACACCGACCCTCCCGGCTGTTTCCCGGGCCCCTGATGTCACCTTCCTCCTGCCCCGCCAGAGTGCGGCGCACATTCAACCACTAGCTCTCCGAGAACAGCACCTCACACACAAGTTCAGTATCAATGTCACTGTGGGAAAGGTGCATGCACACAAATCACAGACTAAGAACAAGTGGGTTCGTGGCCATGCCTGCAATCCCAGCGACTCTAGGCTGAGGCCGGAGGATCCAAAGTGCAAGGTAAGCCTCAGCCACTTAGCAAGACCCTATCTCAAAATAAGAAATTAAAAAGGGCCGGGGTGGAGCACTACCGGGTTTGATTCTCAAAACCACCAAAAAAAAAAAAAAAGAAGTAAAAGGAGAATGTGTACCATACTCTCCACTGTGGACTCCACCTGCCCGATGGTCATAGGGACTGGCGGATTCACGTCTTCACAGCCAGCCCCGTCGCTGCCATAAATGTGATCCGACAAAGGAAGTCACATCTTTCTTTCAAATGAAGTCATTGTCACTAAATGTGATGTGTGACTCACTGTTCGACCATCTCCAGCCTGCACACAAATTTAATTCATTCAACCAGCGCGCCGTGCCAACCCCCCAGACTCTAGTTAGCTTCCACGCTGTAGCAGGGATCGGGACATGATTTGATTCCACGTTATTTAATGACAAATGTGTTTAGCAACTGGCTTGAAAAGCTTTAAAACATCACTGCGTCTTGCCAGCCAGAGGAGCTGGCGCCCAGCACAGCTGCCTGCAGAGGAGCACAGCCTGTGTCTGGGTGCAGAGGCCCTCCCAGAGCTGCCCTCAGGACACCACCTGGGGCCATCGGAAGCACCTCAGCCTAAGCAGGTCCCCAGACGGGGCTGCCACACCAGAACCGTAGGGCTATGCCGCCCACCAGCTGGGCCTCCTCCACCCCTCCTGGGCCTGGCACCGCCCACTCTGCCCATCTCCCAGGCTGTGCACTGCCTGCTGGAAGCTCCCAGCCCCACCCAGCTGCCAGCTCACCCCCAACACAGGCCTAGGGAGTTAGAGCAGAGCAGGGACACTGTGGCCTCTGTCCAGCCTCCTGCAGAGCAAGTGCCCAGGTGGTCTCACACGCTGACCGCTGCGTCCTTAGGCAAGCAGGAACCTCTCCTCCATCCTGCAGAAGAGGACATAGCAGCCCTGCCAGTTTAGGGCTGAAGACCCAGTCCAGGCCACTCCAGGGCCCATGCTGGGGTGACATGGAGCCACACACCTGCTGCTCTCAACCCAGGTGCCCAGCCAGGTGGCGTCAAGAGGGACTACTGCTCCAGGAGAGCAGAGCCTCCCTCCTGAGCTGCAGGGTCGGCCGAACCTCTGCAGAAGCCATTTCTGCCACCGTGGACTTGACCCTTTACCAAGTGCCCACGATAAATGCCCAGGTCTCAGCCAGAAGCCACAGGGGGCTCAGTTTTTTTTCCTTAAATAAAAGAACATCCATAAGAGACATAAATCGCCTTCCTCCTGCCCCTCCAGGGGTGCTGGAGGTGGCCTTCCGGTGAGGCGCGGGGAAGCAGGTTGCCTGGTGAGGTGGAGGATGAGATAGGTGAACAGCCACAAGAAACATGAGTCAGACCAGCCAGGAGGCAGCCGGGGGCCGACCGGCCGCAGGAAGCAGCTCGGAGCAGGCCGACCGCAGGGCGGGCAGGGTCTCGCTTCACGGTGAAGGGATGTTCTGAGTATTTTAAATGGAAAGCTGGGTTATAAGCAGAGCGTGGCCTGAGGTTTTCGGTGAAAGACCTGCCGTACCCTGGCCCTGGGTCTCCCTGGGCTTGCCTGAGAGCCCAGGTCCTGACCTCCCCTTGGCAGTAGGGTCTGGTTGGAGGTGCCAGGGGACAGAGACACACTTGGGCACTGTGAAGAGGACAAGGTAGCCCCCTCTGGGTGGGGCACACGGAAAGAAGTGAGTTGGGAGGACCAGGGAGTCCACAGGGCCGAGGTGCAGAGGCCCAGGGCTGATGGGATTGAAGGTCTGGGGGACAAGGTGCCCCCTGGGGAGAAGAAGCCACGGGGCAGGGCATGTAGAGTGCTGAGGGCCCCCTGAGGCCGAGCGGGCAGGCCCAGGAAGTGCTCAGGGGCTGAAGCAGCCAGGGAGCGTGGAGGAGGAGTGGGGGCCAGACGTCAAGAAAGGGCCAACAGGGAGCCTGGCTTGGAGGAGGCTGCGAGAGCTCAGTCCTCAGACCTCGAGGTGGGAGGCAGGGCTGGCGGCCGGTGCCGGGGACCCTCCCAGCCCCCTAGAGCACAGAGGCGCCCTGGCTGGCGTCCAGGAGCAGGACTGGGACACACACCAGGCCTCACTCTGCCAAGGCGGTTTTCAATGTCCCCTCCCGGCTCTGGGTTCACATCCGTATATTGACACCCAGGTGGGCTGCTGGGTGCCCTCCTCACACCTGGCAGAGAGGGGCTGGGGGAAGGGCAGGCCAGCATCGACCGCCACCCGACACCCAGAGGACGCCGCCCTGAGGCCCCTCCCCAGCCCTGGGCCTGCCCTGGCTGGGCTTCACAGACCCGAGGACCCCCGCCCAGGCCTGCGAACAGCCTCCCTCTTTCTCTCTGAGCCTGGGGCCGCACCGCTCCTGTGAGTTTCGCCTCCCTGGACTATAACACAGGTGACTCTGGTACCAACTGGGCCTGGACCAGCAGGGCTTTCCGATGCCCATGGCGAGGACCTGGCAGAGCTTCCTGTGTCCCTGCCTGCACCCTGAGCACTTTAAGCATATTTTTCTACTTCCCAGATTGGGAAGGGAGCTCAGAGAGGGTAAGTGGCCATCCCAGGTCACACAGCCAATAGGTGCAAAGCCTGCTATGGACCCACACAGTGTCTGCCTCTGCAAGGGTCACTGACTTTTACCACCTGCCAGGCCCTGCCAAGCCCCTCACTGAAGTCACAACCTTAGCTGACCCGGGAAAGGTGTGTGGGTGCTTTTCTCTATTTTCAAAGGAGCACACAGTGGCATAGAGAGGTTCGATGGCATCCCTGGGGTCACATAGCTGAGAGGAACTTGTACCCAGACAAGCCGCGGGTCCAGGTACTGAGGCCCCCCCTGCCTGACCTATCTATCTATCTGTGACCTTGGACGAGGGGCCCAGGGACGGTAGGCAGACACTGGCAGGCCCTGGAAGGTGGGGACCCAGGCTGAGCCGCTGCTGCCCAGGAGGGCCGCCTCAGGCTGCCTGGTCCACACCCTGCGGGGGCTGAGAAGCACCGCCACACACCTGCCTCAGTGCGGGGACCCTGCCCAGCCCTCACCCAAGACATCGCAGGACCAGGGTCATAATTTGGCCAAGGGCTCAGCGTCCGGGCCACACCCAGCTCTAGCAGGGTGTAGCTGAGGGGGCTGTGACCCCTGGGACTGCCCCCAGGACTCCCAGTTTCCCCCGCACAGCTGTCAGCCGTGGGGAACAGACCCCAGGCCCTCCGCCACCCCACTGAGGGGCCTCCCGGGGACCGGGACGGGCAGCAGCAGTGGCGGCCTCCCCTCCCTGCCCCTCCTGGGCCCTGTCCCTCCGCCACCTCACCCAGGTGTCTGAGGCCAGGGGTCTCCCTTGAAGCTCTCCAAGGCAGGAGCACAGCTGGGGAGAGGGGACAGCCACCAGGACCCTGTCAGGGAGACGGATGGGGACAGAGAGGCTCCCCTCCACCAGACAGAGTGCGGCCCGTCCAGGGCGGCCCAGCACAGGTGGGCTCTGCTGCTACAGGAGCTGGCCCGCAAAGCAGAGGGCCGATCCAGGGCACCCTCAGCCTCCCAGCACCCCCAGCAGGCCCTGCGCTCCTGCAGAGCTGGAAACCTCTGCTGTGGGCAGTCCCGGCCTCCCCAGGACCATGCTCCTCAGTGGGCAGTAGTGGAGGGCCAGGCAATTGGCCATTGAGGGCCGCAGCTCTTAAGCTGTGAGAGAGGTGGTCCTGCCCACCCCAGAGAGCCTGGAACCATCCAGGGGCAATGAAGCCAGCTCACCCCACCATATGGGGGCCAGGAGAGGTGCCACAGCACCCCCCATCTCTCCCCAAGCAACACACGGCTCACCAAGTGCACTCACCTCCCATAGGCACCCAGGCCGCACAGTGGTTTTCTCCTAGGGAGGACTCAGGGCTCAGAGAAGCCAACTCATTCCTTGACATCACACAGCATTGCGAAGGAACCAGGCTGTACACCAGCTGTATGGAACTCGAGTGCCAAGAGAGGACCTACGGGGTGCAGCCAGCGAGAGTGTTGACCGAGCCCAAATCCCACCCAATGAAAGCCACACTCTTAGGTAGAAAGAGAAGACCCAAACAGGAACAGTGGCCACACCTGCAGTCCCAGCAACTCGGGAGGCTGGGGCAGGAGGATCACAAGCCTCAGCCACTTAGCGAGGCCCTGAACAACTTAGTGAGATGCTGTCTCAAAACTAAAAATCAAAAATACAAAGGTCTGGGGACGTGGTCCGTGGTCAAGTGCCTCTGGGTTCAATCCCCAGCACCCCGCAACCCCACCAAAGAAAAGAAAAAACACAGCAACTGCCCCTTGCAGTGCTCAAAGCAGTCTCCCCTGTCTGGAGGGTGGCTCGGGACCAAGATGGCGGTGTGAACATGTGCTCGTGTAGGCACAGGAAGCCTGAAGGTTTGGAGGGGCCAGGGGGCCAGGGCCAGGGGTCTCCCTTGAAGCTGGTCCAGGCAGCTAGCCACTGCAGGAGCCAATGAGGCTTCTGTGGGGCTTTGAGGAGGGGCCTCAATGGGATCCAAACAGGGGTCAGAGGCTGGGCACTCCAAATATTGCCCGATGGTGACCAGCAGAGAACCAAATGCGAGCCCAGTGACAGCGTGCCTGAGAGCTCAGCCATGCCGGGGACAGGTGACCTGCTAAGGCCAGCTCCGGTCCCAGGGCTGGCCTGCTCTGACGTGTGGCATGGCCCTGCCCACACCTCAGGGACACCCATCCTACATCCTCGGGGGCCTGGTCCCAGGTGGCCCTCTCTCACCAGCTCCGCCGCCTCCAGCACCAGTGGCTGTGTCTGGCCGGCCCTCTGCCTCCGCCAGGCTCGAAGCAGCAGTGTGCCCCAGACAGGAGCGACACCGACACCACCCTGGGCCCTGCTCTGGGGAGGGCAGAGGGCAGCCTTGTTGGGAAGACAGAGGCTGGTGCTGGTGGAACCCCTGGCACCTGCGCAGGACCCTGCCCTGTGCAGGCCTCACTCCCGCCTCGGCTGCCGCTCCACAGGGTTGGGGCCAGGGCTGGACCGCCCCGCGTGGAGCTCACGGGTGCAATCCTGAGGCCCCACCAGTGGCTCTGGCTGCAGGGGACGGCCTCCGCGGGTCCACTGCAGGCCAGGACTAAGAGGTCCTTCCTGCCATTGGGAGGCCCCACCCCCTGTGCCCTGGGAGCCTGGGTTCCCTGCAGACAGGACCAGGTCTTCATCTGCCAGCTCTCGGCTCAGTGCAGCCCAGCGCCCAGCCTGGGCACTGGACTGTCCCCCAGGTGGCTGTGAAAACTCCCTTCTGAAGCCAAATTCCAAGGCTCCTGGGAAAGTGGCAACTGGAAGCCAGTGCCTCCCGTCCTCTCGTCCTCCCGTCCTCCGCCTGGGTCCAGATTGAAGCTGAGCAGGCCTGGCTCCAGGAGGCCCGGCAAATGCTGGATGGGAGGCTGGGGTGGATGGGCCGTAGATCACGCCAGCTGTCCCCATCTCAGCTGAGGCCCCTCGCCTCATAAAGATGCCACAGGCCTGCGCCAGCTCAGCCAGACCCACAAATCATCGCCGGGTGTGGGATTTAGAACGTCACCCTCTGCCAGGCGGATCCGCTCCCCTGGACGGCCACCGAGGCTGCTAGAAATACAGCCTGTCTTCCCCGGTGCTGGAGAAAAGGGAGATTTATTCCACACCAAATAGCCCGGGTCCGACGGCGGGGACGACAGACGCAGCCCGGCGGCTGCTCCTCCTACAGGAAGGGAAGTCAAGGCCTGGGGTGGACAGCACCTGCCCAGACCCCTGGTGCCCTGGTGTCCAGGCCCCACCCAGCCTCCCCCAGCACCCCTGGTCCTGCCAATCTGTGCCCGGGCCACCAGACCCGGGTGCGGGGTCTCTGTGAACAGCAGTTCTCTTGGACAGGAAGGCCGTTCCACCCCCTGCACAATACGTCTTCCCAAATGGTGACGAACCAGGGACCACAGCAGGAGCCTCGGGATGGGAGCAAACCCAGGGAGAGGAGTGGCCTGCTCAACCCGCCCTCGCCCTGCGCCAGGGCCAGGGGACACACCAGGATATGGTCTGGCTGCAGGTGGGCTGGCGGGAGGCCTTGTGCCCCAGGCAGCTCATCCTGTTTGACCTCACAGTCCCAGGAGACGAGGTGACGAGGTGACAGCATGGAGACTGCCACAGGGCGGTCTCACAGGAGCCGCCCCTGGGGTTCTCAGGGACGTCACTAACCCTCCTCCAGCCTCAGGGCAAGGCTGGACTGCCCAGACCACACCAGCAATTAGACTCCATGACGCTGGCACAGTGGCCAGCCACCACCTTCCATCCTGCCCTGCCCCCCACTCTGGGCACCAAGTTCACCATGAGGCCCAGGCCTGGGCCCATCAGCCTTGGGCAGCCACCCAAGACTCCTCCCTGTTCAGGTGCCAGGGAACAGACTCTGGACTTCAAAGACGGAGTGAGGGGCCTCTGCTCGTGGAAACCTAGTCCTGGGTGGAACAGTCCCCACCCCCAGGAGCTCCCTGCTGTCCAGGGAGCCCAGACCATGGGGACAGGAAGGCCTACACCACGTGTTGCTCCTTACACCTGAGGGTTCTGAGGCCTTCGCTTCCCAGAGGCCTCAGCCCTCCTGTCCACTCAAATCTGTCACTCCAGAGACCCCAGCAGAGATGACCAGACCTGGGGGCTCAGCTGTCAAGGAGGACCCTGCCGAGGACCACATGGGACAATGGGTCTGAGTGCGGCCTGCAGGGCTCAGAGCCCAGGGAGTGGGGCTCACCCCTCAGAGGCCTGCAGGGTCCTCGTGTCTGCAACAGGCTGGGCCAGAGAAGGGATGCTGGCCAATGAGAGGGCTCCCGATGGCCAGAGCCGGAAGCATCTTGCGTATGAATGTAAGTCGTGCGGGACAGAACTCAGAATAGGCAATGAATGCCCACAGACCCCACGGAGGCAAGCAAGGAACCGTACAGCCCATGGGAGGAGAGGCTCGGGAACCCCAAGTCACTTCTGTCTGTGTTCCACCCTCACAAACTGTGGGGTCCTGGCTGGGGTCCTGGGCCAGAAGGACACAAGACACTGAGGCTGCCTTCCGTGCTTAGCAACGCCCCTTCCCTTGGTCAGCTGTGACATGTGCGCCTCGCTACTGAGGGACACGTTCTCGGGGCAGCGCCTGGGTTCCTGGAGCGCTGCACAATCTTCAGAGTTCCTCTATAAAAGGAAAGGAAAGTTGATTTTCTTAAAGATGACTGAAAAAATACAGCACAGCAAAGGCGAAGGCTTGATGCCCCTGGGGCGGGTGAGAGCCTTGGGCAGGGGGACGGGGACTGGCGACTCCCAGCAGGACATGAAGGGAGGACCCCTGGAGGGCCCTTCCCTGAGGCCACTGCTGTCTCCTGCCTGGACTCCATGGAAGGAGACTCTGCCTCCCTGACCTGTCCTTGTCCCAGGGAGAGACAGACCTGGGCTTGGGCCTCAGTGTCCCCAGTCATAGTCTGGTTGGGGACAGGGACTGCAAGGCCACCCAGCCGGGAGTTCTGAGTGGGTCCCACCACACAGGCCTGCGGACCAGGAGCCTCTCCTGGCTCCCAGCCACCTGCCCAGGACCCCGCTGCACGCCACCCCCACGCCTCCGCTGACCCACAGGAAGGCCTGGTCTTGGCTGGCCTGGGGAATTCCTTCCCGGCCCCCTCCCAGCCTCCAGGGCTTCCTGTGTGGAAGTGGGCCTGGATCCCGCCTTGCTAAACACAATATCAGGAGGGAGAAATCTCCTCTGGACTTCCTGTTTGCTGGGAGCCGATCCCAGGGCCCGGCCCCAGAGCTCCTGTCCCAAAAGAGGAATAGCCACCAGGCTCTTCACCCCAAGAGGGGCCCTCTAGTCACGGAGGGTAAAATCACAAGCAGAGGTCTCTGCAGATTCCCCTGGTGCAGGGCCATTTTGTCCCCTGCTCAAGCCTAGGACCACAACCACAGAGCCAGAGCACCATGCACCGGAGGCAGCCAGCACTGGCACTGGGGGAAAGGCAGGTGGGGACAGGCCAGCGTGGACACACACATACAGTCTGACACTGGCCAAGAGGAAACCGAGGCTCCCTCCCACCCCTGCTCCAGGAGGGCATCTGCCGCAATGACCTTGCTGATTACCGGGCCCATCACCTGCCTGCCCAGGCTGCCCGTACTCGGCGCAGAGGGTCAGAGCCCCGAGAGAACCCCAAGATTTGCCTTGCTGCCCTTCCTGGGGGACAGGTCAAGAGGAAAACCGGCCTCCTTGCCCCCAGGGGCTCCCATCGGGCAGGGAGGGAAGGGAGCCTAGCTGCCCTCGGGCTGTCGTCTGCCAGGCACAGGGCTCTGCTGCCAAGTTGGCCACCCTTCCCGTCCATCCCCAGAGCCCAGTGCCCGGCACCATCCCACCATCTCTGCTACTTCCATCCCCACTGCCCCCAAGCCATCTCCCCATGGCTGGTGCTTTGGGTCATGTCTGCCACTTCTGAGATGGTGAGCCTGAGAGGAGCTCTCAGGACCTGAGGACCAAGCATTCTCCCTGGAAGCACACACTGCCCCCTGGCACCGGGATGCCACAGGGTCCCCAGCCCTCTACCCCAAGGGAGAAGTCTGCCTGGGGCATGGGGCCCTGGCTCCTCCTCCTCCCTGCTGACCCGTCCTTGGAGAAGGGAGAGTAGCCCGCTGGGACAGCAGGCCTGGGGCACTGAGCAGGACCAGCACCTGCAGCGTTCTCCTTACTCTGGGAGTAGGAAGGGCGGGCAGCTCCCAGGGCCCCCCACAGTGTGGCTCCTCCTCACCAGCCTGCCCCCACCCCGGCTGGGGCCTCCTCCCAGCCCCCCAAGGGCCCTGGGAGCCCCTCCCCACCACACCCCATGTGTCCCCCAGTGCCAGGGCTGGGGTGGGTAGGGCAAGCGGAGCAGGCCCTGACTCGCTGGGTGAGTCAGGCGGGCACCTCGCCCCAGGGGAGCAGATGGCCTTGTGCCAGGCCAGCACTGTAGCCGTGAGAGCCACCGCCTGAGCTGCCTCCCGCCTGAGCCCCGCACAGCCCAGGCAGGCACGTGCCTCCCCTGGGCCCTGGGTCCCCGGCCAGGCCCCTGCCTCCTCCCAGACACTGACTATCAGCAGCTGGCTCCCCGCAGCCTTTACACCTGGCCAGACTCCAACCCGTCCCTGCTTCACGGAGGAAGACACAGGGAGGGGGCTCGAGTGCTCCCTGCACCTCGGCCTCAGCTCCCCACCCCGTGTTCAGGGAGTGGGATGCACAGACTCCTTGCAGGTGGCATTAGGCGTCCGCGCTGGCTTCAGCCACAGTCAAAAGCTGGGTCCTGGGTGGCTGCAGCTTTCCCATCCATAAAATGGGTGCGCTGAGGTTCCGTCTGCTCCCCACGGGGTTCCCAGTCAGTAATGACAGGGCTGAGGACTTTGATGTCCCAGATGAAAGGCCACTAAAAGCTCCCAGGCCAGCCCAGGACAGGGGATACCTTGTCCAGAAATGCAGACACCACCCTCCTAGACCCCGCCTGGGCTGTGGGAGTGGGCTCCACCTGGCCAGCCCCAGGGCCAGCCCACCCCACTTGGGCCTGACCATAGAACCCCTGGGCCAGGACAGGCAGTGTGGATCAGAAGTGGCTCCCAGAGAGAAGTAGAAGGACAGGGGAGGAGGCTGGGTGATCTCTGCAGAAGGGGGGGATTTGCCCAGGCTCCTGCCTCCCGTGCAGCTGCACGGGTGAGCCGTGCCGGGCAGTGCAGGCTGGGAGCAAGAGCCCAGACCCGACTGCAGACCAAGGGACGGGCAGGCCCTATGTTTAGCCAGCACTGTCCCCGAGTGAAGGGCCTCTGTGCAGAAGGTCAGTGGTCAGCACAGGCACCAGTCACAGGAGCGTGGGCTTCTCAGCCTCCCTCCTGAGCAACGTCCTGTCCCACCCTGTGGTCCACACCCTGAGCTCTCCTCCCACTGCAACCGAGTCCTCCAAATGCAGACAGAGCAGCTTGGATGGCATTTGGCTGGTGACGAATGACCTTCCCAGAAGTCTGACATCTGCCAGAGCCAACTCTGGCCTCAGAATGGGAGAACGGGGCCTGGGAGTAGGGCCAGCCCTGTATCAGCTGCAGCAGGGAACTGGGGTGGGGCCCAGGAGTGGACAGCCCTGCGACCTGAGCCACAGTGGCCACAAGACCTGGACCTATTTAAGGACAACAGAGGGTTCAGGGTAGGTGTTCTGCAAACCCTCAGGTGTGTCTTGGGCTCCTTGGGCTGCTTCTGCCCAGCCAGACCTCCCTAAGGAGACTCAGCCACTCAGCAGTTGTTCGTCCTTCCTTCAGCAAGGGCCCCTGGCCCCACTGGGGCCCAGCCTCATGCTACATAGGGGTGTAGGAATAACTCAGACCCCACCCCACCCGGAGGGCCCCACCGAGGCTGGGAGATAGGCAGAGACCACACACAGTGTGTAATGCCACAGGGAGGGGCCCAGGCAGCAAGGCCACCAAGGAGAGGCCTGTGCTTACCACCTAGAGCCAGGAGAGGGGCACCCAGCTGAGCCAGCCCTGGAGCAGGGGCATCCTGGGCACAGGGGCTGCCAGGACGCAGCTGTGGGCAAGGGGCTCCCTGCCCTCACCCTTCCCAGAATCTGTGCCAGAGCCTGGGGGCAGCAAGTGGTTGCCCAGGGCCAGGACCAAGGTCAGTCTCAGGTGGAGCAACCTGAGGCCAGAGGAGCACAGACGGGTGGACACCCCATAGCAGCCTCTGAAGGCCTGCATGTGGGGACACTGGTATGGGCTTGCAGGAGCACACAGTGAGAGGGCACTGGAGGTGCCTCAGCCAGGTGGACGAGGAAGTGCCCAGGCCAGGGAGTGAACGCTCAGACTCAGGTCAGTGAGCTCCCGAGAGCCCAGCAGGCAGAGGCCACGCAGCCAGGCCTGAGCCTCCCTCCCTAACACAGGTGCTGGCCCTGCAAGGCGGGGTCTCCTGCCGGCTCTGAGTGTCCACAGGGGTGAGTCTGTCTCCCTGGAAGGCAGGCAGGGAACAAAGAAAACCCTCCGAGGGGCTGGTGTCACCTGTTTCAACTGCCGTCACCAGAAGAGGGCTGAGAACCGGCCCAGCTCCAAGCCTGGCTCCCCACCCAGGCTCCGGACCCCACAGACTACGTGGGGCTGAGAAGAGGGCAACTTGGGGGGTCAGAGAAGAAGCACGGTTTGAGTCCCAGCCTCGTCACCTGACGGTGTGCTCACCTGACCGTGTTCCAGAGTCCCTGGGAGCCACAGGTACGTCCCTCCCATGCCCTGTGGCCTCCTCGCCCAGTGACTCCTGGAGGTGGCACCCTGGGGCGAGGGACAATGAAATGGAACCTGGGAACAATGGGTGCATCTTTTATTCACAAATAAGAACTGTGGCGAGATGCCACCTACACGCCTGTACAGAGGCCTGAGCGCCCACAAAACGCACAGTGCCCAGGAACGTGGACGTGCCGGGCGGGGCATCCCTCGGCTTGGCAGGCACCACTGCTCTGCGCTTGGTGCCCCCACCCTGCCCAGGGTGCCCCTAGAAAGAGCCCTCTCCAGCCCAGGAGACCTTCCATAGAAAACCATAAAAAAACATAGATCATTTGTCTTCAAATTCCCACTGCAAATCCGTGTTTGTAAGCAAAAACAATACAAAAATAGGAACCCAACAGAACCTTACAAAACCCACCCTGCTGTCGGGACTGGTTTTTTTTGTGTTTTTTTTTTTTGTTTGTTTGTTTGTTTGTTTTGTTTTGTTTTGCTGTGGTTTTGGTAAGAATTCCTGCCGTGGAAGAAGGCAACATGTACCCGTGGTTCTGTCCTCGCCCGTGCCCTCGCTCGGGACACAGCAGGGTCCTCGAGGAAGGGAGGGGACTCGAGGTCGGTCTTCCCACTCGGGAGACCCCACTGGCGCCGACCACTCTGCCAAGAGGAAAGGCTATGAAGGAAAAGGACCCGGTACTGAAAGAGCTGGTGAGCACAGGTCGGTCCTGCTACAGAACTGCTTGCTGCAAGGGAGCGGGTCAGACGCAAACGCGACTGGCTGCAGCGGAGGCCACCAGGCCGCGGCCAGAGCCCACACCCCGTCTGCTGGTGTCTGGAGTCCATAGCACCAAATGTGAAAAGAAGCAAAGTCCAACTCAAGGTCAAAGGCACTTGCATGGCTGTTCCGTGGCGACAGTCTTCCGGTCTCTGCACACCCACTTGCTGTCCGCGGCCAGACGGCCCTTTCCTCCCCACACTCCGCCTCCCCTCTGAGCCCCCATCCTGCACAGACCCCACATCCTCCTCCCTCTAACCCCCAGACATCCTCACGCCATCCACGTCCCGTCCTCACCCCCTGAACACCCCCCTATGCCCCGTGCCCGGCCTCAGACGTCCACCTCCTGCGGCCCTGGCACGGCGGCGGCGGTGGCAACACTGATGTCGAAGCAGGTGACCATCATGACATGGGCTTTGCACAGGTTCACACACTGTTCCAGGGCAGCTGTGGCCCGCTCCAGGGCCACCAGGTACTCAGCGGACTCAGGCTCCAGCTCCGGGTCCACCTCAACTGGAAGGTGGGACAGCGTCGGCCAGGGGCCAGCAGCGACCAGGCCCCACCCCAGTCCCTGGCAAGGCACCCGGGCCCATTAGAGCCTCCCCCAGCACTGGAGGGCAACTAGAGGGCAGGGCACAGCTGGGGAGGGTCCTGCTGCCCAGCAGTGGGGGGGGGGGGCACTCACACTGCTCCAGCCAGCGGCCCGGTTCCACCATTAGTCGGCCCTGGGTCTCAGCCAGCTCCTCGCACAGGTGGTCACGCTTGGCCTGCACCTCCCGAAGCCGCTGCTGCCTGCGCTCTGCCAGCCGCAGCTTGGAGCTGACACACACGGGGCCCTGGCAGCAGGGGACAGGCAAGAGGCCTCAGGCCTGGCCCATAAGCAGTCACAGGCAGGCTGTGGCTTGCTCCCAGGGATCCCAGCACCCGGGCCTTGGCCATGGCCTCCCTCCACCCACCAGGCACACATGGGGGCCTCACAGACAGGGTAGGACCTGTGGGGGCCACGCCCAGAGCTCCTGGGCAGACAGCAGGGACCACCAGAGGCCCAGGGCTGGCAGGGCTGGCTCCTACCTTCTCCACATCCTGGGGGGGCTGTGGGAAGAGAAGGCGAGGTCAAGGGTCACCCATGCCCCAGAGGCTTGGCGAGCCCCAAGGATACAGGCCACCCTGGCTCCCAGTGTCCAGCCCCAGGCCCCGCGAGCCCTGACCTGGGCAGGGTCTTCCCGCGGGGGTGGGCGGTGCCGCTGCAGGCGCTGCACATCGTCGATCTCATACACCTTAATCTCAAAAGGCTCCTTCAGAGCGCCAGCCAGCGGCGGCAGGTCCACCCACTGCCCGGGGAGGCTGGGCTTCCGGCCCAGGGCAGCGGCGTCAGGCAGTGGGGCCGGAATCAGCCGTCGCCGCTGCAGACCTGGAAGGGAGAGCCAGAGCCAAGCGCTGGTGAGCAGAGACCAGGGCCCAGCTCCAGCCCTCCGCCACCCGAATAGCCACACCACTGCCCACAGCAGCAGCCACACCGCCAGCCTCCCCCGGGCTACTCTCCAACCCCTGACTGGCCACACCACCCTAGTAGCACTCCCTGGCCCCACTGCCCAGAGTCAGGGATGGGCCAGAACACTGTTCCCTGCAGCCTTGGCCAGGGTTTCCAGGTAGCTGGGACATCACACCCAGGCTCTCACCTGGCTCCCTGGGGCCCAGCCAGGGGACTGTGCTTGGACAGGGGTGAGCCCACCTCAGGCATGAGGATCAGAGGAGACACACACGGGTGTACCAACCAACTGGGGGCCTGTGCCCACCCTGTGCCAGGACGTCCAACGCTTAAACTGCCAGGGACCTGCATCTGTGAAGACTCCTTCCGTCTGTCCAGTCCCTGCTGACCTATGAACTGCCCAGGCCCCCATCCTATCCACCAAATGCCCCAGGGGTGCTCGCAACTATCGGGGCTGCGCAACTGAGCACCCTACAGGCCATGCCAGAGACCGCAGCTGTGAGGTGCCCCTCAGGGGCCCGCCGCACGGGAGCCAGCACGGGCTGCTGGGAAGGCAGGAGCCTGGCACGGGGCGGGGGCAGGTGGCACCCCAGCGGCACTGGCGCCACCACCCACCTGTGGCCCTCTTCTTGGGGGACTTGAGGCTGCGGCAGCGGGCGCCCGGGGAGGCGGCCCCACTCTCGCTGGTGGAGTCAGGGGCCGAGGAGGCGCTGCCCGTGGCCTCGCTGTCACGCATCATGCTCTCATAGCCGCTGCTGCCGCCGCTGTGGTAAAAGAGCGCGGTGCGGCCCATGGCGGGTGGGAGCTCCCCACTCAGCACGCTGCTATTGTCACTGCCGTGGCCACTGCTGTAGCGCTGGGGCCTGCGGGGCGCGGTCACCTTGCTGTAGGGTGAGGGCAGGGCGGGGCCCACAGGCGGCCGCTCCTCAGCCACGTTTACGCCGCTGTCGTTACCACTGTCCGAGTCGGCTGACCCCCATGAGGAGCCTCTGCCAGGAGCTCCACTGGCCGCCAACTCATGGACACGGCTGTGGGCAGCCCGGAGCGCCTGCTTGGTGCCCATGATGGTGCCACGGCCAGCCTTGGCCCCGAGGCCAGGCGCAGCCCGTGGAGCCATCCGGGGACCCATCACAGGGCCACCAGGGGTCCTGCCCACCGCAGGGGCCAGTGGCTTCACTGATGCTCCCAAGGCCCGAGACCCGCTGGCCATGAGGCTACGGCCCTTGGCCCCACCAGTGGGGGGCTTGGGGGCTCCCATGCCCTTAGCCGGGCTGCCCCGACAGGCAGGGACAGGCCCAGGCGTGGGGCTGGTGGGCGGGACGCCCAGCCTGGGCACAGCCCTGGGTGGCCGCCCGGGGGCCTCCCTGACCTTGCTGCTGCCGTGTGCCAGGCCCTCACTCCGCTCCAGGGACGCGTGGCCGGCGGAACGGTGCACTGCCTCCATCTTGGCAGCTCGAGCTTTCAGGCTGGATGTAGCCCTGGGAATGGAGTGGTCAACCCGGCCACTGGGCCTGGACTCTTCCTCCCCTCGGAAGACGGCAGCTGCCCCGGCCCGGGGCAGGCCCAGGGCCTGGGGAGGGGCCGACCCCCCGCAGTTCTGCTCTAGGCTGGACTTGCGCACAGGTGGAGTGGGGGGAACCGCCCCGCTGGGCCTTGGGAAGAAGCCCCCCTTGAGAGCCAAGCTCCTCTTGCCGCTGGGGGAGGCCTTCAGGCTGCCTGAGCAGATGGCCTCAGTCAGGGTGTCCCCACAGGACACGGCAGGTGTAGTCACACCCAGAGTGGTGGCACCTCTCCGCAACGGTGGGATCCGAGCCACAGCCTCAGGCTTGCGGCCCCCCCTGGCTGCCACCTCGTACCCGTCCACCACCCTCTGGGCACCAACCAGCACGGCCTGTGCCTCAGGCATCCGGGAGATGCCCAGGGTGGGGCTTGAGGCCCCAACGGCAGAGGCCAGCTGCAGCATGTCACAGTCGTCAGCACGGAGCAGCCAGGGGTCCTCCAGTGGGCCTCCAGGGCCGGGTGGGCTCC
The DNA here is from genome assembly GCF_021218885.2 of Marmota monax. NCBI lineage: Eukaryota > Metazoa > Chordata > Mammalia > Rodentia > Sciuridae > Marmota > Marmota monax. The sequence continues at coordinate 2,111,062 of NW_026693010.1, read as the reverse complement.
GGCCGGGGCGGGTGCACCCTGCTCGGCTGGCCAAGGAGGTAGTCCTAGGCTTCCGGGGGAGGCTGGAGTGGATGGTCTGAGCTGTGGCCGCCCCCCGTGGAGACGCGTCCCAGGGCTCCCTGACAGATCGAGCCAGGGCTGCTGCAGTAGCCTCCCGAGGGTGAGGACTGTGGGCTGGACCAGGACAGACGGGCCCACCACGCTCCGAGGACCTGCAGCTGCTCTCCTCTGGGACACTGCTCAGGGGAGAGGTGTCTGCAGGACCAGATCCTGCTGGGAAGTCGGGGCTGAAGGGGGGCCCTGGTGTAGGGCTGGAGCTATTGGCAGTGCACACGCTGACCTCGCTAAGCCAGGAGCTGATGGACTGGCCAGAGCTGCTGCCCGCCCAGGCCGTGCCCTCCAGGGCTCCTGCAGAGCCACAGGGACCCTCAGGTGCCTGCGAAGTGTAGGCATCAAACTCATCGTTGACACTGCTGATGATGCTGACCGGCCGAGAACCCGAGGCCAGGGCCTGCAGAGAGCAGCCGCTGCCAAAGCTGGCCAGGCTGGAGGGCCGTGTGGCCCCTGCCAGCCCCCCCAGGGGCAGCTCCTCCACCACTGTGAACACCAGCTCGTCCTCGCCGTTCAACTCCACGGGCTGCTGCAGGGTCACCGTGGTGGTCAGCAAGCCGCGATCCAGACAGCGGCTGCGAGTGGACGGGCAGGAGCAGGCCACGTCTGGGGAGGGAGGGGGCTGGCCCGCCTGCCCGCTCATGCCCACAGGGGGTGTCCGTACCATGCTGCTGGTGCCCCCTCCCCCAGGATCCGCAGGGGCTTCACAAGCTTCTGGCTGCTGAGGTGGCGGAGGGGCGGGGCTGGGCAGTGGCCTCCTGCCTCCATCCCCGGTGGCCAGGTCTGGGGCAGGTGGCTCGGGCCAAGTGCTATTGTCCTTTCTCTGGTCACTCTGGGCACTAGCCCTGGAGGGCTCAGGGACACTCCGGTGTGTATCTGGGCCAGGGCTGCCTCGAGGGGTGCTGGCAGCCATCGGAGGGCCCAGAGCCTTCCTGGGAGACGCAGCCCCAGGGGGCGAGAGCTTCTTGCTCCCTCGGGCAGGGCTGGCCTGAGCTCCACCAGTGCCACCTGGGGGTCCCCAGGGGCCCTCACTGCCATCGATGCACTCTAACCGCTCCTGCAGCTCTGCGAAGGTGCTGCAGCGGAAGTGGTCAGCGTCCCGAGGGCCCTCAGAGGGCCTGCGGCGGCTCAGCGCGGGGATGATAGGCACGAAGTCGGGCGGGCCCTCGTTGTCAGTGAGCTCCCGGTCTGACAGCGCAGCCCCACTGGGCCCCACGTAGATGACCGTGTCACAGGACTGCTCACTGCTGGATGAGTAGTCAGGGTCGCCAGGAAGGCCCGGCACCGGGCGGTCAGGGTCCAGGGCCACCGTGCGTGGATGGAAAGGCCTCAGGTGTGGGGGGCGGCGGGCCCGGCCCTCCTCGCAGGAACTCTCCCCGCCTGAGGAGCTGGACGCGTACTGGGGGAAGGCAAGGCAGAGCCCATGAGCATGCCCCCTCCACCCCTCCTGGCCTCCCACCCCAGCCCTGGACCCTCTCTACTGCACAAGGCTGTGGTCCAGCTCCTGCCCCCGCCTGGACCTGCACTAGACTTAGGCGCACAACACAAGGTCTTCTGGGCTTCTCTCCCTCCCATGACAGACAGACGGAAATGCCACAGAATGGCCCCAGGATTCAGCTCGGCGCTGCCTCATCCCAGAATGCCCCAAAGGCCACACTCAGGTGCTGTGACTTGTGCCAAGAAGTCCCCTGATGGGGGTGCCCCAGTCCCATTTGCCCTGGGCTTGGTTGGTGCGGGGCCTGCTGCCGGGCCAGGCAAACCCACACCCCACGGGAGCAGCTCTGCCTCTGCCTAGTGCACCAGGGGCTTCAGGCTCAGCTGGCAGGGCTATGTGGATGCTACCCGCGGCCCCGGGACACTCAGACTATCAAGGACAGGCCCCTGCTGCTGCCACCCCAGGCCCCTGGAGGACATCGTAGCCTGGAGTTCCTCGGGTGGAAGGTGGACGGGATCAGAGCCCACCTTGGCCTTCTTTCTGCGCAGGCGGTGGATGCGGGCGGCCAGCTGCACGGTGCTGAGCGTCTCGGCGTGGTGGGCGGGCGCATCTGAGACGTGGGCGATCATTGTGGTCCGACAGCCAGCGGTGGCCAGGGACTCCCGCAGCAGCATGGTGAGGCTGTGGTCCCTGAGGGCCAAGAGGCTCAGAGGCCCAGCCTGGGAGCGCCTCGGGGTAGGAGGCTGGGCGGGGTGTGTGCTCCAGGCTGGAGCACGGGAAGGCTCCCTCCAGGACCAGGGCTGTGCCCAGAGCCAGGTCTGCCTTGCACCCTGGACATGAATGTGGCCAGCTCCCAGGACCACCCCAGAGAGTGCCTGCCCAGGTGCCTAAACTCACCTGTAGGGCACGTGCTTGGCCCCATTGACCAGAGCCAAGATAACGCTGCCCAGGGCCGACAGGGACAGACACAGGGGTCCCCCCGTGGCCTCTCCACCCCTGCCAGGTGCCACCTCACAGCTGCCCAGGTCGATGAGGTGAAGACGGCTGCGGCCTCCAGACACTGAAAGCGCAGGGCGGAGCCTCAGGAGACGCCCTGGGCAGACGGCTCCCGGCACCCCCCACCCAGGCACCTACTTCCTCCCTGGCCGCACTTGTCCACGCGGTACTGGTAGACGTGCAGGGTGAAGAGCATGTGGGAGCTGCGCCGGGCATCCTCGCCACAGCCTGCCCGGCTGGTGCTGCGAGCGGCCAGTGCGGCGTCCAGGTAGAGGGCAGCCTTCTCTGCCGTGGGCGCCCGCAGCTCGCTCTGACTCTGGAGCTGGAGAAGGTAGAGGCCACCACGCCTTTAGGGGCTCAGAGCCATGCAGCCCCCAACCCCGGCCCACCCTCTGACCGTGGAGGGACAGTGGCACAGGCGCACCTGCGACCCACATGTGGGGTCCTCTCGCAGGTACACGCCTGGAGACTGGGTGTCCTGGAGACTGCCAGAGGCCACCTCAGACAGCAGGTCGCGCAGGTTCTGGTCCCGGCCGCACACCTCCAGGGCCGAGACGCGGATGGAGAAGCGGGTGCCCGTCCTCTCCTTGCGCTCCTCCACCAGCCTGAAGAGCCAGGAGATGGCACAGGGCACCACGCCCAAGCTCTGGGGTGAGCTGTCCTTCCCGATCATGGTGTACGACTTGCCTGGGGGCCACGGGGCGTGTGAGGGTCCAGCACGGCCACTCGGGCCTCAGACCCACGCGGACTTGGGACGTGTCCCCTGGGCCCTGCCTAGGATACTCGGGTAATCAGGAGCTACTGAGACCCTGGGGCCTCTTGTCCATGGCAATCCCTCTGCCTCCCGGCCTGGGAAGCTCCGGCTTCCACCCCATGAGACCCCACCCACATGCCCACAGCGAAAGCCACCTTCCTCCACAACCCAGGCGCAGGGCCCAGGGATTGCAACAATGCAGATGGGGGACAGGGACAGGGACAGGGAGCCTTTACCAAGACTCATGTGGCCAAAGGAAAAGATGCAGCCATCAGCCCCGCTGACCACAGACTGCAGCACATCGGCCACTGTCCCCGAGCACACTTCAGCCTAGGGATGGAGAGACCAGGCAGGCGTTCAGGCCTCTGTCCTGGGCACACGCAGGTGGTCAGCCCATGGGGCAGCTAAGCTGGCAGACGTGGCCAGGTGCACAGAGCTCTTGCAGGCACAGGAAGCGTGGGATGTTGGCGAAGAGCAGAGTACATGCAACACGTGCAGGACGCGCTAGCCAGACAGAAGCGCTGCTGCCAGCATGGACATACACCCAGGACACCAGACGACGCAGACGCACGGCCACGCTGCCTGCAGGACCCTGGGGCATCAGGTGTCCCACGATAAGGGTGGAACAGCACCACTCAGAAAGCCTCCTAGGACGGTGGGCTCCCACATGCCCAGCAGCACCCGGGAGACCCGGCCCGGGGAACAGGCAGGGCTGAGGGGTGAAGCCAGGGGCAGGGGCAGAGGCAGCTGAGGCAGGGAGCCAGCAGGCACCGCCACTGGCTCCACTGGGCCCACTTCCCCCTCACCCTCCTGGACACAGCACAGACCCCACCCGTTGTCCCCCAGGCCCCCGGGAGCTACGCCCCACTACCTGCTCCGAGTCCTGGGGGAAGATGGCATCAAAGGCAAACATCTTGGGGACAGCTGCAGTGCCAGCACGCCGGAGGCCCGCGCTGCCTGGGGGCCCGGCAGCTGGATCGTAGAGGGTCACTTGCTTTTTCCGGGGATCCACCTTCAGGTAGGATGTGGACTCGGCCGAGCGCTGGACCCCCTGTGCTGGCCAGATGCGCAGCATGACTTTCACCTGGGGGGCGGGTAGAGCAGGCAGCTGAGCGCCGCCCTTCACCCAGCTGGCCGGCCGCTAATTACAGGGCAGGAGGAGCAGCGTGCGAGTCAGGACAGCGGACCAGGCCTCAGCACGGGCACCCGACACTGCAGGAATGCAGCCGGAGCGCATCCCATATGAGGTCAGCGGGGCAGGAAAGAAACGAAGCCCAGGGCAGGGTGAGGCCCGCAGGGTGTGCGGAGCAGGGACGGGGAAGGAAGAGGAGCAGGGGTGGGGGCCCAGACACTCCAGGAGCAGAGAGGTGCTCAGACCCTGCCGAGCAGTGCACTCTGGGCGCAGGCACAGGGAGCACCCTGCTGCCCCCACAAGCCTCTCCCCAGCGGCCCCGGCCCATGGCCTTCCAGGCCCTCGTGACACCCCAGGGAGACAGAACAGCTGTGTTATGAACAAGCAAACACACCTCAGGGGGCCGGGGCTTGGTGCTTCTGACCCCGGCCCAGAAAGGCACGCTCCCCAAACCCTATGTCCCTGCAGAACTGGGGTCAGCAGAAAGACAGTGGAGATCCCAATACATAGCCCAGTCCCGTGTGGCCCAAGGAACAAGGCGGGGTGAGTGGGATGAGCGGGACCTGAGCTCTGAGCGCCCTGCAGGTGACAGTCAGCCTGGGCTTATGCCAGAACCAGTGGTGTCCCTCTAAAGCACAAAAGAGATCTCCGAATGCGCCCTGAGGCTGTGCCCCAGGCTCTCAGAGGAGCCAGGGCTGGCCTGGGGCCCAGAGAGAAGCACCGCGTGCCATCATGGGTGCAAGGGGGCCCCAGGGCATGTGACCCGGGGGGCAGGCACTGTTCCCCCCAGGGCCACCCTGGGTCAGGGCTCCTTGAGCCAGGCACTGCTCTGCTTTCTGAAGGACACCACTGTCCACTCTCCGATGAAATCTCCGATTTCCCCACGTCAGTGTAAATCAAATTACCCGAGACTCATTTCAGAGCCAATATTTTTCACGGATTTAATTGTAAGTGGCAGATACATAACGCCAGTAAAATTGGTTTACCGCGGAAAGTGCACACAGGCGCCATCCACCCCCTTGGGCATGCGGCACATTGATATGCAGAGCCTCCCCGAGTGGAGTGGGGTGTCCCACCCTCTGGGAGCTGCGAAGGAGCACTTGGCTATTGTGCTCATCAGAACCTGGGCTCCATCAGGCGAGAATCGATGCTTTTATTCCCAGATGACATGAACAAAACTACTTCATTTCCAGACGCTGCTGCAAAGCAGACGAAAAATGTGCACTTCCCAGTAATTTTTGGCAATTTTTTTTCAGCGTGAGCCCCTCACCGCTTCAAGAGCCAAATGGGTCTGGAGATTCAAGAAAATTCCTAGCAGGGAAGAGAGGTGGCAAAGCCCACTTGGGCCCACACCTCCTGCTGGCTGCCTCTGGAGCAGACACTTATCCCAGGTGGGAGGGGACAGGGCAGGGGCTGCACTGTCCAGCCTGTCCCCCCCTCCACCCGCTGCCCCTGTCCCAGTGCCAGGCCATTGTCTGCCAGGAGAGACCCTGTCATTACCACGGGAAATGACAGTCTTCAGGAGGCAAGCACACCAAGCCTCTCCCCCATGTGCAGATATCACAAAGCCCTGAATGGCTGCGGCTGCCTGCCAGAGAAGAAAACCACATTTTGCATAAAAAAGGAGGCTCTGCAGCTCCCAGAGGTGGCCCAGGCAGGGAGGGGGTGCTGCACCTCGCAGAGGGGATGTCTTTTTAATACCACAACATGATGAATTATCTTAAGTAGCACATTAATGTCAGAAACTGAATGTAATCTAACTTCTTTCCTGTGACAGTATTAAATGCTTTTCAGGAGGCATTTCTGACGCTGTGACATTAGCACTAATAACACCAGGCGCGGGAGGAGCGCGGGGCACCAGGAGTAACAGGAGCTGGGGGGCTGCAGGCCAGGGCTCCTGGTCTAGAGGAGGTGCTGAGTGGTCCAGGGCTGCCTGAAGTCCCCTGGGCCTGGCCCTGGGGGGTGGAGGGAAACCTCGGGGCCTGAAATGACACAGTGACAGTAAGAACAGGGCAGCTCTGGCTGCCGACCTCAGAAGGCAGCCCCTCACTTCTTCATGGCCTGCCTGAGGGAGCGTCCCCCCCACACCCACCACTAGCTTTGTAACCTTGGGAAGGTGTCCTTCCATTCAGGGCCTCACTCTGGTCATCTTTAGGGTTCTATGAGAATTAAAGAAGAAGTGACCACCACACCCACTGTGCCAAGCAGAAGCCCAGTGGGTACAGACAGGCTAAGTGACCAGGCCAGCCCGGGACAGAGCCAAGAGCCAGTGCTGGGCTGGGAACCTGGTGCCACCTTCCGTCCCGACTGCCCAGCTGTCCTCCAGGTCTGCATCCCACACGGCCAGGGCAAGGGCAAACCAGCATCCAGACTGCCTGCCCTTCATGGGACTGTCCCCAGGTGGAGACACTGGGGCACCCAAGTTAGCCAGGCTTGGACCCGTCCTCCCTCCTGGTCACGGGATGGGGCTGATTCCTCCTAAGGACACTGCTGGAAGACACAGCTCACATGCACAGCAGGGCCCAAAGACCCGGCAGGCGCAGGCACCGGGGTGGGAACACCCTCCTCCCATTTCTCCCCCCCATGCCGTGCATGAGGCAGGGACAGCCACCTGCACCCCAGCACCTGTCCAGAGGGGCAGCAAGCCACCTCTCCAAGCAGTAGGCTGCCACCCTTGCCCCTGAGCCCAGGGCAGCTCAGACAGAATCAGCAGTTCTAGGTCATGAAATGTCCACTTCAGGGACCCAGAGAGCCAGGCCACCCAGCCAGCACATACGCCACAGGTGTGGTGACCTGGGACCAAGAGGGGACATTAATTTATTTAGATCCACGCAGCTGGTCAGCCCAGAGGTGGGGAGTTCGCCAGGTGACTGCGGGTGCCCGAGGCTCGTGTGCCCACTGACCGTTCCTGACCCTGAGCATAGGGCTGGCCAACCTAGTGTCCAGGCACCAGGTAAGCTTTGTGATGCCAATGGCAGCCTCACTGCCATCGACTTGCCTGGCAGGGGCGGGGCATCAATCCTGAACTCTATGCAGGGTCCTGGGCCATGAGACTCCATAACCGTCCCCAGATGTGGACACTCAGGAGGTCCCTTGTGGGGGGATGTGGTAAGGAAAGGACTCCTGGACCGAAGCGTGTCTAGCCCACGATGCTGTGATGGGCCAGCTGACGGAAGAGAGCTGCCTTCCAGAAGGGGCTGCGAGAGCAGGTGGGCCAGCCTGGGCCCTGGGGCTGGGGGCAGGGCCAGTGCAACTCTCAGCTTCCTGTCCAGGCCCATCCCTGGGGAGCTGGAGCCCCTGGGAGCACAAAGCCTGCTGACGGCCTGAGCAGGGTGCCCGCCTGTAGGGCCTGCCCCTTGGCTGGGCAATGCTGAGCAGAAGCCAGGGCATCCGGGATGGATGACTGGGCTGCAGAGAAGGCAACAGGCCAGAGGAAAGCCCATGGGCGCACATCTCGCTTGGGTCCACCTGTGGCCCCACGCCTCGTGAGCCTGCCCCCCATTTGCCGGGCACCAAGCATCCGCCGTGCCCAGGCGAGCACACAAGTCCCAGCTCGGATGCCCCTCAGGCTGAGGTGAGGTGCTTCTCTAGGCCCCTCAGGGGCAGCAACCCACAGGGCCCAGGGCCAGAGCTCTGGAGAGGGGCCAGGACCAGCCAGCCAGTCCCAGTCAGAGCCCTTGCCTTCTCCAGGCCGCTGTGTCCCCACATGAAACAAGAACCCCCAAATCAACTCCTCTCTCAGTGGCCATGGCTGGGATCTGCCTGGAGATGGTGACTTAGGAGAGGGCATCCCACCTCCCTCCCAGAATCCAGTGAGGACAAGGCAAAGAGGACCCCGGAGCAGGGGTCCCACAGTCCACGACCTGGCTGTCCAGCACATGCCCCCAGGGCCCCCCGACACATAACCTCACACCATTTCCTGCAGCCCTGCCACAGGAAGTCTCCAAGCCTCCTGCTTCCTCCTGGGCGCTGCTCCTCAGGGCCCCAGCCTCCCCATGCGCACCCCTGCTGACCATCTTGCCTAAACTGGGAGAGTGAAGTGGGGCCCCTCCACCGCCTGCACCTTCCCAGACACCCCTGACCTCCCCGCTCCAGGGGCCACCTGACCTCGGGGCTGGTCTACCTTTCCGAAGCTGCCGGGGTTATCCTTGGTCTTGGAGGCAGCCCTGAGAAGGCAGGGGGGCGCCGGGGGTGGCCACAGCTGCAGGACACCACTGAAGTCCGTGGGGTAGGCAGAGGTACCGCGGGCAGCAGGGGCAGGTGGAGGATGGTGCTTCTTGCGCTTGGAGGCCAGGCTGAGCTTCTGGGCAGCCCTGGGGAGGAGAAGCACCAGCAGCCATCTCTGTCACTACAGCACTGTGGCCACACACACATAAGGCTACCTCGCCCTCAGACTCCACCCACCATGCCAGGAGACTCCAAGGAAACGTGGCCAGAGTGTGGCTGCAGGGCCGGAGCGTCGCCTCTCCAGGTGGGACTGCTGGAGCCACAGCAGTGTCCCCTCCCTGGCAGCTAGGCCCAGCACCAAGGCCAGGCGGGTGACAAGGGGTCCAGGCAGACGCGGAACCACTCCCTGCTCTGTGTGGGGCCCTGAAAAGCACTGTCTTTGTCTCCAGTCCTGCAGCTGCTGTGGGAGGCAGGCTGCAGGCCACCACCTTCAGGCAGCAGGACCTCAGTGCCGCACCTGTAAGGTGGAATAACGTGACCCCTGGTAGCCCTCGTGCGGTCCCTTCCAGTTGCCTGCATATACGAGGCAATCAGTTAATGGTGCTACCATGAGTACCGTGCCTGGCCCTCCCCAGAGGAGACAGCCTCGGTCCTTTGTGGATACCACAGTCAGCGGAAGCAGCCCCTGGGCCCTCTGATGGGCGCCCACACCTGCGAGTCTGGCAACCACTGCTGTGGACTCCCAGGGTACCCAGCAGACACGAATCCAGGATGTACCCACATAGGACGGGCCCAGGCACCACAGGCCGTGCCTCAAGCAGACCCAGGGACACATCCCAGGTCAGTCTGCTGGGCCTGGTCTCACCAGTTCCTGGGGTGGGTTTCCTGGCAGCCCCCAGCCCTCCACCTTCCTGCTCTACACAGTCACTCCCCTGGGCACACCCGCCCAGGGCCCACGTTCTGTGCCCAGCACCAGGCCTGCACAACCCACCCCATGTCCTCCAGCACAGGCAACCCAGGGACATCTCCCACATGAAAGTGCACAGGTGACCCTGGCTGAGCCCTTCTCTCTGTGCCCGTCCTGACCTTCCAGTAGAGAAGCCCCTGGTGAGGGGCAGGCCACCAGGAAGTGAGCGGGCTGCAGGCGGGCGCCAGGCAGCACCAGGGACACTCACAGCTCCCCTCCCAGCCCTACCCCACACCATTTCTCCTGCCTCCCACAAAGCCCCCTCCCTGCCCAGCTCCCTGGGTCTATTCTGTCGGCCCAGGACCCAACACAGAAGGGCCCACACCTGGGGCCACTCAGCCTCCGCCCCACCTCCCACCGCGGGGAGCTCTGTGGGCGGCGTGCGAGAAACTCCTCTCATCTTTAATAAGAGTTGTCTTTTAAGAGACCCCGGGGACGGCTTCCTCCTAGCGAGGTGTCACCACAGAAAATAAAAGTAATCTACAGCACACGGAGGAGTCCTCCACCGAGCCCCAGCAGGCACCGTGCGCGCCCAGGCGAAGCACGGCAGGAGACAAGTTCCCACGCCAGGAGTCCTCGGCCTCGGAAACTTGAATTCCTCGGTCCTGAGCTGCTGGCAGCGGTGGCACCTGCGCCCTGGGGATCCAGGCCTGTGTCTACTGCCCTCAGGCCTCATGCAGCACCTGGAGCGCCTCACAGAGGCCTGAGCCAGCAGGCCTCTGCCCCCCCGCCCCCCGCCTGCCCCGGAACCTCACAGCACACCTCCTGCAGAAGGAGGCAACCCTGTTGCCTAGAACAACGGTGCACCTGCTGCAGGGTGGGGAGCCAAGGCGGGGGACCCTAAAAGGCAGAGCCACATCCCACCCCTGGGGAGGCCAGCAGCAGGCAGGCTGTGCCGTCCATTGAGGTCAGCAGTGTGAGCAGGCTTGAATTTCATCAGTCTGTTCCAGGGCTCTGCCGGCCTCCTGCCACCACAGCCCCTCCTGCCCTGGACCACCCTACCTTTGGGGTTACCCTACAGCTTCCTCAGGGGCCTGGTGGGAAGAAGCTGCAGTCCCGCCCCCGATGAAATGAGGCCAGGGCTCGGTGGGTGCCAGAGAGGCCCAGGGACAGGGTGAGCAGGGTCCCAGAGTACCTCCACATCTGCAACCGGTGCCCGTTCCCAGGATTCAAGGGCAGGGTGCGGGCTAGCCCCCCAGGGGGACAGCAGTGGCCAAGGCACACCACCCAGAACCACCTCCCGACCTGCTGGATTCTGCAGTCACTCTGCCCCCAGGCCCATCCCAGCTCCAACCCAGGCCCACACACACCGTGTCCCTAAGCCTGGAGGGGACTCAGAGGCCCAACTGCTCCCCAGGGGAAGTCATGAGGGCTGGAGTGAAGTGGGGGCCACGGGCAAGACTGGCTTTGCTCCTCAGTCACGTGGGCAGCCACAGACAGCTCTGCCCCGTGACCCTCCTGGGAGCCAGGGTCTGTGCAAACTTCGGGCCACCAGGCGCCCGCCATGCGCATGTCCAGGTCCCAGGCCATCTAGGCAGATCCTGGATGGTTATGGCCAGCGTCCCCACCCAGGGTCCCACCTAACTAGAGGGGCCCCTCCTCCCTCTGCCCCGTCAGCCCCTCCCCACCTCCCGGCCCTCAGGTGTCTGCTTTTACAGCTCAGCTCCTGGGCATGAGTCCAGCCTGGGCCAGGCAGGGCGGCCCCAAGACAGGCACTTTCCCCTCTGATGGATTCAGGCCAGGGACAGGTTCCCAGATGTCCAGCACACACTGGCTACCATGCGTCGGCCCACGGAGACCTGCCAGCCCCTCCATGGCCCCGGCCTCAGGGGCACAAACCTGGTCCTGAGCAGCAGGACAGAGACAGCACCACCCCGAGAAGCACGTCCCTGCACCAAGGGGGCCTGAACGGCCAACCCAGAGCTTCCGGGCGGTGTTTTGCTGGGGCTGGCAGGCAAGGCCATCAGGCAGAAGGGTCTGCAGGGCCACCGGGTGCCCTGACCCTGGCTGTGGAGAGCAGCCATGCCTCCCGAAACTGCTGCAGCCAGCATCCTCCACACCACCTGGAGCCTCACCTGGGAGACACCTGTCCACAGAGCCCTCCTGCCCTGGCTTCCTGGCTAGAGCTCCTGTGAGCAGCGCCTCTGCCCAGAGCCCACCCTGGCCCTGTACCTCTGCCGGGCAACCGGGACATCCAGGCAGATGCCAGGGAGCTCAGTGGGGGCTGCCCCTGGTGGCTCCCAGGTCCTGTTGAGTGCAGCACAATGTCCCTGTGCTGCAGGGAAGCACCCCGTCCCCTACCCAAGCCTGCCCAGGAGACGCCCCCAGGGACTCTTCCCAAGACCAGATTCCAGGCTTCCCACCACAGAAAGGGAGGAGGGCGGGCAGGTGGGCAGCACTCTGACAGGGCATCTGAGAGAGAGGAGATGCAGGCTGCTGGGTGGGACACTCTCAGAGGGTGAGAAGGACACAGGGTCACAGAAGGGAAGGGGAGCTCCCATGCAGGCTCGCAGAGCCCTGGGGGAAAACCCAATTACAAGGGCCCTGCCCACCCAAGTGGCCCTCACCATTGTCCCGGGGGGCCGGCTAAAGCCAGTGCCTTTCCACCCAGGCCGCAGCCCTGCCCACCCCTCACCCCTGCAGGCCCTGAGAAGCCCCAAGCTCCAGGCCCCCTCAGCCCCCCAGAGATGAGCACACAGAGGAAGGACAAAGCCTCGCCCGGGGGCTGCAGGACTGAGAGCCCTGACTCCCCCTGACTCCGGCTCCCCTCTGCCCCACTTGGCAAATGCCCCTACCAGGCTCCTACTCAACCCTCCAGCCACCTCCAGTGCCCAAGACCCACCAGCCACTTCCACAGAAAGACCACCAACCCCAGCCTGGAAGGCTCCCAGGGGCAGGGCACGCTGAGGCCAGCTGCCCTCGGTCCTGCTGGGGTAGAGGTGGGAGCCCAGGACATGCCAGCAGGAGCCCAAGTCCCATGGTCTCTTGATGACTCTGACAAGCCCTGCCCCCACCCCACAAAGCCAACAAGCCAGCCAGAGAGCAGGCACATGTGCCGAGAGCACCCCTAATCTCACCCCCCGGGTCAGGGTCTCACCAGGGGTCCCCTGCCAAGACCATCACCTGGCAGGCCGCCCACCCCCAACCTGACCCAGGACCCACCACCTGCCGTGGGCCTTCAGGAAGAAGGGCCTTCACTGTGATTCAGGGCAGCTAATGGGCTGGAAGTAATGGCAGGCGGCAGGGCTCCCCCCTCGGGAAACCTGCCTCTGGTCCCCAGCCCAATGCGCTTGTTTCTTTGTTTCTATGGTAACTTCCCAAGGTCAGCCGCTGAGCAGGCAGGGAGCAGCGCCAGCCTTGGCGGAGACAAAAGGCACAGCGCCCGCTCTGCTGGGGCTCGGGGTCGCTAATGAGCCGGTGTGGGGGACAGGGGACGGACACCGCCCTGCACTCCTCAGTGACAAGACCCTTCCTCAAACACCAGGGGCCTCAGCGGCAAGGTGGCCCCAGGGGCGCGGAGGTGGTTTTTCTTTGCAGGAAGTCTCCTTTCCATTCCCACCTAGGAACAGTCCCCCAGGAGCCCCAGGCCACAGGCCCTGAAAATCAGGACAAGGCAGGGTGGGACAGGACCAGCTGGGCTCTCCCGGGGCACTGCCCTGACCACTGCTGGCACACGCCTAAGCAGGCTGGGAAGGACCCCCACCCCCCCCACCAAGAGGGTCCCAGCAGGGCCCTCTGCACCTGATTGGGGTGGCGGCTGAGGCCACATCCATCAGGAGGCAGACCCGCGCAGCCGCCAGCCTGTCCCTCAGCCCAGCGCGACAATGCCCTAATCATATGCCCCGTCACTCCCCAATCAGGCCTGCAGCCCCCGGAACAGCACTGATAAGGCGTCCCCTCCCGCCTGCCTGGCGTGATTCATGGACAGGCTTATCAGCACCCGGGCGGGCTGCTAATGGGACACTGACCTGCAGCTGGGCTCGCCATTACCACTCATTACCGCGATTACATCCTGTGATCCACATCCCCCAGCCACGGGCCTGGGTCCGCCTTGGGGCTGAGGCGGGGGAGAAGACTCTGCTCCTGCACGCCAACCCCCACCTCCCCACCCTGAGCACCATATTCCCTCTGCAGGAACCAGATCACGGCCATATCCCGCCTTCTGCTGGGCATTCCAGGGTCTGAGCCTGCAAACCACAGCCAGTCACTCCCAGAAACCCAGCTCTAGCCTGGGACAGAAAGCCAGGGTACCAGCGCTGGGAAGCCAGCCACACCTGCGTCCCCACCTCCACCCACTGGGTGAGCAGCTGGCAAGGCCCCATTCTAAGAGGTCATCGGGGGCAGGGGCCCAGGTGCCCTCATCACCCTCCGTAGGACTCTGGTGCACACTGCTGCCCAAACAGCCCCAGGAGGACTTACCTTATAAAGAAGGAGGCTGCGGCCGACGAGGGGCCTGTAGAGCCCCCTGCCGAGGCGCCTGGGGCTGGAGTGACCAGAGCCGATGTGCAGGCCCCCCCACGGCCCCACACCTTGGACACGCCATCAGGGCCCGCCATGGGGGGACCATCTCGGACCGTGTCTGCCACCGCCACAGCAGCCACCGCTGCCTCAGCCTGCAGGGAAGGAGAGTCCAGGTGAGGAGCAGACGGGCAGCAGACATGCCCGCGGCCCAGGCACCACCCCACCCCGGCACACCCCTGCCCTGACTCCTGGCCAAGAGGCTGGGAGACCGAGGCAGGGAGAAGGCCTGGCTCCCAAGGCAAGGCAGGAGGACCCTGGGCCAGCCACGGCGTGCACCTGGTCTGCCATGGCAGGGGCCCTGCAACCAGGGCCTGGTTCTAGAAATGCAGTGACCCCCGAGGTCAAGGCAGCTGGACAGGGCCCTGTACCCCTCTCACCTGGACCACATGCGGGTGCCCAGAGACACAATCAGACAAAAACCACAGTAAGTATCTGGCACAAGCACTAACTGCCCACGTAGGAGGACGTGTTGTGCTTCCGCTGTCTGAAATACTACTCTGGCATTTCCAACTAATTAGCTAAAATAAATTCCAGAAAGGAGACAGCCCCATAATGAAGCTCAAATGTAATTAAATGCTCCCCAGGATGCACCCAGCGGACCCAGGACCAGCTTCCGCTTGTGATTCGCAGCATATCTGGGGCCCTAGACCCCAGGCAGCACTGGTTCTGGGGGGCAGGGGCTCACCTCTCCCCGGGGGCAGCTGCTCCAGACCCTCCCGGCCTCCCAGCTCCACCGAGCGGAGTAAACCTGCCCGTGGCGTCCTCTGTCCAGCTGGCCTAGGGCTGCAGTGCCCTGGCTGAGGACGCAGGTCTAGTCTGGCCATGTTGGGGTGGAAGAGCCCACTGTCCTCAGGGTCTCCCAAGGGGCACAGGCTAGAAGCAGGTATGCCACCCAGGCCCAGGAAGGAACATTCCAGAAAGAGTCCTCCTCACCATGGAGGAGAGTCTCACCCTGCCACGCCCACAGCCAACAATGGCTTCCAAACCCTTTTTAGGACATGGAGCAGAACTTGTCCGTGAAGGATCAGTGGAAGCCCAGCATCCTCCTGGCCCCCAGAGCAGTGGCCACGCCCCACAGTTGCAGGAAAGAAAGGTCAGTGGCAATATACAGGGAAAAGCTTGGAGAAAGGGGAAGCTGGAGCCGCTCGCAGGCACTGTGCCAGCACACCATACCCACCACAGCCTGAGGCAGGAACTCCTGCACACCCCTCAGAGCCCAGCCTGGCCGGCCCTCCCTTTCTCCAAGCCACTCTCTCACCTCAAAGTATTTTTGTATCGCTTTGTTTTAAGACCTGAATTCCCTTGCTGAGCAGAGTGGCATAGAAAAGATTTAATCTTAAAGTCATGATGCTGACCACCAGAGCTCCTTGGAGCAGAGCTGGGTTGGGCTGAGCACCCACTGGACACCCAGCCAACATCCCAGGGCCAGGGGCTCTTAGGTGGGCAGGGGGTTGCCACCCACAGCCCACTTGGTGCTACAGGTGGCTCTCACCAGCCAGTGACGGCACTGCCAGGGGAGCCCAGGCAGCATCCCAGTGCCAGGCCCAGCCACACCACGCACCTGCCTGCCTGCCAGCCCAGGGGGACGGAGGCCACAGTGCCGACAGCTGGGCCCTGGCCCACCCACCTGCTGGCCCCAGCAGGCCTGCTCCGTCCTGCCAGGCGGTGCACACGGGTAGTGGCGGGGCCTCCCCGCACTGACCTGTCTCAGGAGTCCTGCATGCGCCTTGGCTCCACCGTCCCGCGAGCTGCCGTGACAGGGCTCCATCCATCGGGTGGACGGCCACTGCCAATTCCTGCCAGAAGCAGAGCCCAGGCATGCCAAAAGAAGCCGTCCCAAAGCCAGGCGGAGCGGGGAGGGAGGGCCGGCGAGAGGGGAGACCACAACACGGGGGCCGGGACACAGGGAGGGCGGCCAGACAGACAGACAGCGGGCAGGCGCCAGAGCAGCAACGGAAGGGAAAGCACGAGAGAGCGGAGCGTGAGGCCGGCCGGCGGCTAGAGAGCCCGCGCCTCGCTCCCAGCGCCCGACACCGGCCCGCCGGCAGGGCCCAGGCCACCGCTCCAGACCTCCAGGGGCCGCGAAACTCGGTTTAGGAAACACAGAAACACCCATTTCCTACACGCACTGGCCAGACTCCACAGCTGTGGACTCTGAAGGACAGCGTCCACCAGCGTCCTCCCCGGGCACTACAGAGGGTTCTGAGGCGTGGCCGGGCAGTCAGGCTGAACCCACAGACACTACCTCACCCTGCACAGGCGGGAAGGGGTGCTGGAGCCTCCGTGAGCAGACTCCCCCACCCCCTGAAGCTCCTCCCCATCACCCAGAGACCTTGGGCACCTGGAGAGCCCACGCTGGGAAGTCCTACCCCGCAGGGGCCTTGCCCACTCCCACACCACAGAAGCATCACCACAGCCTCAAAAGAGGGCCACCCTGCCAACCCCTGATCCAGGACCTGGGGCTCGCACAGGGCACCAGCAGTAAGTCAAGAAGCATCATGGAGAGCCAGGCCTGAGCCCACCTAAGCCCCCTCCAGCCTGTAGCCAGGGACAAGGGACAAGGGCAGGGTCACCACCAGCCTCCTGCAAGGCTCACGGCAGGGAGCAGGCAGGCCCAGGGCAGGCAGCAGGAACCCCAGGCCAGTGCCACCCAGGCACCAGGGACAGAGAGACTCCCTAGCTCCAGGGGCCTCCGCTCCTGGGCTGTCCTCTGGGGGTATCCACAGGAGGCCAGGGCTTCCACCCCACAACCTCTGGGGGGACAATGAGCACAGGTTTCCTTGGCCTCTGTGAAGGTCCCCATGGGCACTCTCAGAACAGTGTGTCCAGAGCCTGGCAGTCCCAGGAGCAGGCCAAGGCAGGGGGTTTGAGGCAGCCTGCGAAAGTCCAGCACCCCCAGAGCTAGCAAGGCAGGAACAGGCCCAGAGCCCAGTTCCCGGGGCAGCCAGGCTCTGCAGAGCTGCCCCGCCTGACAGTCTGGAATGGACTGCTGGGCCTCCTGCTGGGCAGCTCCACAACTGCCTGGATGCTCAGGAGGTGGAATGGTCCAGAGAGGGCCACACTCTGAGCTTGTGGACGCTGGATGTGGGAGGGGCCCCTGATGGCACCAAGCTGGCCATGGCTGCTCTACCAGGACTCAGAGCTCTCCAGGACAGTCATGGCCACAGAAAGACCCAGAGCAGGACCACCAGGGCAGGCTCCAGCATGGCCTCCAATACTCTGCACCCTTGGAGCCCTGGATCCCCTTCCTCCCACTCCAAAGTCCAGCCCTTCTGGTCAGGCCTGGCCATTCCTTCCCAGCATCCCACACTGGCCTCAGCCAAGATGACAGTGCCCACTGGGCAGAGCCCTGCCCACTCAGTTCCACATCCCAGGACAGGGGGCCGCAGGCTGCCCAACAGCTACGAGAACAGGGGGCCGCAGGCTGCCCAACAGCTACGAGACCAGGGGGCTGGACCCTGGGGCCTCCACAGCAGCACACAGCATGGCGAGTGCAAGGCCATCTCTAGGATCGATGCCCTGACCCGGGGACACACCTCACCTGGGTCCTCGAGTCCTATTTACAGTTCTAATAATCCCCCTATTGATGGCTGGGGCTATGTTCTAATTATAAATCCATGCCTGCCTGCCCTGAACACAACTGACCTGCTTATAAAGCAGGGAGCACGTGCATTACACGCCCACGTTTCATGGCCTGCTGGCCACCAGCGGGGCTGCCCGACCTGGGGCCAGTGCCCCCACTGTCCCCCACCACCGCACCACCACACCAAGTGCAGTCAGCCTCACACATTCCCAGAAAACGCAGGGGATGCGGCCAGGCTGGCTGTGGATGGAGTAGGGTGGGGGAGAGGCAGCTCTGGGCCACCACCTCAGCCTCCAGCCCTTGGAGCCCAGCCCAACACTGCCCCCTCCAAGAAACCTCTCAGCTCAGCTAAACAGAAGTTGGCATCTGCGCCCTCCCTGTCCCAGGGCTGCCCCAGCGTTCTCCTCCAGATGTCAGGCCAGGAGACCCAGAGGGGCTGGCCTCCTCTTGCAATCTTCCTGGGAGGGCGAGTGGAGGGGCCTCCTGTCCAGGCTGGGACAGCAAAGCCAGTCCTACAGTGAGTCGTCACACCCACTGGAGGCCAGCTAACGTCAGTTCTTCCTGAGAGTCTCGTATGCACCCCACCCCAAGGTTAGTACCAGTGGCCCCGAGGGGCAGCCTAGCAGCCAACCCAGGGATGGTCTCAGCTCAAGGAGTCTCGGGCCACACCACATCCAGGCAGCACCATGTCACCAGAGTCAGTGGGGCCAGCAAGCAGAGGTGGGACAGGGCCTGTCCTGTATCAATACTGCCCAGTGGCTGTGGGACCTGTACCTCTGCCTATGTCCTTTAACCACCCTGGGGGTCAGAGGCCAAGGACCCACCTGCTCACTTAAGAGACTGCCAACAGGAGAGCCCATGCAGCTGGCCTGTGCCACCTGGAAGTATACTGGGCACAGCCACCGCAGGACCTTCTGCCCTGGCCCCAGGTGGCTATGCAGGGGGACCCTCCATAGGCCTCCAGCTCCAGCTCCACTCTTTTACTCTTCCTGCTGGGTCCTCCTGCTTTGTCCACCTGGGGAACCCAGATCAACACTGGGCACACACTGGAGGGTCCTCTGTCTCAGTCCTCAACAAGCAAGTGGCTACAACTAAGGGCATGGTGTCCCTAGAAGTGACCCCCACTCAGGTGGGGCTTATGCAGGGTGCTCTTCTGGGAAATGGCCCCCCCAGAGCCCCCACACCTTCCTAAACCCAAACCACATCCTCCAGCCCCCCAGGAGACCCCCAACACAGCAGGCCCCCTACTCTGAGACCCCCAGAAAGAGACTCCATCCAGCAGGCTCCAGGGCCAAGAGAAGAGCAGCTGAAGAGATGGCCACTGGCCATGCAGCTGACCACCTGGTCCCTCCATGAAAGCAGCCCGCCCTAGTCAGGGCGGCAGAGCCAGCTCCAGCGGAGCCAGAGCCCTGGAGAGGCTGTGGGAGGGAGGCTGGGACACCTCCAGTCAACACAGTCTCTGGCCTCCTCCTCCGAGCACAGCGGCCAGCATGGTAGTGGGCTCAGAACCTGGCCACCGGTGAGGCCCCATCCTTCACGTGGCTCTTCCAGACCTGTCCCCTGAGTCGTGCCCCTCTGGGAAGCCTAGTGTGACAGCTCCTCACTGGGAGCCACTCCCTCTGCCCCAACCCAGTGTAAGGACTGGAACTGTCCAGGAGACCTTGGGTCCCTCCGTTGGCCACAGCATCACCCATGACCTCAGAAGCAAGACTAAGATGGTGACAGCCACTCCCGAGGAGGCAGGGGGTGCTGCAGCCAGCACCCCCCAGGGCACCTGATGCGGGTCTCAGGAAGGTCTGGGGACCCCTACACCACAGTCCTCCCTGCAGAAGCCACCCCTACAAGGCATTTGAATGTGGGGGGCCCTGGGAGAGGACCCAGTTCTGACCCACCCAGGACACTCACCAGGCAGGTGGGAGGCAAGAAGCTGTTGACTCTTGAGACGCTCCACATGCCCTCCAAGCACTGCTGGGCCTGGATGGTGACCGTGCTCAGCGCCCCGCCCAGGCCCGCAGGTGCCACAGACACCTGGACACTGGGCCCAGACGGCCAGGCCATCCCCTTCCTCCTGTCAGGCCCCACTGAGGGCTGCCTCCCTGCAGAACCCGCTGGTCCAGGGGCATCCCTGGGGCTGCTCATGGTTCCAGCGCTGGGGGACACGGGGCCTCCTGGAGGGGCGTCAGGGTCCCCTCGGCCGGCAGGGGCCTGGAGCAGGCGCAGGGCCTCCCGCGTGAGCTGGTGCAGGTGCATGGTGCAGACGTCGCAGCGGCTCTCGGCCTCCGGGCGGCAGGCAGACAGGACCCCGGGAGCAGGCAGCTTGTCAAGAAGCAGAGCAGAGAGGCAGGGATCCTGAGGACAGCAAGGGACAAAGGCTCAGTCAGTGCCGGGATGGGAGGGCAGGCGCAGAGCCCACACCCAGGCCTCACCTCTGCAGCACAGAGGGCTGACGCCAGGCCACGGAGCCGTCCATAACTGATTAATAAGCCCCACACAGTTCCATCCACAGGAGCCCAGCGGGAAAACAATTATTGGAACTTAATAGTGAGGTTCATGGTGCCCTTGATAGCCACGCGCCTCTCGCGCCGTCACTAACCCCACAGCTCGCAGCTAACAAGGCGTGCTGGCGGCTCCTGGACAACCGGCCCCTGGGCCAAGGCCTGGCCTGGGTCGGGACGGGAGGCCAGCGGGAGAGGCCACAGGAGCCTCCCTCACTGGGCAGGCGGGCAGGGTGGGGTGGGGTGGGGTGGGAGAGTGCTAGAGACCCTCTCCCTGCCTCCCCAGGACTCCAGCCAGCTGGAGAATGAAGTCGGGCACCAAGAATGTTTGACAAGACCCCGGGTGGGCGAGGTCATCTCCAGAGCAGCAGCAGACAGAGGCAAGGCCACCCACCCCCACAGAGCTGGGGACACATGAGGTCCCTAGCCATAAGAGTGGATCCAGAGGTGGCAAGGACAGGAGCCAGAGGAGCCACAGGCCCCCCACCTAGTCAGAGGGTCCTTCTGGGGGGCCACCTTTACAAAGAGTCAGGAAGGTCCAAGTCTCAAGGTGAAGTTCCCCAGTGGCCCCCTCCCACATGCCCCAACGCCCCCAGCTGGCTCTGCTCCTGCCCAGAGCTGGCCAGCACCCCCATCAAGGGCCTGCCCAAACATAGGACACCTGGCCTAGGCAGCCCCTTGGGCAAACACCAGCCTAGCCGACCTGTGGTAGTGGCCACCCCAGGTTTTCCCAGGGATCACCCTGATAGAGCCCAGGGTCCTTTCCCAGTGGGTAGACTCTACCAGTCCCACCGCCTGTCCCCAACCTGAGCCTCCCTGCCGTACAAGAACCCCAGGGATTTCCAACATCTGGCTCCTATCCAGCTCCTGAAGTGGCCACAAGAGATGATGGCTTCCCCAGACACTCCCATTTCTCAGCTGAGGAAGCCGAGGCCACCACAGAGGTATCTCATTTGCTGAGGCAGCCTGAGGGGTCCTTGTCCACCATGCATGGGAAGCACAGTGGTGAGAGCCTCAGATGAGGGACCCTGGGCCCAGCATGAGCAGGGGTCTCTCTTCTCCTTGTCTCCAGTGCCACCCCACCCTACAGGGTAAGCCCTGTACATGTGACCCCAGGCACACCTCGTCAGATCAAAGGCAGACCTGGCCGGGCCCAGAAGGAGCCGCCTGCTGGCTTGCGGCCCCTGGGAAGGCCTGGATTTCCTCCAGGCTCTGAGGTGCCTGGCAGGTCTGGTCCTGATGGGCCAGCACCCCACTCCCTCCCGCACCCCTGTGGGAATTCAGTGAGCTCAGCCACAGGGAGCCCTGCAGGGGAGGAGGCTCCACCAGAAAGCTCCCTGGGGCAGCTGGCCCTGAAGTCAGGCGCACACAGGTCCACACCAGGAAGCCAGCGTCCCCTCCCAGATGACCTCCACCCAGAGCCGAGGGCCTCAGCCCCCAGCTGCAGGCTGAGGGCAGTGGGGCCTGTTCGCAGTCCAACTCTGATTGCGCCGATCTTTCCACTCGGCAGGAGGCTGTGAAAGGGAAGGAAGTGCCCGCCTGCTGCAGCCATTAACTGACCTGGAAAGGGAGCCAGTCCAGACCTAGCTCCAGCCTGAGGCTCCAGGCCCACTGCCCTTTGTTCTGGGGCTTGGGGACAGGCTGATGACCTCCACCTGTCTTGAGGCCGGAGGCTTCTAGAGGAGCCCTTTACCCGCTTCATGGCCTGTGAGCAGGAGGCAGAAAGGAGAGCCGAGGGGCAGGGCAGGGCCGGGAGCCCTCGGTGACCTGCAAACGTACCAGGCCCTTTGCAACCTGGCCAGGAGAGAGTGGGAAACAAGGTGACAAGCCGAGCAGCCCTGGCCCAGCCCCTGCTGCCAGGCCCCCATCCCACGGGGTCCTCGGGAACTCAGAGCCCTATCCAGGACTCGGCCCTGGGAAGAACCATGGAGTGCAGGGAGAGCTCACCAAGCTCAGGTTCCACCAGGAAGACCACAGAGGCTGCCTGGTCACCTACTCAGTGGTGGCAGCCCCTACCAGGCAGCTCAGCCGGGGACCTTCTCCCTGAAGCTGGCCTGCTTCACAAGCACCCGGGCTGGGCCCCTCTCCTAGAACAGCATCAGGCCCACCGCTCACCACCAGACTCCCACTGGCCCTGGCTTGAGACAGGGGCTAGGCAAGAGAGGAGGAGAGGGCAGCAGGGGTGCTGAGTGAGGCAGGCAGGCCCCAACAGGCTGGGGACAGCAGGGCACAGCACAGACCCCGGAGCCTTGGCTGCTCAGGAAGCATCAGAACTACTGAGCAGAGCACCCAGGTCACTCAGAACCCAGCCTGCTCCAGAGGGACCAAGACTGCACGACCCACGAGGCTACCCCCTTGCGGCAGAGATGGAGCCCAGCCCAGAGCTCCTGGGCATGCAGGGCTATGGGGAGGCGGGGGATGAGGAAGGGGTCCTCACAGCACCAGCTGCTCCCTTCAGGCACCCCAGATGCTACCCCAGCAGACAGAGGCAGAGCAGCCCCACAGCCCCACCCTCCTCCCTCCCCAGCCTGCTCTGTGGGCCCAGGGCAGTGGCAGCACATCCTGCATGTTGGAGGGCTCGGTCCAGGCTGGGGAGGAGGGGGAAGCCCAGGAGAGCCAGCCAGACCTTTCCCCAGGCCAGGTCTGCGTGCCCAGTCGCCCTGGCAGCTCAGGTGTCCACAGACCCCAACCTCTAGGGCTTGCTGCCCAAGTTCAGGATTTTAACCCCCAAAAGCTCCATCACAGGGCCCGTTGCCCTCCCCTTGAAACCCAATGCTTTCAGAAAGACAGTAATTACCCCACTGCAAAATATTACTTTTAATTTTCTCTTTATAGTCTAATTAAACAGATATTTTACTTGCATTTGGAAAAGGTTTTTCTTCATTTGATTCAATTTAGCACTGGGTACCACCCAGCCACCACACCACGGGCGTCAGGGAGCCTCCCGGCTTAGAAATGATGTCTTCCCATCTTTCATTTCACTTCTGGGGTCTCTGGGTTGCCTTAAGTAATCCTTCCATTTTCTCCCATGTGGGAGGCTGCCCTGTCACCAGCGCCAGGAGAGAGGGGACAGAACAGGTGCAGACCAGACCTCCGCCAGCTGAGGCCACTAGGGGGGTG
Source organism: Marmota monax (assembly GCF_021218885.2). Taxonomy (NCBI): domain Eukaryota; kingdom Metazoa; phylum Chordata; class Mammalia; order Rodentia; family Sciuridae; genus Marmota; species Marmota monax. Next base: position 2,087,781 of record NW_026693010.1, on the reverse strand, counting down.
GAAGGGGGCTGTGTCCAGGTCCAAGCAGTCACAGTGTCCTCCGCGGAAGGCCTTCTCTGAGCCCACCACCCTGCCTCTTCGAGGGGGACCCAGAACCACTGGGTGATCCAGGGCCACTACAAAAGCAGTCAGAACCAGGGCCCCCACCAGTAAGAGGCCCCAGACTCAGGGGTCCCTCTCCTGCTCCACCAGTCAGGCGTGAGCAAGTGGCAGCCAAGCACGAGGCCCCCACAGCCACAGTCCCCTCTACATGTCCTCCCTTCCCTTCCCAAACAAAGCCTCTGGGCCATGACCCCGTGCAGCCACGGTTTCCGGAGTTGACAACAGGTCCAGGAAGGGACCCGGACATGGGGCCGATGGCTGCTCTAACAGGCCCTGCTATTGAGGACAGTCCTGTGTCTCCCGCAGCCTGCTGGGACAGGCAGCCAGGAGATGGGGCTCCGTTTTCCAGCCTAGAAACTGGCAGCCAGCTGTGGCTGTCCTGCACCCCAACACTCGCCAAGCACCTCATCAAAGGCTCAGACCCTCCATCTGACCATCTGCAGCTCGTCAGAGGGGCTCTGGGCCAACCAGGCTATCCTTCTCTGCCAAGCCAAGGATGTGGCCCGGCCCACCCAGCACAGACCGGCACGTCATCCCCAGGGCCCTCTGCCAGGCACCAGACCAGCTGGACCTCTCAGGCACAGGGCAGCTCCCCTCCTCCCTCAATGGCCTCCCCTGTTCTCCACCAATGCTCCAGCAGGGCACAGGGAGCCCTGAGGGGCCCAAGGCCAGACACAAGGATGGCCTCGTCTGGGTGGGGTGGCAGCAAGTCATGAGGACACCGGCCACCCCGTGGAGGTACTACTAAGGGTCTTAGAGTTGCATCTGCCCTCAATCCTACCCCCCCACCCCTGTGCAATCTGTAGCGACTGGGCCAAGCACAGGCTCCTGCTGGCTGTTCACTCCTGGAGCCACAGCAGATTCTCACAGCCTGGATGGGCATGCCAACCCCAAAGCCAGGGTTGGAGGTGCCCCTGGCTCAGCTCCGAGCCCCAGGAGGCAGCAGGAAAGGGGTATGTGCAGAATCTGAATCAGCCCTTCCCTCCCAGCAGGTCCCAGGACCCCTGGGAAGACACCAGGAGAGCACAATATGGGTGACCACAGATCTGTCCTGACCACCAGTCCCCTCCAATATGACCCCCCAGAAAACCCAAGGCTGGGTCAATAGGCCTTCAGCTGCAGCTCCTTCACAAAAGGCTTCCTGGGACCCCTAGGCCCCTGCAACTGCAAGCCACACTGCAAAACTGCCACCCACCTGGCTGCCCCATCCCCCAACGCACTGCCCTTAAAACTCCCCAGAGCTCTTGCTGCTCCCACCCCCTGGAGATTCGCTTCATCTCTCCACGGGTCTCCGGTCTCGTTCTAACCTCCCACTAGCTGCACCTCCCCACACCGCTCCCCCAGGGCCCACTGCTCTTTGCTCCAGGCACAAGCCGTGGAGGAGAAGCCACGTTGACAGGCTCCACCGCAAACGGAGAAGCTTGTGGCCTCAACGGGTCACGCCTGGTGCCTTTTCCTCCCTGCTCCGTGAGGACAGTGTGATAAGTGCAGGGGGTCTGGCAACCTGCCACCCTGCCCCACACAGCACCAGTGGTCTGGGGGCTGGTGGAAGCGTTGGCCTTCCCCACCTGCCCAGCTCACCTGCCAGATGGGGCCTCCTGGTCCACAGGGGAGCATATCCACAGGACCCAGCCCAGCCCAGCCACCAGCCCCTATTCTCATCACACCCAACAGAGAAGATGGGCACCACTCCGAGATCCAACACCCACACGCCACTGCTAGGTACCCCTGGCCACCCATCCACCACTCGACAATCCCTGGGCCCCAGCCTCCTGCCTCCATAGGTGGTCACTTTGCTTTCTGGCCACCATGAATATATGCCGCCTTTACAGGCCGAGACTCAGAGAGGCCAAGACACCTCCAGACATACAGCCTGGGCAGCAGAGCTAGAGTGCAAACCAAGCCCAAGGCCCCCGCTGCCAAGCCCTAACCCATGCTTCCTCCTCATCGACCCCTGTCTTGGGGCCAAGCTGACTGGGCAGCCCCCTCAAGCACAGATCCGTTTCCCGCCTGGAGGAAAAGGCTGAAAGCCAGATCTCCCAGTCTCCCAAATCTCCAGCTGGGGGCAGGTGTGGGGACTGGGGAGCCCCAGGAACAACAGTAGGAGGGGACTGCGGCAGCCCACCAAGCCAGCCTGGAATGGCTTGGGACTCCCTAGGCTCTACTCAGGTTGGCTGTGGGACTGGAAGGCAGAGCTGGGCTGTGGCTGTGGCGGAGGCTGCAAGGTGGGGAGAGTACAGGGATGGACAATAGGAACGGGTCCACCCTGCAGCCCAAGTCCCAGAGCAAGGTCCAGGCACAGGCCAGCGCCTGGCACGCTCCACCGGAAACAGGCAGCAGCTCAAGCTGGCCTCCATCACCGGGGTCAGAGGCTAATAATGCACATGGCCGTGTAAGCACATCCATCCAAGGCAGGACACAGCAGGCACGAGGCCTGGCACTGGGCCATGCAGGACTGTAAATCCGTTAGCCCCAGGGGCCCAGTGACTGGTGTCATCCCCAGTTGAAGCAGGAATGCTCCCTGGAGATGAAAAGCAGACATGACTGGGAGCCCTGCCACAGAGCTCTGAAGGCACCCTGCAGCCAGCTCAGGTCCAGCCCCAAGGAGCTGCTCCTGACAGGTGCTGCCCTGGAAAGGGTGTCCATCTGCAAAAGCACGAGAGTAACACCCAGGGGGAAAGTGCCCCTTGGAGAAGCACGAGTAACAACTCCACCATGTTTAACACCCTGCTCACAGATGGGCAAACTGAGGCCTCTAGGTCCCGCCCCAGGCTCCACCTGCCCAGGGGAGTCCTTGGGCACAGCATTTGCCTCAATAGAAACTCAAACCAGAGCTCAGTGGCAGGTGTGGCCAGACCTCCCAGCCCAGCTGCCAGCAGGAACCCCCAGGGCACAGCCCAGCCTCCGGCCCCACCCCTCACAGGCTCCCATTCCCCTGGGCCAGACAGGTGCAAGCACTCAGTGCACTTCTACACTAGCTACTCACAGCCCGCTCCATCTTGCACGAAGACTGTGCTGTGGCTTCCAAGAATTAAACAGTGTAAATCAAAAACAAAACCAGGACACGGAGACAGTCACAGCTGAAACACAGGAGTCATCCGTTCCCAGAAGGGACACAGAAAAGCCTCATGTGGTTTCCAGAGTTGAAGAGGTTTGCTGTGAGCCTCCTGGAAGGCCTCTGTGCTCTCTGTGCCTTTAAGACACACACCAGCTCTTCTGACTCCAAGTATGAGACCCTGCGGGCACACAGGAGGGCGGCTTGGGAAGGCCCCAGACTCCTTTCCTGGCCTGCTCCAAACCATCACAAACCCCTCCAGCTTGACTGAGCAGCCCAGGTACAAGAGTGAGCTCCAGCCATGACTGAGCAGCCCGGGTATGAGGGTGAGCGCCAGCCAGCCTCCTCCATCCCTCTAGCCCTCAGCAGAGAGTGAGGCCAGGGACCACATCCAGTACTGCCCAGCCCCAGTCTGGACACAGCCAGACTCTCGTTGAGCAATTCCCTCCCCCAAGGCATGTGCTCCACAGCCCCCTGCCCAGGCTCCACTCTGCTCCCAGGTGGTATCCCCAGGGCAAACACTCATGCCCCTTAAGCTCAAGCCCTTCCCCAAAGGCCACCCAATCCCTGGAACTCCAGGCCAGCAGCACAAGACAGACAGACACGAGGACGGCTCTGGTCCCAGCCATACTAAGCCAAAGGCAACCTAGGAGCAGGGACAGAAAGCCAGCCCGGGGCGGGGAGGGGCTGCCAGGGCTTCATGGGGGCTCTACAGTGAGGCTGGGACTGGTCAACCTCCTCCCAGTCCCCACCAGTCCCTCTCAGCATCCCGGAGCCTCTGTCCCTACAAGTCCAACCCAGGAGCAGGTCCCTTTAGGCTGATGCACCCTGTCCTTGGCCTGCCAAGCCCAGGAAGCCTGGCCCTCACACACCTCCCCTGGCTGCCACTGGCTGGGCTGACACCTGGCTGGGCTGGGAACCACTTCTGGCGCCAGGACCCCGCCTACATAGCCCCAGGCACACACTGTCTGGCTGGCACAGGTCGCCAGCACAGCAGCACAGCGGTGGCCCCAAAGCGGGTGGAGCTCTGGCCACGCTCCAGACAACCAGGGGCAGCAGCCCATAGCTGGGGGAGGCGGCACAGATCTGACCCCGGGGGGCAAACTTCCAAATCAAATGAGTCAAGGCCAGCCCCCCTCAGGACCACAACCCACAGACTCAGGACTCCCAAATCACAGTGTCACTAGAGATGGGGGTTGTGGAAACAGACACTCCCCATCTATCCAGAGGGCTGAAGATGTCCTGAGTGAAGTGACAGAGGAATGGAGAGCTGGACCCCTCCACACCTCACCCGAGTCTAAGATAAAGGCCCACTGAGGCAAAACAGACCCTGGTCAGGCCACAGTGGCCTGGCCACAGGAGAGCAAGAAGGCTCCAGATCCCTGACCCCTGAGGACTGGCTCCCTGTGTACAGGGGCCACCCAGAGCCAGGGCACAGTATGCTGAGCTGCACAGGGACAGGAGCCCCCAGTGGCCTTGCTCACTGTCCTGCTTGGAGAAAACCTGGACATCAAACACACAGTACCAGTACCTCCCTTGGGAGGCAGAGTAGGAGACCCTGCAGAGATGAGCCAGAGACCTGGGGAGCTACATGAGAACGGATCATGTCCCCACCAGGGCGATCAGCTACTAAGCACTGATATGGACATTTCAAATGTCATAGGGACTTTGGAGAAGTCGTCACCTCTAAATAACACATCTGGGCAGCAGCTGGGAGGACCCCACCCCCTTGCAGCAGGGTGTGATCCTTCCTAGGGCAGAGGGATTGCCACCCTCCATAGCAGTTGTCACCTTGGGGAACACAGAGGCAGAATTTAGCTTCAAGGTGACCACATGAGGTGTGGCTGGCTGTCCCCCCACTGTGCTGGCCACTCAGTCATTCAACAAACATTTCCAAGGCACCTGGACCCCACGCCTCCCCTGGCAGAACTACTGCTTGAGGGTGGCACCCTCGACTGGGGTGGAGGCAAAAAAAGGGGTGTGGTGGAACCTGGGGACTACTTCTCTGTAACAGCCTACAAGTGGTGGTCACTGTGCTGCAAGACCCTCAGGGATCCTCAGAGGCAGGGATACCCGGAAAGGGGCGCAGAACATCAGAGCAGCATGACAGCAGGGCCTTCTGCCCAGGGAGGCTGGGGGTCCGGGAGGAGGGGACATCTATGGCAGGGGAGGGAGGGAGGCATGAGGTTCCGAGGGCCAGAAAAGGCCCATGGAGGCCACAGGAGGCCAGTCAACAGGTGGACCCCAGGCCAAGCAGGATCCTGAAGCAGTCACCTGGGACGTGAGGCCTGGGAGAGGTGGCACAGTGGGGGCCATCCTAGAGAATGCCTCTCCACACCCAGGGCCCAAGGCCCTTCTCAGATCAGCTCCGACCTGGGCTGAAAGAGAGCCTGCCCTCGACTTGGTACCCAGAGAGGGTATGAGGCTCAAAATGGGCTGAGGGCACAGTCCCTATACATGAGGTCCCTGGAGGCCCAGACAAGGAAACCAAGGAGGTGCAGGGAGAAGAGGCCACACCATGGCAAAGGGAGGCAGGCCTTCAATGCAGGCCGCCAGCCAGCCAGCCAGGCCCCAGCCACTATGCCAACACCCGTGGGCCCCCGAAGACCCAGGCACAGTATGACTCCCAAGCCTGGGTCTCGTCAGTAGCTGGGGTATAAGGCTTACCCTGCCCGGCCACACCCGTGAAATCACAGGCACAAAGGAAGCCCCATGTTACAGATGGGAATCAGAGCCTACGGGAGCCGTCTGCTGGCAGGAGGGCTTTGAGGAGCCAGCAGAGATAAGCCCTGGCAGGGCCCTGAGGCCAGCTCAGGGAGCCCAGCTCAAGGCAACCCACCAGGCTGTCCCTCCACCACCTCCCTCCCTCCCCCCACCAAGATCAGGCAAGGGCACCCAAAGCAAGGGTTCCTAAAAGCCAAGCCAGAGGCACTGACGAGGACTGGCCAGTGCAAAGGCCAAACTCAGGGAACATGGAGATGAGTGGTCAGAGGCTTTGCTGACTAGTTGTCTGCAGGAACAGATGAGGGAGGTTCCCCTTAGAGGAGGGATCTCAAATCTATCAGAGACTGGACCAGGGCCAGCACCCCCAGCCCACCTGTGGCCAGCCAGACCAGGTTCTTGACTGGCCAAGGACCATGGTTTGGGCCTAGGCAGTGGCAATAGGCAAAGCCCACTGTAAGAGAGGAAGACCAGGTCAGTTACTAAAGCCTCTCTGGCCTCGGTTTCCTGAAGCCCTCAGGACCTATCCCAAATGGCCCTCTCTGGGATCCTCAAAGGTCCCTGCTACCTGCTGGCTGGACCCAGACCATCTGGGGCACAGAGCCTGGCAAAGGCTGCAGCCTGCTCAGGGCAGTGGACACTGCAGTGTCCAGCCACACCCAGGGTAGGCCCACAGGTCCCCCTCCCCAGGGCCACAGAAAGAGCAGCAGCATCCCACCCCTGGCTGACCCCTCAAGGCCGACAGAGGGCACCCAGGACAGAAACCAGCCTTGCTCCTGCCTCATCCTGCCCTGGCCCAGAAGGACACACAGGGTCCTGTCTCTCTCCACTGCTGTCATCCCCCAGACTACTCAGGTCTCTGTGAAGAACTATATTTAGATTCAATGAGGATTATGTGGACTTCCCAGAAACTCCTTCGAAAAGACTGAAGGTCAGGCTCTCAGCTTCCTCTGGAGACCCCCACCTCCCTGGCCTGCAGACTTCCAGGGCGCATTGTTCCCTGGAACAATGGAGCCTGCTCCTTCCAGGCGGGGGGCAAGCCCACTGGCCGGAAAGCCCAGTGGAACCCTCTCCCCACAAGCACCAGTGCAGCCTGGGAAAGCCAGAACCAGCAGCTCACTTCCCACATGGGTTGCCCTGGCCTGAGAGGCAGAGTCCCAGATGAGAGGAACACACAGATTGTACCCATGACACCCAGTGAGCGGCAGGCAAGAACCAAGCTGCGGGGGGAGGGGGGATTGTCCATCTCACCCTCCATGCCCTCCCAACACCTGACTCACCTGGCTGCGGGCCCAGGTGCCCCCAGGGCCACACTGCACCAAGTAACCTCTAGCTGCTGGCAGGGCAGGAGCTGTCCTGCCCTGGGTGGAGTCCCTGCCAGCAGGCTCTCTCTCCTCCCCCTCCCAAACAGACAGAGAGGTTCCAGCTGTGGGACATCTATGGCTGGGAGAGAAACCCACGCCCAATTCTCTCTGGCCCACACAGCACCCCCTTAGAATGAGCAGCCCCAGCTCATACATGGTGTTACAGACAGGGAAACTGAGGCCCAGGAGGGGCAAATGAAAACAAACCTGGTGTGGAACCCTGCCTCCCTCCAAGCCGCAAGGTCTCCCAAGCTCCACAGAGGGAACAGCTTGGGGAGGGATCGCTTACCCGGATGGGCGTCCCAGGTCCACTGACCAGCTTCCATGCCTGCCGTTTGAGCTCCACGAGCTTCGTGTGGCAGTGGCGACACCAGCCACCCCCGCTGGTCGAGTGGCTTTGCTCTGCGCCGGCCCCGGCGCCCTCGGGCGCAGGGCGGCTGCCACATGGGTCCTGGTCCGGCCCCGAGGGCAGCCTCTTGCGTGGGGACACTTCCAGCAGCGGCAGAGGCTCCCGGGCCGGGCCACTCTCGGCCACCTATAGTAGATGAGGGAGAAAGGAGACAGTTAGCTGGGCAGCTGGGCTGCTGGGCGGAGCCACTACAGAAGCCCTCACCGGCGACTCAGTTCCTGGCCCGCCCGGCCGTAGAGCGACCCTCTCGCCAAAGTTAGAGCGCTGGACCGAACCTGGAGCCCACCCTCTCCCCGCACCGCGGAGGCCCCGAGTGTGGCAGCCCCAGCAGGAGGCCGGCGTCCCGCCGCGCCCCGCTCCAGGCCCGACCCCCAGAGGGCGCCGCCACTCATCCAGCCTCCTAAGCGTCCCGGATTCCGTGCTGGGTGCCCGCCTGTCCCCGCCGCCCACCGCTGGTTGCCCGCTCCGGACCCGGCCGCGCGTACCGCGGGCTGCGCTGCGCACATTGGGGCGCCGCGGCCGCCCATAACTGGGACGCAGGAGGGGCAGCGCTGGCTCTAGGGGCGCCACAGCTACGTGATCCGGCCCGGGGGCGCCCCCATGGCCCTGCCCGCCGCTCCGAAGTTGGCGGGGCGGGCAAGTGGCGGCTAGCGTGCGGTGGCAGCGGCGGCCGTACTCTCGGGCGGGCTGGGCCGGGGCGGGCCGGGGGCGGGGCGCCGGACGGGCTGCACGGGGCGGGGAGCCGGAGCGCCGCCCCCTACCTATTGCTGCACGGAGCGTGCGGGAGGGGGGGATCCTGCCTCCACGCGCGGCCCCTCCCACTCCAAGGACCCAACCTGTAAGGTGAGCGCCAGCCGGGGGAGGGGCGCTGGGGGTCGCGGAGAGGCTCAAGTTACACGCGCGCATGCGCCTCCAGCTACGCTCCTGGGACGTCCAGGTCTGCGCGCCTTTTGCAAGGAACCCATCCACTTCTCTTTGCACGCAGGAAACAGGCCACGGAGGGGAAGGTCTTGCCCGAAGCCCTCACAGCCAAGTGGGACAAAGAAGGGACTGGTCCCTGTGCCCCAAGCTGCCAATCGCTTTCCCAGCGCACTTTGTGTGTGGCTGGCCACCCTTAGGTATAACTGCCTCTCTTGGGTGAGTGTCGCCGCGATCTGCGCCTCAGGAAGTGCCCGGGCGAGTATCTGTGTCTTGGCGTGTCTGCAAGCGGCACGCGTGTCTGCAGCTGTGCATGTGCCTGAAAGTGGGTGTGCAAGCCCTGCCGCCGGGAAACTAGAGGAAGCGTAGCGGATGGCCCTGGGGGTGTGCGCGAGACCTGTTGTCAGCAGGCCTGGCAGATGGGAACTTAGCTCCGGAATTAATTGCCTGTTTGTCTCCGGCTGGGAGGTCGCTCCCTCTTCCCTGGCGACCAGTTGCTCCCGCCAAAGCCCAACACCAAGTGTCGCCGCCACCCGAGGTCGCAGGCGATTCTGTTCCCTTCTCTGGGTTAGTCTAAAACCCCAGGTCTGGCTAGGCGGCCGCGGTGGCTGGGCTCCCCGTGACGCAAGCGCCCCCTGCCGGTCGCCGTGCGCACGCGGCTTCAAAGGCGCGGAAACAACACGCCACAGATGATCCGGGCCGGAGGCGCACCTCGGAGGCCAGGACTGCAGAGCTAGCATGATCCAGCCGACACCCCGGCCTGCCGCCTCTCTGCCCACAGTCGCAGGACTGAGCCTTCAAATCGACCTTTCCTTTCTGCTTAGCCCATTCCCCTTTACTTAAACATCCCCCTTTACTCCACTCCTACACACTCCCCAACAAAGTGGGGTAGGTGATCCTCTCATGGTTTTCCAGGTCGTCAGTGGACTGAGGGGTTTGCTAATGCGGCGGGGAGTGAGGAATAAAGTGGGCAGGGGGCTCCCCGATCTGCCTCTGCAACCCCACAGCGCAGGCCCCTTTCCACACACCTGGGGGACTGGAAACTCCTCCCCCGGCTAATCACAGCCTCACTAAAGAAGACGTCATCCCACCCCGGGATCTGGGTACCCCGGACACCATTCCCTACCCCACCCCCAGGGCCTGCAGACAGCACCGCCCCTCTATTGCCCTGGGACACACACCAGGGCAGAAGCTTGGCTCGCACATCCTCCATATCCACAAGCACACACAAGCACTCCTCTCACGGACCCCGCAGAAACAACGCCAGGAGCCTTTGGTGCAGCGCCTACTGCCAGCCACACCCGAAACTTCACCGCATCCCAAGGCTCTTCGGGAAGCTCACGCGCTCACCTTACACCGGGTTCTGCGAGGGAGCCCAGACAGTCCTGAAGAACCCTGAGGTGGACGCAAGAGCCAGGAGTCACCTTAGGGACTCAGAATCAACCAGGGATCCTTGGAACCGCTGCCTCCCCCACCCCAGCAAGGCGCAAGGTGAGACCAGGGTCCCTGCGCTGTGCTCCCCTCCCTGGCTGATTGCCTCGGGCTCGGTCCCGTCAGGAGAGAGAAGCGGGCGGCACCAACCGAAGAAAGTGCGCCGGGACCTGCCGCCTCTTCCACGCGCCGCACCCTGAGCGCTGGAGCCGCGCCTCAAAGTCCCGGGACAGCGCCTCCGCCGCTAACCCAGCCTCGCCGGCCCTCACCTTGCCTCGCCGCCGCAGGAGGTGGCTGGTGAAGCCCAGGATGATCTCCGAGTCCAGACAGAGCGCCCCCATCTCCAGCAGGCTGGGAGCTTTGCGGGGCGCGCCGCGGGGCGGCTCGGGCGGCCGGGGCAGCGCCATAGAGCAGCGGAGCGCGGGGAGCGGCCCCGAGCGCCTCCCGCCGTCGCCGCCGCCCCGCCCGCGCGCTCACTGGCCGCGCGCCCGCCGCCGCCGCCGCGCCCCGCACGGCGCAGGCCGCCCGCCAGGCCCCCAGTCCTCGGCGGCCCGCGCCCGGGGCCCTGCGCTCGCTCCGCGCGGCGCGCCCCCGCGCTCCGGTCCCGCCCGCCCTCCCGCGCCTACAGCGCCCCCTCCGCCCAGGCGGCGAGCCGGACTCGCGGACCGGAGGGGGGAGGGGCCCCGCCCGCTGCGGAGCGGAGGATGGGGGGTCGCGGAGCTCGACAGGGGCAGCGCTACTGAGCGTGGATCCGCGAAACCTCCGCCGGTAGGGGGCATAATCCCAGCCATCTCCCCTCCAATCTGTCCCGGTCCCTGAAGACGTTTAATGGAGCCAAATGACCGTGTGCTCCTCACCCTGCAAGCTCCAGGACACCCCTGCCTGAGCGGCTCTCAGCCCCATCCCGCGCCCAACCTTGGCCGGTGGGCCCCGAAGCGCCAGTGGCAGGGCGCGCCGGCCCCGCGCCTCCACTCTGGGTCCCCAATTCTGCCTTTTCCAGCGGCCTTCTCTGGCCCGGATCCGATGCCTCCGGCAGCTCCTGGGACTTCTCTCGGAGTGGGAGATTCTGGCTGACCGCAGGGCGCAACCAAATTTACTTTCAGAGTCAGGAACACGGGGCAGGTGCAGGCTCTGCCCAGACCCATACTCAAGCCGGGATCCCTCGATCCTATGGCGCGGCACGCCGGGCCTGGTGTGCGGTGGCCGGACACCAGGGAGAAGATGGCAAAGCAGCTGGAGAGGGTCATCTAAATTTCCCAGGCCCATTGGGGAAAGTCTTTGGGAACTAGAGGGTGTCGGGAAATGGCCCGGGGGAGATGAGCATTGGAGTGCACCTGAAAGGGAAGCGGGCAAGGAAAGGACCCGCTCAGAAGCCTTAGCACCCTGGGAAAGACGGGGATCCCCTGCCACCTGCTCCACCAAAGCCAAAGACCTTCAGGCTCTCGGGGTGCTTCCCCGATTCCCCCCAGTGGCAACTGAAGGACCGGAGCCCAGCGATTCCGGTGTCTCCCAACAGGCTGCTCAGGAACACTTTATTTGCAATTTACACCAGCCTAGCCCCCATCCAGGCTTGGATTCAGGAGAGAGGCCATGGAACTGACATCGCTGGCCTGGGAAAGAGATCGCTGGCAAGATTACAAAGGGCACCAGAGGCCCTGCCCAGACCCTCCTGTCAGCTCCCCTAGTCTGGATTTTCCTGGGGCTCCCCTCCTCCCCCGCAGGGGCCTGGGAGGAAGCTTCCTGCCCTCCTAGTCTTCCACTCTGTCTGCTAGCGGAGCCGCGGGTATCCCTCCAGTGTACTGAGCCTTCTGGGAGGGGGTCATCTGCCATCTCTGGATTGATTAAAGTCGTTGTGGGATTTTTTTAACATTTAATTTACCAGGCCCGCAGCGGCTGATCAGAGCTGTCCCCAGGGAAATCTAGGCCAAGGGAGCAAAAGAGAAAAAAAAAACTCCTGCAATTGAGCGGAGCCTCCCCGGGATTAATTGCTGGAGCTCAGCCTCCAGTCAGACCCTGTGTGGTAATATTTCAGGGAGGTTGGAGTGGTCAGGTTCCTGCACTGGGCATGTGGAACCCCCGCCCCCAACATGCTGGTGCCATTGAGGAGCCCTCCTCCCCAGGGAGGCACCTCAACACCACACAGGAAGTCCATCTGAGCCCAGGGCCCATGGTCATCTCTGCCTTCTTCTGTCCAGTCTTTAGGAAAGAGCACAATCCTCAGAGCCTGCCACTGGAGGCCAGGAAGACTTGGTCCCAGGGTATTCATAAGAGGACCAACTCCTGGCATTGGCATGAGAAACAGCCGACTCTCAAACTTTATCCTTGGTGATAGTGGGTGGGTGGCAGTGGGAACTGGGGTCTTGGAATGATGGCCCAGATGCAGTACAGGGGCGGACACAGTGCAGTGTGGCCGTGTTATATTTCCAGGGACTATTTGTGCTCACACAGTCCTGCATCTTTCCAGGTAAGAGCATGAGAAGTGAAGCCATTGCCCTGGGGAGAGGGCAAGGGGCCTTTGCTTCCACTGCATTCCCACATCCATGTGCTTCTGCTCCCGTGGCTGTTTGGATCACTGTCATGGCATTTGATAAAGAGGTTGGGAAGGTTTGCTAGAGATTCAAGTGGGCCCAACACACTGGGTGTCCAGCAGACCCTCACGCCTCCCGGAGTGGGGATGGGAAGAGCCCTTGCTCAACCCCAGGGACCTCAGCCCCTCCCAGTGCTCCCCCAAGCCTGGTGGCTCACCAGCCCCAAGAGGGAGGGGAGGCCCAGATGCTGTTGGGTGGGAGGCGGGAGGGTGCCTCAGGAGAGCATCCAGCCTCTGACCTTGGGCAGCACCCCTCCTCCTCCTCCTCAGCACCAGGGGCATCCATGGGTTCCAGCGATGATGGAGGTCGCCAGCCCCATCTCTTCAGGGGTGTCTGAGTGCTGGGAGGGTAGCCCATTGGGGTTCGCAGTCACTGGTGCTCACTGCGATCTGGGCTCCATGTCACCCACGGGACGGTTCTCACTCCTTCACACCTCACCATGGTGCTAGAAGAGGTGCACAGGTAGAACACAGGCTGAGGGAAGATGTCACCAGCCAGAATTCATCCCTGAGTCTGATGGAGTCCCGGCTCCTCAGCCCTCAGTGCTGCAGCACTCTACTCCAGGGGCTGGCCTCAGGGGAGCAGAGGATGGGGATGGACCTTGACCTGCAGTTCCTGCGCCAGGGACAGACACAGGAGCAATGGGTGGTCAGCTCACAGAGGGCTGCAGGTGCCTGGCCAGGATCCTGGGAGGACACTGAGCCAAAGGCCTTCACAGAGAGAGTCCAGATCTGGCCGCTGCCTGTAGCATGGGGACCCTCACTGGTCCCTCCCTCACACTCCCCCTCCCCGGCTGAGCACTGGCACTACTGGCACGGTGACTTCAGCACCTTGGCCAATTCCAGGGAGGGCCTGGTGCTCCACAGGCTGCAGTGCTCCCCCGTCAAACTGCTGGGTGAGAAGGGAGAGGGAGGAGGCCGCCTCACCCTCAGTTCAACCACCCCCAAGTCATGCCTGACACCTCCTCACTTCCCACAGCCCAGCGTCCACCGGAGGCCTCTCTCAGTCTTCAGGGCCTCGGCCACCCACAGGCTCCCTGCAATAGCCATACCCAAGGCTCTGTGCCCTCAGTGCCCCCTCCCACTGGTCTCAACACAGCAGCAAGGGAGAGCTTTGAGAAGGCAGGACCTCTGCTTCCCATCTTGCCCACTGAGGCAGGGTGCTCTGCAGGGCCTGGCTGCCCTCCCCCACTCTGCCCCAAGCTGGACTCCATACCCAGGGGCCTCCTCACTGGCCCCCAGCAGCAGCCCTTGCTCTGTGGTTGCCTCAGTTGAGGGTGGGACCTGCCCCCCGAGTTTCGCCCCAAGTGTTTTCTGAAACGCCACCTGCACAGCACAACCTCCCCGCCTGCCTCCTAAAGCTCCAGTTGGCCAGCACCACCACCCCCCGCTATGCTTCCCTTTCCTCCTGAGCACTCAGTGCTGGCTTGCTTAAATTCTCATCCATCTAGAGTGGTGTCCACAGCCCACTGTAAAGTCAGCTCCCAGGGGGCAGCATTCTGAGCTGGCACAGAGCAGAAACCCACTCAAACCACTGGGGAAATAAAAGAATGCCCAAGGCCCTGGGCAGCTCTGTCTGCTCATTCCTACATGAGCCCTACAGCAGAGGGGCTCCTGTCCTTCCCACCACACCCAGAGCACAGCCACAATGTTAGACCCTCCTCAGTATGACTTACCCAGGACCATGCAGCCCAGCCCCAAGAAAGAGTTGAGCCCATGTGACTGCCAGATGCCCCAGCCTGAGAACACTTCCCTGGCCAGTAGAAGCCTTCCTGATCTCGCTTCCCAGCTCCAAGGAGGAGATGTGCATGGCACCAAGTGGCCCTCTCACCCGACCAGGGCCTCCAGCCCATGTGCCAGGGCTCCCTGCCCTGGTAGAAATTCAGACCCTTTCCAGGGTGCCCCACCTGGATTCCCTATAGGCTCGGCACCCCCACATGCAAAAGCCTCTCTGTACACCTCCAGCGCTCCAACCCTGCCAGCTGTCCTGCTCTCAGTCCTGCTCAGCTACATCCAGAATCCGGACACTGAATTTGAGACCAGCAGGTGGCGCACCTTGGCCACAGTCCCTGTGGCCAGAGGAAAACTAAGCAATCACTTGGTCCAGTTTCCCTCCTACACAGATAGGAAAACTGAGAGGGGCAAAGGCTTGACCTGGACTCCTGAGAGGCCTTAACCCAGTGCCCCCTCCCACTGGTCTCAACACAGCACCAAGGGAGAGCAGCAAGGCGTGCATCCCAGGGCTCCTGCTTCCAGGCCCCTAGGCCCTGCCAGACCTGCTGCTGCTGTGTCCCCTCACCCTTCACCCCACTAACAGGCCTTACTCCCCCTACCCCTGACTTCCTGTTCCTGCTCCCTCTCTCTCTGCCCCTCCAAGACTGGACTCAACCTCCATCTTGAAACAGGCAGTGTCCAGAGGAGAGAAACACATTGAGGCAGGAGTCCTACCCGTCCCAAGCAGCTTCCCTGGGTGCGGTTTGGAAACCCACAACACAGAGGCATAACCTGTGGAGCCCTGAGCACCCGCACGCTGTGCCAGAAATGGCCCTGCTCGCTCCCAGATGGCCCTGGGTAGACCTCACACAAGACACCCTCTCGCACCTCTCAGGGAGTTCTCTAGGGTGAGGGGAGTCCAGTTGAGCTCTGGACCCCAAGGGACCAGCACTGGGCATGAAGGCGGTCTTGTGAATGCAGGCTCTGAGTGGGGGGGTGTGAGCAAGCAAGAGGGCCACATGCAAGAGTGTGCAGCTGTGGGGTGCCACGCAGAGCATGGTGACGGCTTGCTCTGAAGTGCTAATGGAGGAAGATGGATTCAGACAGCACTGCTGACCACGGTGCTCCCCCAGGAACCACCATCTCCATGGCAACTGGTCCTGGGTGAGGTCAAGGAGTGTCCTCAGAAAAAGAAGATACTGAGTTCCATGAACTCACAGGCAGATGCAATTCAGAAAGCAACCAAAAAGCACTTGGAAGATGAAGCATGACAATAGAAACACAACTGAAGAGGACTGAAAGACAAAGACAAAGAAATTCCCCAGAAAGCAAAGCAAAAAGACTTGGAAAAGAAGAAGGAAGGGGAAAAATGACAAGACAGAATAGGAAGTAGAATTTCTGGTTAATGGGAGCTGCAGAGAAAGAGGGCAGGAAAAACATGAGTGAGGAGATAATACGAAAATTAAAAATGACAATTCCAAGAACCCTGGGCTAGGAGTCTTCAATGCCTAGGATAATAAAAGAAAAAAAGTCAACATCTTTGCGAAAATTCAAAACGACACCAGGACAAATGGAAGATACTAAAAGGGGAGGGAGGGAGGAGTCCCCACCTACAGGACCAGAGAATGACTGGCATCCGACTTCTCCACAGTAACAATGAAAGCAGGCAGACGGTGTCGTGTCCAAAGCTGAGGGGAAATGACAGAATTCTGTACCCAGCCAAACTACCCACTGAGCATAAAAGTGGATAAAGAGAAAAACTTGGCCTTTGTTTGTTTCCCCCTTCTTGAGGGTCTTGGAAGATGAGCTCCCCAAAAACAAAGAACAAAGCCAAGGAAAAAGAGGCTATGGAACCAAGGACATAGGGTCCAACCAGAAAAAATAGAGGGCGTTTCTGGCTGGTGGGGAAGGGGGTTCAAGGGTGTCACATTCAGCAAACATTCAGAGACGTCTACAGGGAGGCCTTGATGGGGAGGCAGAGAGTAAACAGGTTATTTTTGTAGTTAAAAACATGTAGAAGAGTAATTAAAATTTCTATCAATCAGCCTTGGAATTATCCACAATATCAAACTATGTACAGTTCTAAGAGGGGCACTCATTTTAAATGTTTTAAAAGAAAAGCAGTCCCAGCAAGGAGCTGTGATCATGTGTGCTACTGTGGATTACATTTATGTAGCTCATGAACTAATGTAAATTCTTCTATGGGCTTAATCAAAAATTGTGACCAAATTGTAGGAAGGATAGAGCTCAGGATAGAAAATGGTCAAAGTTGTATAAAACCCTCAGCTTCCATAGTAGATCTCTAAGTGATACATGAAACTTGCAGGAAAAGCTGATTATTTGAGCAGAAGAGGGAAGAGAGACACCCCAGGCTGAGCCGAGGGCACCACTGAGGGTGGCCTCAGCCAAGGGCACTGCCTTCAGCCACAGTCCTTGCCCACGCTTGCATTCATGTCGGGGGCTTGAGCTGAAGGAAGGCTGGAAGGAGAGAGGGGTGGGGAGACCTAGGGAGCTCCCTCAGAAGGGACTGAGCTCTACTACCCAGGTGCCATTAGGTGTACACTTGGAGTGTCTAAAATGGTGAATTTTATCATATGTACGTATGTATGTATGCAGGTGTATAGGCATGTGTAAGTGTATTTCCCCATAATTTGTTAACATTTTTAAAAATTTTAAACCTATACTGAGAAGGTTTGTGTTCCCACTGCCCAAGATTAAGAATAAATGAATAAATAAATAAGCCTTATCATTCACAGGCACAGTATAGAGCACTCAGGAAGTCTGTCTCATCGGAGCAAACTTTCTTGTGTAAAAACTAGTCCTATAATGAAGGTTTAACTAGCACCACCTAAAAAAGCAAAAACAATCTTCCCAAGGGTCAAACTATTTACAAGTAACTTAACCATGTCCCAGAAAAATATTATAAGAAACAAAATTACCCAGCACCCTACAATGTTTAGAAGCCAATAAACAACAACCAGGCTTGCAAAGAAACAGAAAAACACATGACGAGGAGAAAAATCAGTCAATAGAAACAGACCCAGAAATGAAGCCCATAATAAGAATTAACAGACAAGAACACTAAAACCATGTTATAGCTGATTTTCAACATGTCCAAAAAGATAGAATATATAAAACAGAATCTATAAAACAGATTCAATCAAACTCCCAGCGATGACAAATGTCATGCCCGGCATGGAAATGACAGTGGAACTGATAGCAAATTAGACCCTTCACAAAAAGCCATTATTGATATAGAACTAGAAATTACCCAACATGAGACAAGGAGACACCAAGACTGCCAGTGATCTTTGAGACAGCTTTAATTGACCTAACACACATGCGATTGGAACCCCAGAAGGGGACTAGGGATTTATAAATTGGACCATGGGTTCAACCCCCAGTAATGGACGGGGGGTGGGGGCAGTGGGTGATAATTGACTAAGTCAAAAACAACACCATATTGGGCCGTGTTTAAAGAGGTGATGACTGAGAACTTTGTAAGTTTAATAAAAATAGTAAACCCACAGATTTGAGAACTTAGTGAACCCTAGTCACAAGAGCCGTGAAGAAGACCACGAATACACAGAAGAAAGTTTCAGTGATGATGAGAAGAAAGCACCCCGTGGGCAGGCGGGAAGGGAGGCATGAATGGACAGAGGAATGAAGACAAGGATGACCGTGGGGGTCTCATCAGAAATGACGCAAGCCACAGACAAGGGGACAACTGCAGGGCAGTGAAAGAAGATGCTCTGCAACCTGGAAACCTGTGGTCAGTGACAATGTGTCCCCAGACCATAGGTTAAACAGCCAAGTGAATTCCTCTCCGGCAAACCTGTACCACAAGACGTACTGCAGAAGTTCTCTAAGCAAGTGACACCAGGGGGAGTCTGGTCCCCACAAAGGAGGTAAGAGCACCCCAAGTGGTAAGTAAGCCAGCCAGCAGAAACTGTCTTTTATATTTTCACACCTCTTAAAAAGAGAACTGATGCCAGGCCAAGGGCACACCTGAGATCCCAGCTACGTGGAGGCTGAAGCAGAAGGATCACATTTTTGAGGCTACAACTTAGGGTCTGGATTTGAGGTGTCCCTGAAAGCTCCTGTGTTAATGCAGGAGGTGAAGTGATTGGCTCCTCCCTCTCTCTCCTACTCTCTCTCTCCCTCTCCCACCCTCCCCCTCCCTCCCCCCTCCCTCCCTTCCTCTACCTCTCTCTCTCTCTCTCTCCCTCCTCATCCCAGTCACCATGAACTCCACCATTCCCTTGTACCATGATATTCTGGCTCACTTCAGGCCCAGGCCAACACAGCCAACCAACTGAACCTCTGAAGCTCTGAGCCCAAAATAAACTTTTCCTCCTGAAAAATTGTTCTGGTCAGGTATTTTGTCATAGCAACAAAAAAACAGACTGATACCGAGACTCTGTCTCAAAATAAAAAATAAAAAGAGCTCAGTGATAGAGCGCTTGCCTACCATGTGCAGGACCATGGGTTCGATCCCCAGTAGGCTGGGGATGGGGGATAATTGACTAAGTCAAAAATAATACCACATTGTGCCGTTTATAACATGTAGAAATGAAATAAAAAATAACAATAGCACAAAACCTGGGGGTAGAAATATACTATTATATATTTGTAAGGGTTTTTTTTTTTACTTCATTATTGTTTTTGTTTGTTTGTCTCTACATATATTAGAAATCGAACCAGGGCCTCATGCATGCTAGGTGAGTGCTCTACAACTGAGCTACATTCCTAGTCCTTTTTATTTTATTTTGACAAATAGGCTGGTCTCAAACTTTTGATCCTTCTGCCTAAGCCTCCTGAGTAGTCAGTACTACAGGTGTGCACCTCTGCACCCACATGTAAGGCTTTTATATAACTATACATAAATTTATATATTATACATAAATGGCATGTTACTTGACAATAGAATATGATAAGTTAACGATGTGCATCATAGACACATATGTCACATAATGACATTCCATTGATGACAGATTGAATGCACAAAGGTGGTCCCATAATATTACATCACCTAGTAACATCATAACTGTATTATTTGGTTTAAGGATATTTTATAGTGTTTGCACAATGAAATTACCTAGGAGGCATTTCTCAGAATATGTCCCTGTTGTTAAACAACATATAACTGTATATCCAATGAGAGAACCCAGCAAAGAAATGTAGCTAATAAAGCAATAAAGAAAATAACATGTGATCACAAAATAAATCAATCCAAAAGAAGACAAAAAAAGGAAACAGAAAGAACAAATAACAGATGAGGAAAAAAAGAAAACAAAGAAGATGATAGAAGCTGTGACTGTAGCTCAGTGGTAAAGCACTTGCCTCGCATGAGTGAGGCGCTGGGTTCAATCCTCAGCACCACATAAAAACAAATAAAGATACTGTGTGTTCATCTACAACTAAATAAAAATCTTGAGACTAGTATCAACATTATTTAAAAAGAAGAATAAGATGATAGATTAAAATCCAAATGTATCAGTAATCACAGTAAATGTAAATGACCTAAGCATCCTACTTAAAAGGCAGAGACTGTGATTGCATAAAAGAACGAGATCCAATTATGTGCTACCTAAAAGAAAATGCATCTAAAACCTTATATCACAAGATTGAAGGATTATAACTTGAATCATGTGAAGAGAGAAATATGTTAACAGAAAAAAAGATAGAAAAGAAATGCCACACTGACTATTCAAAAGCAAGATGGAGTGGCTATATTAGAAACAAAAAGTTAAGTTTCAGAGTAAAGAATCTGATCAAGGAGAAAAAGCTTATTTCAAGAAGAGGACAAAGCAATTCTAAATGTTTATTCACCAAATAATAAAGCTTCAAAATACATAAAGCAAAAGTGGATAGAACTGAAAGGAGAAATAGGCAGATCCATAATTGCAGTTGGAGACTTCAAAACTATAAATAGGCAGATCCACAATTGCAGTTGGAGACTTCTTCTAATAACCAGACAGAAAATCACAAGGATATTGTTGGCTTGGACAACACTATCAACCAACCCAGCCTGACACACAGATGTCTTTCAAATTATGAGGGGGGTTACCTCCTGATAAACCCACTGTAATTCAAAAGTAGAATAAGTTGAAAATACATTTAAATACCCTGATCAACCCATCATAATTTCTTTCAGTTGTAGATGGACACAATACCTTTATTTTATTTATTTTTATGTGGTGCTGAGGATTGAACCCAGTGCCCCAGACATGTGAGATGAGCACTGTACCACTGAGCCACAACCCTAGCTCTCATCATAGATTTAGAAAGTCATAAGTTAAGCCGTTGTAAGTTGAAGATCATCTATATAGAGAGCAATACACCCAATGACAGCAGAATAGATACACAGAACACTTACCAAGACAGACCATTTTATGGGCCATAAAATAAATCAAATAAATTAAAATTACTCAAAGAGTATAGTCTCTACTCATAATAGAATTAAATTTAAAAATCAGTATCAAAAAATAAAAATAAAAAAAAATAAAAATCAGTATCAGAAAGATATTCCCAAATATTTTGCAAATAAATTATGCACTGCTAGGTAATCCAATGTCAAAGAGAAATTTAAAATAAATAAATTTAAAATAATTAGTAAGTATTTTGAATGGGTTAAATGTGAAAGAAAAGTATGCCTAAATTTGTATTATAAAGTTAAATCAATTCTTAGAGATAAATTTATAGCACTAAAATGTCTACATTATAAAAGAAGAAAGGTAGTATATAGAAGACTTCAGCTTCTACCTTAACATACTAGGAAAAGAAGTTGGGGAGATGTCAGCCAAAAGATTAAAAAAAAAATAGGAGGGATAAGTTCAAGTTCAATATTGTGAAACATACAATGTTAATAACAAGGGTTAATGACAATATGTTGAGAATAGATTTTAATTGTTCTCACCACGAAAAAAACCTATAAATGTGAAGTGATCTATCTGTTAGTAGTTTGATTTAGCCATTCCACAATCTATTTAAAAACAAGCTAAACAAATACATAAGATTTTTAGATGTCAAGTAAATAAAGTTTTAGAAAAGGAACTAGAAAAAGAAGAGTAAATAAAACCCAAAGACAAGAAACAGTAAAGATCAGAGTGGAAATCAGTGAAGTAGGGAACAGAAAAGTAACAGAGAAAATCAATAAAACCCAAAGTTGGTTCTTTCAGAAGATCAGTGACGATGATAAACTTTTAGTCAAACTGACCAAGGAAAAAGAGAAAACATGTGTCACTAATATCAAGAATGGGATGTGGGACATTGCTGTAGAGTCTACAGAGGTTACAAGAGAGAAATGGAGTGTCACACACAACTCTATACCAACAAATTTGACATCCTAGGAAATCTCTTAAAAGAAACAAACTCCTAAAGTTCACAGGAGGAGAAATAGATAAACTAAGTAGTCCTGTACTAGTAAAGACAATGGAATTTGCAGTTAAAAAGACTTCCAACAGTGGTGGGGCTGGGGCTCAGTGGCAGAGCACTTGTCTCGCATGTGTGAGGCCCTGGGTTCAATCCTCAGCACCACATAAATAAATAAAAATAAAGGTATTGTGTCCAACTATAACTTAAAAAAAAAAACAAAACACCTTCCAACAAAGAAACCCCTAGAAGTGGGCAGGAGGGGGCCTGTGGGAAGAATCACCCAGGGCCAGATTACCCTTAGGGGGGGTTGCACGCTTGAACCATGTGTCTCAGGGAATGTCAGCCAGCCGCCAGCCTGCAACAGCAAGTAGAAAAGTGCCCCCAAGATAGAAGGCTCAGGCCAGGTCACTTCCTTGGGCACCTCCCACCTCTTCCTGGTCCTCTGCCACAGCTCTCAGAACCCCAAGCATATGCTCAGGAAGCCAGTCACAGCTGGCCCCATTGCCCTCCAGAGTGGACAGATGTTCCTCCACAGGCTTCCCCAAGTCACCAAGGAGGCAGACAGTGAGGAGCCATCCTCTGACCATCTCCACTCTGAGCATGATAGAATGAGACCCCGCCCACACCTGTGCAGGCCTCCTGCAGACCAGAGCCCTGTAGTGTCACCTGTGCAGTGGGGGCCGGAGTGTGGATGCCCCTGTGTCATGCTTGGGCTACCCTGGGAGGGGTGCAGGGGCTGGGAGGGAGTTTCTGCTCTGGACTCCTGCTCTGCTTGGACTAGGAGGCACGGGGCCTCTTTTGGAGAGCCACCAGTGCAGGGTCCTGCCCCCTTGCTTTCCTAACTCCCTTCCCTGGCTGGAGTTTGCTGTTGGAGATGGTGGCCCTCAGCCTTGGACATTCACCAGACTCTCCTGGGACTCGCATAGAGGCAGATTCAGCCCATCCACGTTCCCGGAGCCTGGGCCTCTGCTCCTTATGAGCCCCACCTGTGAGTCAGCGGCCGCAGCCTGGGAACCCTGACTTAGCCGACTGGCTGAGCAACTCGAGCAGACACCAGAGCAGCAGTGGCTTTATTAAGTCAGAAGCTTCATTTCTCCATGGGAAGGAAGGACAGGCTGGAACGTGGCCTGGGTGGCGAAGGGCAGGAGTACCGGGTCCTTACCCTGGGCCGATTCCCAGCTCCCGTCCTGTCTCTGGACTTTCAATGCTAACCCCAGAAAACCCCAGCAGACCTCGGCAGACTCACGGTCAGTCACCCAAGGACGCCTGGCTGTGCCCCGGGGTGTGGCCCTCCCTGTGCTCAGCAGAGCGGCTCTCGCAGCCTCCTGGCTCTGCTCAGAGGCAGAGGAGGCCGATTATGAGGACCTGCAGCCATCTCTGTCAACGCTCCCTGGGCAGAACTGCCTCTTAAGTCCACAGCCCAGGGAGGCTGCTGGGAAAGGAGACCTGGGTGTGGGGCGGGAGGTGGCAAGATAGCGTGTGGCAACTCCATCACCAGACGGAGTGGACACAGGGGACCCTCCGCATCCTCTGCCTGACTGAAAGGTACAGAGAGACTGGGGTGCCAGGAAGCACAAGTCTGGTGTCTGCAGGAAGAGCTGCCTGCCCTCCTCACAGCTCTAGGGACAAAGGGGCCTGTTGTGAGGCCCCTCCCCATGGCAACCCGAGGCCTTCCATGGACCCTCCAAGACCCTGGCTGCAATGAGGACCCTCCAGTGAGCCCCACCAATCTTCCCACCATGATGCAGTACTGGTGTCTATGATGGGTCTAGCTCTGCCCCAGATGCTCGGGGATTGGTTGCACAGTCTCAGTGGCCCCTCCAGGGATCCCCACTGCCCTCTTTGCAGGAGAACAAAGGTACTCCCAGAGCTTGAGGCACTGGCCAAGGCTGCTTGCTTGTACTGGTAGAACTGGGGTTTGGACCCGCCACTGACTCTCAGCTCCCTGTGCCAAGGGAGGGGGCGGCAGGGTGGGAGCGGGCCCTCTCTCCTCAGCCCCTCAACCATTCCCTTGGCCCATTCCCATGCCAGGTCCCCAGGGCTGGCCCATGGCCTCTAACTGGGGATGAACAGGAGCAAGCAGAGGGGCTTCGTCAGGTGAGGCAGGAAGCAGACTGGAGACAGCTGGAATTGGGACCCCCTTGAGGCCACCCCAGCCTGCCTCCTTGAGGCAGCAACACCTGAAGCCCCAGAAGGCATCTGGCCCAGAGGCCTGGCTCAGGAGGTCAGATCCAGTAGTCTGAGCCCCCTCCCCAGCAACAAGAAAGCTGGGGGCAGACTCAGCCCATCCAAGCAGGGGCTGGAGGATTCTCCGGAGACCAAAGGGCCAGAGGTAGGACTGGGACTGGGAAGCAGCCCAGAGCAAGGACCTCGCTACCTGCCACCCTTGCCCACTCTTGTGATTAGCTTGGGAAGGAAATGCCACAGAGATGAGGCCCAGAAGAAAAGGACAGCCAGCCTCAGGGACACAGTGATGCTTTGAAATATGTTTATTTTTGCAAATCTAGAATACACACGCTTCCCCCACACAGAACGCGTTAAAGCTGTAGAGAAGGCTAAAACCCAGCACTCCCCAGCTGAACCCCAACCGCTCTCCCTGAGCTGCTGAGGGCCAAGCAGCTGGCAGAGGGGAAAACACCATAAAAAAATGCAACTGCCACCAGGTGCCATTGTTGGGGAGACCCCCTGGCCCCACTAAGCACCATGGACCCCAGCACCCAAGCATCTGAGAAGTGGTCACACGGACAACAGGGGAAGGTGCTGACCTAAGGTGGGGGCCCCTCAGAGAACACCATTTCTTCCACCTGGGTGGCCAGGGGCCCCGCCCTGACTGGCCCTCTCCGGACAGCCCACCACATTTATCTCCTGCGTCCTTGCATCGGCCCTGCCAGGAGGAGGACACGGAGGTGGGGCACAGAGAGAAGAGGCAGCTGGTCCAGGGCCACCAAGCCAGGAAACGCCCTGGTGGGCCGCAAATCCAGGCCTGTCAGATTGCCCAGGCTGTCCTGCAGCTCCCCTGAACATGTGCCCCGGAGGGAGGGACCCAAGGGGGCATTATCCAGGGAGGTAGGGCCAGACCAGCAGGCCAGGCAGCCCCAGACAAACAGGGCTTCCCAGAGCTTCACATTAGCACCCCCCGCCCCCAATATCCACCCCTCCACACCTCAGAGGAGCCTGAGGCCCCAATAGGGACACTCTGGTCCAAAGGTGGCAAGCCACCAACTCTACAACCAGGCTTCGGGTCTGTCACCACATGTGGTTTCCAAACTTCCTCCGCGTCCAATTCTGGTCCTTCCTTAATTCCACCAGCACTCACTGGACTCCCGCCCCGCCCTGCGGACCACAGGCCCTCGGGGAAGTGAGAGGGCTTAGGACAGGCAGACTTCCCAGCTCTCTCCAGCGCGCTGTAGGGTGCGGCTGCCACTGCCCCAGTCACCAGCCCTTAGGACGCCCAGGGCAAGGAGCGCTCCTTAACCCCGCGAGACCTACTGCCAGGTTTTCGCTGGGAATTCGGCTGAGTTTCGACAAGGGTGGGGCCCTGGGCGAAGGAGGGTGGCGATGGCGTCTCCTGGTCGGCAACTTGCCAGGAGCGTGGGCGACCCAGCTCGCCCCGACCCCAGCAGTTCCCAGAGCTTGGGGAGGCCCCGCCCGGCCACCTCCCTGCTGCTCTCGGATCTCGGGCTGCTTGAGCGTCCAGAGCCGCCCATTGCCAGCCAGGGGCCTCAGGTCCACAGCTGGGGTTGCCAGAGCCCCGGGACTGCCGGGCGCCGCGCGCGGGGTTCCACCTGGCTGGGATCGCGCAGCCAGGTGCCTGGGCTCCGGTCGGGCGGTCCCTGGCACGCCCCTGACTCTGACCTTGACTGAGAGCGGCGCTTGGGACGCCTGGTGGTTGCGGTCGCGCTGCCAGGCGCGGCGGGTCTAGTGGTCCTAAACATTTCACAATTGCGCTACAGAACTGTTGAACTGTTAAGAACCACTGAACCCGGCGCGCGAGTCCGCTGCACCCTCGGCTCGACGCCCTGAGAGAGAAACCCCCGCTGCTCTGGGGACCGCCGGCGTCGTCCGGGAATTCCAGGGTGCCCAGCCCCTGCCCCCGGGGCGCCTCTCGCCGTGCACTCCGCTGCCCGGCTGCAGTCCGCACCTCCAAGCCGCCGCGGACGCCCGGGGCACCCCAGACGCACCGACCCGCGCAGGGCAAGCGCAGACGCAGGGCCCAGCCCGCTTGCACCGCGCCTCATCCGCGAGTCCCCGCCGACCCCAGCGTCCCCTAGTCCCACAGGCCCCGCTTGGCCCGGCGGCTGCGCTCCGTGCGGCAGCGGCCCGCGCGGCGGCGGCTTTTATGCGGCGCGGCCGCCCTCCCCGGCGCCGGAATGCGCCCGCGCCGCGCAGGCCTGACCGGTTTTTCCAGGCGGGGCGGCTCTTGGGCCTGCGGGTCGCGCGGCGGGTCGCGCGGCAGGTCCACGGCCCGGGACCTGCTCGGCGCGCCCGCGCGGGGGTGGCCCTGACTCACCCGCCGTGCGGCCCCGCCCGGCGCCCCCGCCTCAGCGCCCAGCCTGGGCGCACCTGGCCTGGGGCTGGCCGGGGGCGGGGGGGACAGCTCGCCGTGTCGCCCCGACCCGGGCGCCCAGGCTCACTGAGGGCTCCACACTGGCCGTTGGTGGCTGGGGTGGGCGAGGACCGAGCCTGCCCGGGTCTGCACTCTCGGCGGGCGGCCGCCGGGGCTGGACACGCCCACCCCGCGCCGCTCACTTCAAAGCTAGCCTGTGGTGGGGGCAGAGAGAAAGTGAAACCGGCGCGGGCGGAGGAGGGCAGGTTTCTGGCTGCGGGACACTCGCCTCCTTGGGGGAGGGGAAGGGGCAGCCCCAACACCAGATCACCAGGCGCCCCAGCCCGCCTTTCCCGGTACCACCCCTCCACCGCGCAGCGGGAGCCGGCACCTTGCCCTCAAAGCCAGAGCCCAGCGTGCTGCGGCAACCTGGAGGCGCTCTGCGCCCTGCGGACTGGAGGTGCTGGAGCCCAGGGGGAGCTCCCAAGAACTCTGAACAGAGCAGGGACTGGAGCCAGTGGGGAAGGCTCTAGGTGACCCCCTCAAGCTCCCGCCCCCCAGTCTGGAGCCCCTGGTGGGCAGCAGAGGTGGTCATGATTCATTCAAGTGCAGGGAACTACTTAGGGTTACCCCAGGGGAGACCCACGTTCTCTGCTCCAGAGCCACAGCTTGGACCTAGGTCAGGGCCAGCCGTGAAGCTGCGAGGGAGTCCCTGGGCAGTTTCGCCTATGCGGCGTGGAGTCTACCTATTGCAAAACGCCCTGGAGAGTGAACAGTGAGGTTTTAATTTATTCATTTTGCAGTTGGGAAAACTGAGATTCAGAGAAGAGCAGTGACTTCTCCGATTCGCCAGCTCCCATTGTAGAGAAGGGGCTGCGTCCTCCGCTGCTTGGTCTGTAGGGCTGAGTGGGACTGGGGTCAGAGGACTGACATGGGGGTGGGTAGTGGCCTATGACCAAGAAGAGGAGCTGAGGAAATAGGGCTCCCAGCTGCCTGTGCAGGAAGAGCCCACCTCCTCTCCCTCAGTGCGGAGCCCTACAGCAGCCCCATGGGGGGCAGAGGTGGGCTGTCCCCACTCAGCTAGGGTGGGTCCTGTCTCAGCGCCAAAGGGGTCCATTGTGTTGAGGTGACAAGTACAAGGCCCTGTGATTCCCTTGTAGCAGGAAATACCACGGAATGGCCAGAGGAGAACTGGGCAGCACATAAGAGAAATCTGGCTCTTCATGGGTCACTGGGGTGGGGTAGTCGTCCTGGGGGGGGGGGTCAACTCTGGAGTCCAATCCTAGGTAGAAGATACTGGGAAAACAGACTGTGGGTTCGGTGAAAGGGAGATGTTCCCCAGAGATAACTCTGGGACCAGAGGTTCTGGACGCCCTGTGGGAGCAGAAGCCTCCCCAGAGATTACCAGGTGTGAGTAATGCAGCCCTCAGGGGCCTGGCCCTGGGCTCAGCCACCTCCCACGCAGCAGCAGAGTTGAGCGGAGCCTTGCCCACATCTGACCTGATCTCACACCTGTCCAGAGAGGAGCTGGGGCTTGGACAGGCGGATTCAGCCCAGCTTTGCCAGGTGCCCGGGCAGGGGCCCTGGGTGCAGGACTGCAGAGCTCTGTGACTCAGTCTCTTCATCTGTAAAAAGTAAAGTGACTCAGTGCCTTCTTCAGGGGTCCAGAAGGGAAGAGGAGCCAACACACAGCAGAACGCGAGCACTCCAAAATGGCCATCTGCCCGGCTCTTCCTAGTGCTCCCTGAGGGTCTAGGGCCCAGCAACGTGCTCCCGGAGCCCAAGCATGGCCTGCCCTTCTAAGGGAGTCCCTGGAACACACCCGTAGGGCCGGGATGGCCTCTCCCCAGGGACCCCCAGGAGGTTTCTAGACAACTACCTACAACTTCCCACAGTTCTCCAGACGATCGCCCCATCCAGGGGCTGTGGGTCAAGCTGTGTTCCCACAGTGTGCAAGGGCCCAAGAATGCAGTTTGGCCTCCTCCGGGCCTTGTGGGGAGTCCTGCTCCCTGCCCTGCTGTCGAAGCCCCCTGTACCCTGTTGCCCTGAGAGTCTCTGTGGAACCCTGTCTGACCCACTTGGGGAGATGCCAGCTCAGCAGGGCTGTCCATGGACACCAGGGTTAGTGGGCGTTTCCTCACCAGCGGTTGCTCATCCCTGGCCCCAGTGGGCGTTCCACTCTGGCAGGTTGGCACCTGCTCTGGGAGGGTCCTGCCATGTGGGGTAACGTGAGCCACCTGTGGCTTTCACAATCTGGGGCTCTGCAGGCCCGAGAGAAGTGCTGAGTGTGTGTGGCCTAGAGCGATGGGCCTCCTGGTCCCCCAGGAGCAAAGAAGGGGCGCTCAGGAGCCACAGCTTGGACCCAGGAGCAAGAAGGCTGCCGTGTGGGCATCAGGGTGGCTCAGCCATGTGACCCCAGGCTGGGCTCGCCCCTCCTCGCTCCACAAGGCATTTGTCTGACTGTCCCTCCATGAACCCCACCCCCCACAGGTCCTAGCCCACCAGTGGCCACAGGGCTCCCGGCTCTAAAGCTCAGGGGCATCCCTGTGCCGCGACCTCTTCGCAGGACAGGGGCACACCACAAGGGGCCAGAAGGCTTGGCTTCCTCTCTGGAAGTGGCCCCGCTCCTGGCACGGCTGGTCTGTCACCTGGACCCAGGCCCAGCTCAAGCCAGGCTCCCAGGCTGCTGCCTGCTGGGAGAGGCAGGGAGGGCCTATGTGGTCTACTGTGCCCGCCTGGGTGAGGGATGGGGTGCAGGTGCCCATGGCAGGGCGGCCCCCTGCCCAGAGAATGTGGCTTTCCGAGGCTGGTGGGCAGCCACATGTCCCATCGGGGGCCTGGTTGAGGGTGAAATCAGGTATTTGGACCCCAGGAAGTTCTTGGTCCAAATGTTACGTTGTCCAGCAGGGACAGAGCCTACCCCAGGCCCAGCGCCCCAGCATGAATCACATACAGCCCCTGACCTTCCTTGCTGGGCATGAGAAGCTGCCCCTGGCCTGGGTACCTCTCTACCTCATGCCCACGCGGATTCCCACCTGTCTTTCCATCTGCCTGGCCCTGGGCTAGGGGATATGGGGCAAAGGTGTGACCCTGAGGGCTGACCCTTGGCACCTAGGTGGGCCTGGCAGGGCTGCTCCGCCCACACCTTGGGCTCCTCAGCCTGGTTGAAGGCCCTGGTTGGCACTGCGCTGGCAACCACCTTGCTCCTCACCCAGACACTGGGCCTGGCCTTGCACAACCAGCCACATGAGCACGGCAGGCCCGGGGGCTTCTAGCCCACACCCTGTTGAGCCCTGATGGGTGGGGGTGCGGGATGGGGGGGACTGAACAGACTCAGGTGGGGCAGAGGCATGTGGAGGAGGGAACGGCCGGCACAGGTGCAGGGAGGCTGGGAAGACGGAGGCCCGGCCTCTCCTGTGCCACCTGGCAGGGTCAGCAGCCTCTCGGTGATTGGCTGCGCACCCCCTGCCTCCAGGGTGCAGACATTGCACTCTGCCCGAGAGCCTAGGGCCCAACCACACACACAGCTCCACAGCTGCAGCCAAGACAGACCCATTGAGCTGGGCTTTGGGGACCTGAGGAAGCAACTGCCGCCACAGCACTTTATTGCCATTCTGCCCAACAGAGGGCTTTAGGCTTTGTCATGGAAAGAGATGGGGAAACAGAGGTGGCAGTAAAAGCTTCATCCCAGTCAGAGTGGGCAGGTGTGTGCCTGAGGTCTGTCCAGAAGGTCACAGTAGGCAGGAATGGCATATGGTTTATGCAGCAGGATAGCTTCAGGTTAGACCCCAGGCAGAACTTCCTGAAAGTATGAGGTCTCCTGAGAACATGTGGAGGCACAGGTAGTGTATAAGCCTTGTCTGTGGGGCCCAGCCTTCCCTGGGGGGTAGCAGGACCCTAGCCAGCCTTGAAACTCTCTAGGAGTTCCCCTTGATGGAGTGGGGATGGGGTGTCAGCTGGGACCATGGCCTGAGAGGCAGGGGGGAGCACCCAGTCCTGTGAGTCTCCAGGCCAGGATGGGCAGCAGGGTGTGTGGCTGGTGGTCTGGAGCTGAGGCCTTCAGAGCTCCTGCAGGCTGGGTGGACAGAATGCCGGGCAGGGGTGGGCCTGGGTGGGCCCCTCCTTCCCCAGGCTACTCTCCATGGCGGGAGGAGACTGCGGACCCCGACCTTGGCCATCTCAGCCCCTGGACCCTGTCTGCAGCCTGCTCTGAGAAGCACTCGGAGCCACAGGTGAAGGGAGCTGAGTGAGGGGACACCAGAGGGGGGGACTTACTGGACCCCGGGCCTGGGCACCAACCGCACCCTCCAGGCTCTGCAGGAGGTCGGTCACCTCCGGGTTGCCAGCTGCTTCCACCTGTGGGGGAGCATGGGGAGGGGCTGCCTTGGACCCCACCACACCTGAGAGCCCGCCAAGCAGGACGCCCTGGCCTCACGGGACCCCAGAGTCCTCCCTGCTCATTCCCCAGCTCTGGGCCCTTCACAGAGGACACACGACCACCAGAGCCGGCATTCCTGCTCCTGGGAGCAGCAGAGGTGGGACACTCAGGGAGGCCTTCCTGGAGGTGGCGCCTCCAGAGAGGCCACGGGAGGCGGGGCACTCACAATGTGCAGGGCACTGCGCCCATCGTAGCCGGGCTGCCCCAGGTCAGCCCCTGCCTGCCACCACACCCGCAGGCCTTCGCTGTCTGCCCGGGAGGCGAGCCTGGGGGCGGAGGGGAAGCGTCAGGGCGGCTGGGCACCCCGCCATCAGCCCACCCCTCCTGGGGCCCTGGGCACTTTAATAAAGGCAGCCCCAAACAGCTGACCCAGCAGCGCCCGTCCCTGGGGCAGAGTCGCGGGGACCGGCGCGGCCTGGAGTCTGGTTTCGCCCAGTGGGTGTGACTGACTCAGGTCAAGGGCTCCCAGGGCACACGCACAGCGCACACATGGGCACGCACACGCCCCGCCCGCGAGCGCCCTGCAGTTCCACATTTCACAACAGCCCTGGTAGCTCGGTGGAGGGGGGAGACGCAGGAGGGGCCTGGGGGGTGGTCCTGGGCCCCACCAGCTGCATGGGGGTCCTGGCAGGAAGGGGTGGGGCCCACCTGCCCTGGAGCAAGCTGGGGACACCTTGTACCTCACCAGTGTCCCCCACCCTGGAGGACAGTGTGGGGCAAGCCCAGTCCATCTGCCCAGGTGAGCAGGTGGGTGGGCGGAGGCCCTTCTGAGGACCCAGGGACTCCACTCCTGACCAGGGAGCCGCAGCAGCAGGCACCGCAGTGGCACCAGGCAGTTTGGGTGTGAATCTCGCTGGACGGTCCCACTGGCCCTTCTTGGAGCTGTGCCCATGCCTCCCACACAGGCCTCCCAGGAGAGGCAACTGGTCCCTTGAGTGGGCCCCTGGCAGGCCAGGCTGGGCCCCCAGCCCCTCCGGCCACGCCGCTCGGAGGATGGTCCCCCAACTCCCCTGGACTCTCTGCCTCAGCTCCCCATCTGTCCCTGGAGCCAGTGTGGCCTGCCCAAGCCACCCAAAGCCAAGACTGGCTCCAGTCCTCCCAGGGCCCAACCCCAGCTCCTGTCCCCTGAGAAGGGCAGGCGGTTGGGGCGGGGGGGTATCAGGGAACAGCACTGAAAACTTCAGGGGGCCCAGGGTGGGGCCAGTGGGTCTGGCCACCCAGCCCCACATTGAGCACTGGGGACACTGGAGCCCACAAAGACCTTGCTGGGGCCAAGATATGAGGGATGGAGGGCCCAGAGCCTCGGGGTCCTCACCCACCCTCCTGTCAGCCTGAAGTCTACAGTGTCACCCACTCTCTGGGCCTGGGGCTCCCGATGCGCAGGGACTCAGACCCTGCACCCCACCCCTCCCACCCTGCACTCCAACCAGGACGTCTCCTGCCTGTCTTCCCATTCCTGCCGCACCCCTCCTGATCCCCACGGGCACACGCACATTCACTGGACTGTCCTCCCAGCTGGGAGTGACCCCGTGATGTGCTCCAGTTCAGACACCTCTGCCCGTCAGCCAGGCTGGTGCCCACGGGCCGGGGCACAGGTTCGCCCTCCTCAGCCCCCACACCTGGGCCCACCAGTCCCTCCCAGCAGGCCTGGCTTCCCCTCCTGGAGCCCTGCGCCTACTCCCCAAAACCACGCGAGCTCCAGCCGCTCTTACCTGCACAGCTCCGTCCCTGCGTCCTCCAGCTCCTGGGGAGACAGGCAGGCCCCAGCGGCCCGCAGCAACCCAGTGACGCCCCGGTGCCTGCCATGAGAGTGAGT
The DNA here is from genome assembly GCF_021218885.2 of Marmota monax. Classification (NCBI taxonomy): domain Eukaryota; kingdom Metazoa; phylum Chordata; class Mammalia; order Rodentia; family Sciuridae; genus Marmota; species Marmota monax. The sequence goes on along the minus strand of NW_026693010.1, from coordinate 2,055,304 downwards.
GTGCTGGCCGTGGCCCTGGCCAGGCCCGTGCCGCCCAGCCCGCTCCTCGACACCAGCAGCACCTCCAGGCTTGTGCACAGGGGCCAGGGCGAGCCCCTGGGACCTTGGGCCTTGGCCAGCAAGGAACGCTGCCCTGACCATTGGCCTTGGCTTGTGGGATGCCATCCTGAGGACCCACCTCCTCTGTCTCTCCTGGACACTTCCCAGGACATCTGGGGTCTACAGGGCATGGTCAGCACCCACCAAGTCAGAGGTCCAGACAGCCCTGGCTGAGCAGCACCTCCGTGCAGACCATGAGCCCCCATGAGGCTCCACTGTCCTGCGGGGTCTGCCCTGGAGGTTGGGCTCCCACCCCGAGCCAGCCAGCCCACTGCACCCTGAATGTTTGTCTCACACGTTGAAGGTGACCTGACTGCCCTGGCCAGGCCTGGGGCTGGCTCTGGGGAAACTGAGTCACTTGTGCCCCACATCTGCCCTTGGATGCAGGTCCTGCAGACCAGAGGGAATGGGACGGTGGCTGGAGCCCGAAGCCGACTCCTCCAGTGGCAGCTCAGGGAGCTAAGCTGTGGGCCGGGACAGGTTCCCACGGGCCACAGGAGGAGCCCAGCAAGGCCCAAGGCTGTGGCAAAGCACAAGGGGTGCCAGTTGCGATCTGTGCCCCTGGGGGTACACTCTAAATCACACAGCCACCCCAGTCTTAAGGAACCTTGGAGGAGTGTGAGGCCGTGCAGGACTGGGCGGAGGTCTTGGGGAGTGTGGCGACAGCCAGGCAGGACCGAGTGAGCTCATCTCATCGCCACGCCACCCACCCACGCCTGAGGTCCATCTAGCCCAGATCACAGAAGCATGGGGCAGAGGTCACTGTCCACCTCCAAGGCCTGTTCTGGGAAAAGAGTTGGACCCCATCAGCCCTTCACAGGGGTGACATGCCCCACTAGGGGCTCTTGGCAGGGCAGGGCCCGGGACTGGCCACCACAGTCTGGTGACCCTGGCCTCAAACACCTGCCTCCTCCTGAGGCAGGTGAACCCGCCCCCAGTCCCCCTGGGCTGCAGGCCACAGGCCTCCTGGGAGAAACCCCCGGGGAGGCAGGTCTGCAAGATGTAGGTGGGCACAGACAAGCTGTCAGGCAGGTCTGTCCCACCGTGAGTAAGCCAAGTCGCCTCTGCTGGGAGCCACGGCGGGCGGGGTCCCTGCCAGCCGGCAGCCTCCCATGGGCTCTCAGGACACTTCAGCCCTGCTCCAGTGGTGCTCCACGCTGTGGGCACTGACACCAGCGTGGCCACATGGTATGGCCGGAGGACCCCTGCCCTCGGGTGTATCTCCCCTCCCTCCCCCTCCATTTGTGGCTGGGTCTTGAGACCACCACGTGCCCACTCCTGGCATCTCTCAGGGTCAGGCCTGGACTACTGGGACCAAGGGCAAAACTGAGAGGTGGGCACAAGGTAGGAAGAACCTGGCAGAGCTTGTCCCCACACTCTGGGGGCTTTCCATTCTTGCAGGGACCTGGCCTTCCTGCAGGGAGGATCGGGGTCGTCTCCTGCACCTGCAGGTGTTCACTCCCAGGCACCAGGCCAGAGAAGCCCCACATCGCTCTCCTCTTGCCCTGGCCACCTGGAGAGCACCTGCGAGTCCCCTTGTGCAGCCAGTGGCGTCCCCTTTTCTAGGCAGCGTCAGCCTTCCTGGGTGTGCTGGCTCAGCTGGGAGCTTGCCTCTGCCATGAAGCCCTCCGGGATCGTCCTGCCAAGCCTGGCCTCTCTCTGGCCCTGGTCACACCCCACACAGCCCTTGCTCACACCAAAGAGGTATCCTCATCCGGCGCCATTCCCCCGTGCCCACCGCAGTGCCCAGAATCCCAGGTACCTGCCCCTCACAGCCAGCAGCAGTGGGCTGAGGCCATCCTGGTCCCGGGCGTTCACGTCCACTCCTCTCTGCAGCAGCATGGCAACCACACCGGCATGGCCCCTCTGGACTGCCACACGCAACAGGGTCTGACCAATAGGGTCTTCCAGGCTCAGGCCACTGCCCTGGGTGACACAAGGACACATGACCCCCAAGAGAGGGCCAGGGAGCAGGCAGAGCACAGGAGGGGAAGGGCAGCTCTGGGCACCAGCACAGGTGGTCAGCAAGGCCACTGTGCCTGCCCCTGCGCCACCACCACCAGGCCCCACTGCTGGCCACCAGGCTGGCAGGCAGGGTTCAGCGAGTCAGGTGAGACCAAGCAAAGTCAGAATGACTTTGGCCCAGGTGGCAGCAGCTGGTCCAGGGCAGAAGCAGCTCACCAGTTCCTCAAGAGCTTGCAGGGCCTCTAGGTCCCCAGAGTGAGCTGCAGCAAGGGCCAGGCTGGGTATCAGAGCATCCCGCAGAGCTTCAGCCTCCTGGGAGAGGACGGAATCACCTGAGCCTCATGCCTTATTCTGGGGTCTGTACACAGGTGGAGCTGGTGTCCCCAGTGCTGTGTGAGCCTGCCTCCCCCACGCAGTGTGCAGTAGGTCCCACCCCACAGGGGAAAGAGCTGGAATGGCCACACTGAAGGCCCTGGGCTCCCATCTCACTATTGGACACAGAGGCCACCTGGCCCCCACTTCCTGGGAACAAAGTCAGGAGGAAGCCACCACCAGCCTCCTTTCTTGCCCGATGTGTGACTGGGGCCTGCCACCCACCCTCCAAGGTGTGCGTCCTCGTCTGTCCCCACTGCTGTCAGGGACAGAATCATAAGTCATCTCAGGAGAGAGCAGAAGTATGCGGGCCCCTCCTGGAAAAGGACCCTGTTCCCACATTGTACATTCCTGGAAGGGCCCCGTCCTCCAAGGGCTCCCAGCTGCATCCCGTCTGTGGGACACAGAAGACCCAGCCCCAGAGGTGCCGCCTCGTCCAATGCCCACAGCCCGGCCTGATCACAAAGCACTTAAGGCCCCCGCACAGCCACCCTGATGACAGGCCACACAGCCCAGGCCTTTTCATCTGACCACGGCTCGCCCACAGCAAAGCCACGGGAGGTTGGGAGGTAGGCTGTCCCCGCATGGGTGGGGTCCAAGCCACTGTGCCTGGCCCTAAGCTGTACCTACTGCTGGCAGGCCAGCAGACCCCAGCCCCAAAGTCAGTCAGGCTGGCAGGGTGAGGGAGGTCCAGCCTGAGCCCCCGGGGAAGGTGGCAGCAGCCAACACCAGCAGGCTCACCAGGGCGGCTCTGCCCAGGGAAAGAAGCTCCTCAGGCCGAGGCAGCCCAGGGAAGCAGCGCTCTGCTCTGCCGGGCTCCCACACCAGGCCTGGTGCTTGGCCCAGAGGCCAGGTAGGCAGGTGGACGTGTTGGGGCAGGGTCCCCAGCTGACCTCCCCTTCCTGGGTCTAACACCCAGGCTAAAAGTGGGGAGGGGAGCTGGAGGTTGGAACGTGCCTCCAGGTAGAGGTGAGAGACCCCAGCAGGCACCTACCCTTCTGCCCCCAGGACAGGCAGCCCATCACCCCATTTAGGTGCTCCCAGCTCCCAGGTAGCCCCAGCCCTGAGACCCAGTGCTGATGTTCCCTGGCCATGTGTCTGCATGTCTGTGAGCTGGGAGGTCCCTTCCCGAATTCTGCTCCATGGGCTCCTATAAATCCTGCCCACTATGAGCCCACAGACCCCTGGGCCTTGAACCCTGGCTTGAGCCAGCTCCTGGGCTGGAGAGCAGCTGTAGTGGCTAGTGTCTGGCAGGTCCTGGGTAGGGGGTATCCCAGGGTGTCTCGAGCCCCCTGCTGCTGCCACCTGCACCAGGCAGTACCTGGCTGATGCTCAGACGGAGGAGCCAGGACACCGCACGGCTCAGGGTGCTGCCCTGAAGTGAGGACCAGCACTCATCCACTGCAGGCAGCGTCATCTCCCCCCGAAGGTCCTGGGCTAGCAGCTGCAAGAGGATCCAGGCCAGGGGCTCAACCAGGGTGGGACCAAGGCGCTCAGACCAGCTTGCAGGGCCTGAGGGGAGCCGCCCGAAACTCCACCACTCTGCTCCACCAGGGGCTTGAGCATGATCTCTAGGGTCCCCACACAGGCCAGTCCCACAGCCCAGGGCCTTCTAAGGACCAATAAGGGCTAAAGCCCAAGGACCGGGGGTCGTCTGTGTGCAAGCCCCACTTGGGAAGGACAGGCTTGGGAGAGGATGTCTGAGGACAGTTGGGATGGCTTCATCCTGAGCTGGCATCCAAGACCCCCAGAGTAGTTGGAGGAAGACATGCCTGGGCCAGGGCTGGACAGGCTGTGCTGAGCCCCAGAGCTGGCCCTTCCCTTCCACAGGGATCCCCACATCCCTGCCCTACCAAACCACGCACATGTCCACCCAGCCAGGCCCCGTTCTTCTGGAGTCCCCTGGCCTGCCCTCAGGAGCCGTGTGTGTCCTCAAGCCTGTGGCCACAGCCCAAAGGACACACACACCTTCTTCCTGTCATCCAGGCTCAGCCCTGGTTGGCCCAGCACATAGGACAGCTTGGCCAGGGCAGCCTCAGACGTCATGTCGAAGCCGGAGATGACGCCAGCTCCTGCCAAGGCCTGCAAAGAAGGGGCACATGGGCCAGAAGGGGCAGTTCACCTCGGCCCCTGCCCTACGGCTTCCGTGCTCCTTCCCAGAACCTCCCCAACATGGGGGTGGTCAGGGCCCAGCCTGCGGTGTCCCCAGGCTCGCCCCTCCTCCTCTAACCCTCTTTCCCACCCCTACCGTGCCAGAGGCATAGTCTGAGGTCACAGTCCCCTGAAGACAGTGGGTACAGTTGACAATGACCAGGCCACGCTCAGTTGCCGCCTGCAGCTCTTGTAGCAGGTCCGGCTTGGTGGGCCCATTTCCTGAACCGAAGGTCTCCATGACCACACCCTTTAGAGGGGGCTGCAGAAAGGCCCGAACCTGGGGGCAGCAGGGCAAAGGTGCATGGTGAGGGTCTTTGCTTTCTGCTCCAGCAGGGGGGACCCACAAGGCTTGTCCCAGGCCCCTGCACCATGCCCAGGGTGGTACTGCTCTGAGCAGGCCTGTGTGGTAGCCCTGGGGAAATCTGGGAGGGCTGTCCCTGCCATGTCTCCCAAAGGGAAAACACGTCCACAGTGTGTGGGGCCGGAGGGGCAGGACTGGACACTGTGGGAACGTGCTGGGAGGTGGCAGACCTCCACCAGGAGGCCCGGGCGCTCAGGAGCTGGTCCTTGGAGGTCAGCATGCTGCGCTAATACACACTCAAGGCTCCCTGGGACCCGCCCACATCCCACTGGCTGGAAAGCTCCACTTAGGCCACAGAGCACAGGGCAGGGCCCCCATTAGCAGCTTAGAAAACAGGACAGGGAAGCACTGTGGCCACCGCAAGGACAGCCGGTAGCTGAGAGGCCAGCAGCAGAAGCAGACAAAAGACCACCAAAAAGAAGTGACAGGAAGGAGCAGGGAGTTCTGAGGCTACCCCAGTCAGCCTCAGAGGGGCTCTGTGTCCCTGGGCGTCCTCCAATATCCACAGGCAAGACCACTAATAAGGTGAGCGGGTCTCCAAGCCTCAGCTGAGACAGCAGGGAGGATCCACAGCGTGGTGCCCTTGTGTGTCAGACTCCAGCCCAGGAAGGCCGCCTCCAAGCTGATGGCCAAAGGATGTCCCCAGGGTTAGCTCGTTGCTCATGCCTGGGCCTGAGAAGGGCCAGGGCAACAGGAAGCAGGGCAAAGCAAGGGGGCCACACTGCAGTGCCTCAGTTCCAAGTGGAGTCTGCACCAGCCATCACAGGCACTGGGGAGCCAGGGGGCAGAGAGCACCCTGGGCATCAAGTGAGGCCCCTGGGGGCGTGGGAGCCAGGGGGACACTGGGACTGCAGCCCCTACCAGGGAGGCAGGAATGCCAGGGAAGAGGCGCAGCAGGCCCACGTCTCGCTCCATGCGGCTGCACACCACCAGCCGGTCCTTGCTGCTGGCCTTCCGCACCAGCTCCCTGTTGACTGTGAAGACAGAGGGCTGAGGGGGCAGGCAGGGTGACCTCTCTAGTGTCCTCTAAGCCTAGGCCCCCCTGCCCCACCTCCCCTCCAGGCCCACCCTCCAGTCCTGGGCTGGCCCTGGTGGGCCAGGGGAGCCGGTGCTCTCCACCCAGAGAGAAGGACTGATGATGGCAACAGTGGTAACCCAGGTGACACCGATGACTGGGCTGGAGAGGAAACATGGCAGGGAGCCCCAGTTGAGCCTCACAGGTGGCAGAGGTATCTGGGGGGGCGACGGCGCCCGGGCAGGACCAACATGGCACACAGCTGAGGCAGTGTCCTCTGGGAAGCAGCTGCCCTTGGTACCCACCTTCTGTGCTCACTGCCTACCCCATCAACCAGTGAATGACCCCTCATCCTCGGGGAAGCAGCCTCTGTCTCTTTGCCCCCAAATCCTGGAGGTGTGGTGTGTTCCTGTCACTCCCACCCCTCGCCCAGGGAGGGTGACGTGGAACCCCAGGCCTGCGGAAAGTGGGGGGCAGGAACTCAGGGTCAGCACGCCTTGAATCCCCCCAGGGTCAGCCTGTCCACAAGTCTGAAGGCCACCTCTCTGCCAGGCCCCCAGCCATGACTGCCAGCAGAGGTCTGGAGCCCGTGGCTCATGTGGCCTCCAGCCAGCAGAGTGGGACACTGGGGACTCCCCTATGCTAAAGGGTGCCAGGAACAGGCTTAGGGAGGGAAGAGCCTTGGCTGAGAGGCAAGGAGTCAGCCGCAGGGTGCCAGGACCCCAGGCTCAGCCCCCCACTTCCCTGCACCTCACTGGGGTGGGAGCCCCTGTGCCTCCTGCCATTTTTTCCAGTGTTATTCACATATGATCATGAACAGAACATTCTGGACTTGCACATGGAGGTGGGGTGAGGGGAGGGCAGTGAGTTTTCCACCCACCCCCCTGTGGCAGAGGCCATGGGGCCCTCCATGCCCACCATGGTAGGAGACATTCTTCGCCTTAGGATTGTGTGTCTGCTCTCAGGCAGAACAGGTGGGGAGGGGGCTGCTGCCTCCCAGAGCGTCAGTGAAGAGTCCAGGGAGTCCTGGCATGGGGTACACAGCAGGGTAGGCCCTGGCCCTGCCCCTCCCCCTCCCCAGGGGCCCAGCAGCCACACCCTGGGCACTTGCTGAAGGTTCCCAACGCTGGGTGTCAGAACCGGCCCAGCAGCCTGACATCAGCCAGGGCAGGCAGTGCCGTTTCCCACCCCTGGCACATGCGGGAGCAGTGGAAGGTGGGCAGGGGCCTGGGGCTGGGGCGGGAGGTGGCCTCAGCTCTGTGCTGGGGTTGCTGCGGTTGGGCTGGGACTGAGACCCCTGAGCTCCGTGTGGGGCAGAGGCCCTGAATCCAGAGTGAAGGCCCCTCTGCCCACGGAGAAGCTCCAGTCCTGGGCCCTGGAGCTATGACTCCACCACACCTCCACCCGCTCCTCCTTCCCAGCTGCAGGGGCTGGTGCCACCAGCCAGCTCCTGTGCTGCCACCTCCAGTCAGCCTTCGGGACTGCTCCGACCCTGGGGAGCATGGACCCCTGCCCAGGCCTGGGAGTCCCGGGTGAGCAGGATGCATGTTAGACACCAACAAACTCCTGGCCCTGTGCTCTCTGGAAGGTGCCAGGATGGATGGCAGGGGAGTGGGTGGGGTCAGAGCTCCCAAATGGTCAACAGGGCCCAGGGCTGAGGCCCCAGAACTCCTGCCATATCTCTGGGGAACACTGGGTGGTCAAGGTCCTGGCTGCCCCCAGCCCATCCCTCTCTCAGGGGGCAACTGCTCCTTTCTAAAGTGGGGTTTGGGGGTCAGCACCTGCTATACCAGGAGGTCCCCCAGAACAGCTCTCTCCAGGGCCCAGAAACACCCTGTGCCCAACCCACAGGCTGGCAGTGGCCCAGGCAGAAGCACAGCGTGGGCAAGGGACACTGCCACCCTCCAAGAGGGCTGAGACACTAACAGTCACGTAGTCAAACAGGAACAGCTGCTTTGCTTCTAGACAGGCAGCCCCGCCTGGGGAACCCAGCCCTGGGCAAGGTACCAAGACCCCAGTGTTCCCAAAAGGAAGGCCAGCTCTGCTGGACAGGTCCAGAAGAGATCTCTCTAGGACAGACCCCTGAGGTAGGACCCCATAGACAGTAGGGCGGGGACACAGGCCCCAGGGCCTGGGCCCACACCAGCCCTGGAGGGGCAAGAGCCAGAGAGAGGCAGGAGAAGGTGGCCCCACGTCCAGGAAGGTAGAGACCCCTTAGGAGACTAGACCTCTCAGGTGGAAAGACGGTGGTCCTGAAGTGACTGCCCCTTGGGCCATTACAGTGACCCTGAGTCTCCAATATGGCCTGACCAGAATGCCAGCCTGACACCCAGGGCAAGGAGAGGCTGGTGGGGCCTCCCTGGGGAAGCCCAGGACCAGCTTAGAACATCTGTTGGGCCCATAAGGACAGCCTGAGGGCCCATAGGACAGAGGACTCCCTAGAACTCCTGGGGACCAGACATACCACAGGGGCCCAAGTCTCGAGGAGGGCTGAGCTGTGTGGCAGAGCCATAGACAGCCACCAGGGAAACTCCTGAGTTTGTGGCCACACGGGCAGGGAGATCCCCAACCTCTCGAGCCCCGGCTCCTAACATGTGGTGGTCTGTTGGGGCCTCCCACCTCCTTGGCATGTGGCCCCATGGCCCACCCTCTCCAAGCAGCCCTCTGGCTTTGCCGTAGCTCGGGGCAAAACCAAGCACTGTGCCCTCTGCCAGTTCAGGGAGCCCTCGCCAAAGCCCAGCATAGCCTCCCCACAGCAGCCCACACAACCCCCGTCCAGGGAGCGCTGCGGCCAGAGGCCCTGCCCCCGGATCTGCTCACTTGTGATGTCCACACCCACCGTAGCTAGTGGGGGCAGGTTGGGGGAGCAGAAGGCTGCAAACCTCCGATTGTCCACCTTCGTTGCCCGATTGCCCCGAAACAGTTGATTCTGGAAGAACAGGCATACCTGCAGGACAGAGAGGCAGCAGCTCGGAGCTGGGGGGACTGTCTCCTCCTAGCGCTCCCCACCACACTGCCATCCGCAGGGATGCTCAGACCTGGGGGCCAGCAGAGACCTGCCCAGGAGCAACCTCTGCGGATGGCTGCTCCCCTCAGGCCCCTTCCTGCCCCACCAACTACCCATGGGAAACAGCAAGCCTGCAGAGCCGGGCAGCATGCGCAGAGGGTGAGCAGGGGCTCCAGCCAGCTTCTCCCCCAGGAACTCAGCCCACAGGGGCACGGGGCACAGGGACTCCAGAGACCCCTTCCAGGACGCACAGGGAGCTGCCCCGCCTCTGAGCTGCTCAAGAGCTGTCCCCAAGGAGGGGCTGGACCAGAGTGGGCAGAAAGATGGGCCTGGAGACGCTGCATTGTGGAAAGGCCCTACCTCTAACCCCACCTGCCCGGGGAACCGCTCAACAAAGGCAGCTCCTCATCCTGGCCCCAGAGGGACAGGGAAGCCTGCAGTCCTAACACTGTGGAACGGGAGAGGTGGCCACCTGGGAAAGGGACGGACTCCCGAGCTATGCGGGGAGCCCTCTGTGTTCATGGGAACCCACACACACATCTGCAGCACAAGAATGAATGCTTGTGACAAAGACTGGAAGCACATGTGCCAGAATGATGACACTAATGTCTCCGAATAGTGACTCTGGGTGATGGTCTCCTCCACAGCTCGTGACTGTGTTTCTTGGAACATGAGGTAAACCTTTAGAAACCTACCAGGCCCCTGGCCTGCAGGTGCCATGAGCGCCGCACCACAAGCCCCTCTCTGTGCTCCTCAGAGCTCCAGGGCTGCGTCACCCCCTGTCCCACCTTTGACCTAGGCAACCCCACACCAGACCAGGCAGGTACCTCTGGGATGATGTACTGGCCAGCCATGAGCAGGGCCCCCAGTAGGTTCTCCCGGCCATCGTTCCACAGTGCATGGATGGGCACCTGGGGAGAGCCACAGGTTGGGGCTGAGTCCCAGGAAGCACAGGGGCCACCTGGCCCCCCTCCCCAGTCAAAGTCCTCCAGCCTGGGGGAAGGAGAAGAGTGGGCAGGTGTGGGCTGGGGGCAGGGACCTCTGGAGAAGAGCAGCCCATTCCAGGTCCACCAGCAGTGGCTCCTGCTACAGTGCCAGCCCAAGCCCAGGCCTTGCTCCACATAGGTCAGATGCCCAGTGGGTAGGGGACACTTCAGCTCCTGAGGACACTACAGCTCCTTGCTACAATAGGAGCCATGGGTGGGAAGGAGCCAAGGGTGGTGCCCTGGCACAGTCCAGCTCATCGTTGAGCTGCCAGAGTCTACTGTGCACAGTTCCTGGGGGACTCTGAGCAGTGCCCAGCTCCTCACCACTCCTGACCAGTAGGTGGGCAGGACTGTTTTGGGGTATGCAGAGGCCAAGGTCTGCTGGGGTGTGGTCATCTGGGAGTGGTCAGCACAGGGCCTTTGGAGGGAGAGACCACTGGCCCAGGGGATGAAGCCCTCGGTCCTCCGGAGCTCTGCCCCTCACAGGGTGTATGGCTATGGGTGAGCCTTGCCCAGAACCTCAGTTTCCCCTCCAGTACTCCAGGGACATAGGATGCCTCACGACAGGCTGGTGTGAGCCGGAAGAACATGCTGGGTGCTCCTGGGGTGGCAGTGCTCTCCAACCCTCCACACCCCGAGAGCTATATGGCATTCACCCCCCTGGTCTAGGGAGCAGCTAGGCAGTTGGCCCAAGTCCCGTCTGCCTAACAGGGATCCAAGCTAGGGACATAGTTGTGGAAAGGAGCCAGACAACAGCAGAAGATGCTCAGCAGCCAGCAGGTGTGCTCAGTGGCCTGGGGCCTTCCACACAGGGCGCCAGTACCCCAGGAAGCCTCCGCATAGCCAGGGAGACCAAGCTGGAGGATGGCGGAGTCACCTCAATGGCACCTGGCAGCCCTGGCAAGAGGGTCTCCCTAGAGCCTCATCAGGTTCTGCTGACAGGGACATGGGGACTGGCTCCCAAGCTCAGGCCTCAGCCTCCCAACAGGGACGGATGCTGAGGGGCTTGGCTAGGATTGGCTCCAAGAGCCACTGGGGCTCCCTCTTATGAAGCCATCTAAAGGCAACAGGGACCCCCAAGTCAGTGTCTAGCAGGCCCCAATGGAGGTGCAGACCTCCTCTGTTCCCTGACCTCAAATATAACCATTTTCCAGAACATTCCATCAGCCTTGGCTTTGGCGGGGGTGTGCTAGCTTAGGGTAACAGAGGAGGGGGCACCATATGTTGGGTCCATGGTAGCAAGAAGGAAGAGAAGAGCAAAGGCTGGGAGTGGCCTGTCCTTGGAGTGGCCACCATGCTGAGTGGACAGCAGACTTGAAGCCCATTAGCAAAAAGAGAAAAGGCTTCATTGAGGGCAGAGCTGTTGGGGGTGGGCTCTGGGTGCTCCTGAGGCCAGACAAAATCACCAGCAGGCCATGGACCTCCAGCCACAGGGACTGCTGAGATGGGCCCCCGGAGGTGGAGCAGGAGTGAATGGGCCATGAACGGGGCACACAGGGGGCCTTGCTCTGTGGCCTCAGGAGGCCTGGGCACAGCAGGGCCTCAGGCCCTAGGTTACCTGGGCACCAGTGAGGATGACGGGCTTCTGCAGGTTCTCCAGCATGAAGGAGAGCACAGAGGCAGCAAAGGCCATGGTGTCAGTGCCGTGGATGACCACGAAGCCATGGTACTGGTCATAGTGTCTCTGTGGGGGGAGCAAGCTCAGGGCAGGTCCAGGCCTTCCCCTGTCAGCCCTGCTCCTGGGAACAGGTGCTCAGGTCAGGGTGGCATGTCCCCTTCAACCTGGGAAAGAAAGGAAAGGGCCCAGAAGGCAGGAAGGACTCAGGGAGATACCAGATGACCACCCCCTGCAGGCCCAGAGGGCCTCTCTGGAAGGCCAGCCCTGGCCTGAGCCCTGGCTTGTGGCTTGCCTCAGAGCATGGGAGAATGTGGGTCCTAGGGAGCCCTGGACTTTCCCTAGACTCCAGTTAGCATCTCCCCAGGCAGGGCTACCTCAGAACTGGGCTCCCTAATCCTGAGTGCTGGCTGAGGGCCCTCTGCCTCCAGGGCCACAGTGGACCTTGCTGCTTAGAGAGAGTCAGCATGGGCACAAACAACCAACACAAGGCCCACCCGTCCCTGGGAGCCAGCAGGTGGTGGGGAGGAGCGGACCAGTTAGGCAGGCAGGAGGCTGGTGGGCAAACGTCCAGGGAGGGCCTTCTAGGCTTAGCAAAGGCCAGAAGCCCTCCCAAGCACACTGGACACTCAGCAGGAGCGAACTGGCCACGAGGGGATGCCCTGCAGAGGGCAACTGCCCAGGCTGCGGCTGCCAGGGGCACAGCTCTGGCCACACAGGACCCTCCTGGCCCACTAAACAGGAAACCAGGCCAGCCTAGGGATTGCAGAACAGCTGGGAGTGGGGCGGGCGCCCTCTGCTGGCCAGGCCAGGCTACAGGACTAGGAGGCCTTCCTGAGGCTGTGGGGTGCAGAACCTCGAAGGACCACAGGGCACCATCTGGACCTCAGCCCAAATCAGGCCTGTCCCCAAGGGTGCTGCAGCCACAAACAAGGGACACGGTCTGGACCTCCACAACCTAGACCAGACATGCCCATTGGCAGCCCCTTTCCTGGAATGGGACAGACCCAGGGCCACATACTATACTGAGCAGCTCGCAGTTGGTGGGGGTCAGGGGCCTATTGTGCTTCAGATAGAAGGAAACAAGCATGTGACCCAAGTGACCCCACACAGGGGACCATGGGCTTCTTACGGGAGGCAGGTGAGAATAGGGACTGGTGGGATGGCAAGATCCCAACCCAGGGAGCCCAGGACGTCTTTGTGCCAGGAACTGAGGCTGCGATGATGGGGAAGAACAGACCTGAGTTGTGACAGTATGGGGTTGTTCTGGCCTCAACTCCCTCGCCAAGAACATGGACATGGCCTCCATTGCAGTGGAGTGTTCTGCGAGAACCTGTCCCACTCCGGGGGCTGCCACTCCCAGGTACCACCCATATCAGGCTGGGCCTGCCTACTCCACCATACAGCCCCTGTCCTCACCTGCCCAGAGTGCTCCTGCCCACCCCCAGTCCCGTTGGCACTCCCTACCTCTATGGTCTGGGCGATCTGAACCCACTCGGTAATTGTCATGTCACTGGAGTCGAAAAGGGGCTGGCACTCCAGCACGGTGTAGATGATCCTCTGGTCCGGGCCGGCAGGGCTGCAGGAAGCAGAACTCTGGCTCCCACTCTGCCCCTCTGGATTCTGACCTGCTCTGCTCTCCTCTGGCCTGGCGCTGGCCCCTGCACCCAGCGACATCTGTCCGCGGGCTCTGCATATTGCTAAGGTCCCAGCGACCTGAGTACAGGGTGCAACCTTCCTTCCATCTGGAGTCCCCAGAGGAGGCAAGGATGTGGCCCAGGACAGGATGCCCCCAGCAGGATCACCTTCCCATACCAGCTCGGAGAGGCGGGCTGGGATCAGCCCACCAGCAGCCACCACAGGGAACTCCCAGCTCAGCCTTCCAGCCCCCGAGGGCTCCAGGCAGTCGGACTGGAGCCGGGAATAGAAGGACCGCCACGCCCGGGAGGGAGAAGTCACTGGGCCAGCCATGAGACAGGGGTGCCCTCATGCTCAGTAACCCAGTGGGCTGAGCAGGCACCAGGAGCAGGCTGGGGGAAGGTGGCTCCGTGAGTCCAGGGCCCAGGCTCTCCTGGAAGGCAGCCCGGGCAATTGTGAAGCCCGCAAAGCAAGGCCAAAGACGCCTCCTGCAAATGGCAGGTCACTGCCGGGAAACCAGAGCCTGCTCCCTGGCCCCCGACAGGCACATCCAGGCTCAGGGCTGCCCTCCCTGCCCCCGGAGGACCCATACTCACGGCAGCACCAGCGTGTCGTTGGGGAGGCTGCAGACCTGGGCGTGCTCCTGGTCATGGAACATGGGCAGCCCTCTCAGGATGGTGGCCAGGCCTCCCCCTGGGACAAGCACTGCAGGTGGAGGCCAGGCAGAGTGGGGTCAGGGCTGGCGTTGCAAACAGCCCTCAGCCCACACCCTCCCCTCCTGAGTGCCAGGCCCTGGGCAGAATCAGAGGGCAGGACCAGGATTGGCCCAGGAGGCCAGGAGGACCCAGACATAGCTGCCACTAGAAACCTTGGGAGCATGGCAGCTGGCAGCTGGAGCCAATGCTGATTCCTTCTTTGGAACCCAGCCCCAGGGCCTCTGCTGCCACTCTGCCCAGGTCCTATCTCTGCTCATACTCCACCAAAAATGCATCCACTGACCCCACTGAGCTAGGCCCTCTCCCAAGGCAGCCATGTGTGCCCACCCAGGTCCACCCCACCTCCACGAATGCCCAGGATGCTTTGCTGGTGCTGCCTCAAAACCCTGCCCCGGCTCCACTTCTCACCCAGCAGGTGCTCTGAGGCCCAGCCCAGAGTATCACCTCCAGGAAGCCCTCCTCAATGCCAGGTAGTGTGCCCTTCCCACAGGCTGCCTTGCTGGTCCTCATGCTCCCTCAGGGCATACACTGTGTGACTCCTCAGGCTCCAGCTTCCAGCCTAGTCCCTGCTCCGTCCAGTGAATGGGAGAGCCTGGCGCACAGCAGGTGCCCAACAGGTAGGCCCCACCAGCAGCCGTCCCTGCCAGCAGCTTCTGCCTCTCAGAAATGTGCACCTAAGGTGGCACTGTGCAGAAACGGCATCCTGTCCTACAAGGTCACAGGTATGTTTTCTGAAAACAAAGGCTCCTGGCCAGTGCCCCGAGCTGCTAGCCCTGTGTCCTTGGGCAAGTGAGCTAGCCTCTCTGGGCACGTTCACTCCTTATCACAGTCTGTGAGCCTCCCATGTGCCTGGGCACTGGGACACCTTGGCAAGGACAACAGGGTCCTCCAGAGAAGCCTCCTTGATTGAGATGTGAGGTCAAGAGGAATCGTGTTCCTGGGCATCACCTGGTCCCTGCTCTCACCCTCAGGTGGCTGGACAATTCCCTGTTGCTAATCACACATTGCCACAAACAGGGTGCCTTAAACAGCCTCCATATTATCTCCCAGATCTGGGGTGAGAAGCCGGGCAGGCTCAGGCATCAGCAGGGCTGTCCTCCCTGTTGGAAGCTCTGGGGAAGACACTCGGGAACCTGGTGGAACTCCATCCCATGTGAGGGACAGCAGAAGTGCTGCATCCCCGGGGCTCATTCGCAGCGCACTCCCCGCTGTGGCCCTGCACTCCGTCTTCAAAGCCAGGCCTCTCTTCGGCCTCATCCCCCTGGCTGCCTCCTCCTTGGCCAAGGGAGGAATCCTCTGGCAAGGGCTGATGGGAACTGGCAGGCCCCCCAGACAGCCCCATTGCACCTCCCATCACAGAGTCGAGTCAGGACCTTGATCACACCTGCTGTCCTTTTGCCATGGGAAGGTCCCCACTCACGGGGGGGGGGGGGGAATGTGGATGCCCCAGGGACCCTGATTCAGTCACATGGGACATTGTGGGGGGACAAGGAGAAGGAGGAGCCCCCATCTCTATCCCCTGGAATGGACAACAACAGACCTGGGGTCAGTTGGCCCTGGCCTTCCTTCCATGTCCCACACCCTGACCCTCCGCTGCCTTCACAGAGTGCTATTGGTCATTCATTCGCAGGAAGTGCTGCTGGCACCCACGGGACACACAAGGAGAATGACTGGCACCCCAGCGTCCCCTTAAGCAGCTCACAATCACACTGGCCTCACAGAGTGAAAGCCTTGCCAAGGTGTCAGGGTTGGGGTGCCAGCCTCAGTGCCCACCACAGCCTCAGTGCCCCCTCCTCCGATCGCTGTGACACGGAGTGCCCAGCCTTTCACCCAGCTAGACCTGGCCCTCTCTCCCCCATATATAGCTCTGGCCACAGACACATGTCCCCTCCTCCCCCAGCAGCACCTCCCTCTTCCAGGCCCAGCGCTGCCAGCCTGTCACAAATGAGCAATGGACTCAACCAATCCACAGCACCCCAGCTGGTAGCCAGGAGCCTGGCAGGCTTTGGAACTGGCGGCTGCTCCTCATCTGCCCCACCACAGTTTTCTCAGTCCATTCGCATCTCCTGCCAAACCCCCGGCCCCAGCCCGGCCCCTCCCCAGCTCCCAGGCCCGCAGGCCTGTGGGGGGTGTGGCGCCATCTTTCCCACTGGAGAGGAGCACTGGCGTGGCTCCTCGCCCACTCGCTCTCCTGGCCTGGCCCGCAGCCCTGCAGGCCCCGGGGCAAACCGGCTGAGGTGTGGCTGCTTGCGAAATGTCACGTGAACAAGCCTAGCAAACAGATGTGGAAACCGCAGCCCGTGAGTTCATCAGCCCCGCTGACGTCCAGAGACACCCCAGGTGTGACCAGGAAGTGGCCTGCCGCCACATTCAGGGGACACTCTGGCCACCAGCACTGGGGCTCAGTGTCCCTGTCCATGTGTGGTGGGGTTGAAAATGAATCCTATGAATGTCCTAATCCCAGGGCCTATGGATGTCATCTTCTGTGACAAAGTCTGCAGGTTCCATTATATCAAGGGGATCTAGAGAGATGATCCTGGATATTTCAGGTGGGCCCTAAATGCCACTTCAGGCATCCTCATAAGAGGGAGGCAGAGGGGGACCAGATCTACACGGAGCAGGCTGTGTGCTGGTGGGGAGACGGGAGACGCTGGCCTAGAACACAGGAGGGATGTGGCCCCCAGCCGAGGACCCCACAGCCACCAGATGGTGGGGAGGCCGGAAGCTCCTCCCTGGAGCCTCAGGAAGAAGTATAGCCCGGCTGGTGCCTCAGCCCGGCCTCCTGAAACAACTCAGTCTCTCCCCTCCAGAGCAGAGGCAGTGGACTCAGGGGCTTTTAGCTACTTGGCTTGTGGTAACTCGTCACAGCACCCTCTGACGTCTGGAGACACCCCAGGTGTGACTGGGATGTGGTCAGCTCCTGTCATGGCACCATCCCGTGGTCCCATGGGGTGCACCATGATGACATCCACAGTGGGGAAGGTGAAGCAGAGGACACCTGGCCTGGGTTGGCGGGAAATGCTCACAAACAG
This sequence comes from Marmota monax, assembly GCF_021218885.2. Taxonomy (NCBI): domain Eukaryota; kingdom Metazoa; phylum Chordata; class Mammalia; order Rodentia; family Sciuridae; genus Marmota; species Marmota monax. The sequence continues at coordinate 2,038,344 of NW_026693010.1, read as the reverse complement.
CAAGGCACCTCTGTCCACAGCGGGGCTCCTCCAGCAGGAGGGGGCACACACAGGCCCTGGTGTCCCCACTCAGAGGACACGTGGGTATCACAGGACAAAGGGAAGACCTTACAGCCTTTCTCTCCAGGCAAATTCTGCAAATGTGCCCTTATGCTCTGAGAGCCAGAACAGGCTGCCAAGAAGCACCGTGGAAAGGAGCCCGGAAGGCAGGCCTGGGGCTTACTGGGCCACACTCGTCTCTGCATTCCAGGGAATCCCTTCTGATCTGTAAGTCGCTGATTTCCTTACCACTCTAAGTCAGTATCGCTCTCACCCCCAACTCGGACTGCACAAATCTCATTGCTCTTCTTGCTGAGGGTCTCCCAAGAGTGTCAGGCCTGGGCAGCCTGGACCCTGCCCCTGCTGGCCCTTCCTGTATGGCAGGCACGTGACTGACCTCACCAGAATCTCTGGGCTCCTTCCCCACATGTTCAAGTGGGGATGGGGTTTGCTCCCAGGGCAGTGAGCCTGCTCAACCACCCAAATGTGAACTGGAACACACGCAGCCACCAACGGGAGGGAGGTCCAGGCCGTGGCTACAGATGTCATGCTGCGGTGACCATGAAGCCGTGGGCATGGCCCCAAGTCTCAGCTGTGGCCAAAGGTGGCCACAGGGCAGGATGCCACTTATAGGGATGCAGCCTTGGACCACTATTCCCTGGAGCTTGGAGTCCACAAGGAGTCAGCTCCCTAGTGCAGCAGGTAAAAGGTGCCACAACTGGACATGGGAGCCCCTGGGTTCCCCTGTGGCCTCTGATGCAGGCTGGGCCAAGGCTAGGGTTACTGAACTATAAAGCCTCTTGGCTAAACTATGAACAGAACTAGATACAGGGTGAGCGCTGTACCATCACCTCTGCCCTCCCAGAACTCTGGCAGGGCTGGGGAGCGTGCTCTGCCCTGAAGGACATTGTGTACACCAGGCGCAGAAGCTGTTACAACAGCGACAACCCAAACAGCTTGGCTGTGGCCATGCCCCCACTCCCACCCATGCCCTTCGTGGGAGGCCAGGGCCCAGGTCAGCAGAGCTGAGCAAGTTAATCATTGGTGCTTGTGGGGCCGCGACTCCAGGGCAGGCAGGCAGGCAGCTATCAGTTCAACCCCTCCCTGGCGGATCAGAAAAGGCTTGCCTGAGGCCTTCTGCCCAGAGCCCCTCCAACTGTCCCCACCTCCCTGGCCTTGTGAGTGCTACCTCGTTCCTGGAAGCCTTTCCACTTCACACACATTTTTAGGCAAAAAAGCCAAGGTGCCCAGTCACATCTGTATGTCCCTGAGGCCAGAGTCCAGGGCCTGGCTGCAGCGCCCTCTGGGGGTCACCAGGGGCCAGACCTCACTCTCTTCCTCCTCCTCTGGGGCGAAGCTCCCTAAAGCCTTTCTGAAGGAGAGTCACAGCAGCAGACCCTGGGGCTGCCAGAAGCGGGGGGGTCCTTTCTGGAAGTGGCTGGTGTGGGGACCAGAGTCCTTACCGCAGTCAGAACTTCCCTGCGAGCTGCCTGCATCTTACCAGGGCTCCAGTACCTGGTTCAGGCAGGATGGGCCACTGCTCTGAGCTTGCCGGGTGGGGTAGGCCCCCCAGGAAGGGGTTTAGAGTATGGGTATGTGTCTGCTGGTCCCCCTTTCTCACCAGGCCTTGAGGACCCCAGGGCCCAGAGCTCCTGGGAATCTTAATAGACTTTTACCTGCCTGAAAATCGACACCTGCTATACCCCATCTTTCGGGCTTCAAAGTCTGGTTCACCTCCAGAAGTGTGGCTTCATACCTCCTGCAGAAATGTAGCCTGCTCCTGGAAACAAGCCCATGAGGCTGCCAGACGGGCACAGGGAAGAGGGCACCGTGTTCCTTCAGGACTGTGCCTCAGCTTGAACCACAGGATAACCATGTGTTGCGCTCCAGAGAACTGGAACTGGCATGTGTGAAGCCTGGAGAGGCAGCACCAAGGCAGTGGACAGTCCACAGGGCCAGCCCTGCTGCCTCCTCTCTGCTCCAGCCCCTCACACTGCAGCTCCTGGCCTGGCTTATTCACACCCTGGCCAGGGGCTACTCCTCCCGCAGCCCTCGTGCCCTCAGAGGGGCCCTCTCCAGCAGCCCCAATACAACTCGACCTGCGGCCCACTGGCAGAACCCAGCCCTCCTGGGCCAACCTCCCATATGTGTGTCATGACTTTTTTTTTTTTTTTGGTACTGGGGATTGAACTCAGGGGCACTTAACCTCTGAGGCACAATTCCAGCTCTTTTTTATATTTTATTTAGAGACAGGGTCTCACTGAGTTGCTTAGGGTCTTGCTAAGTTGCTGAGGCTGGCTTTGAACTCAAAATCCTCCTGCCTCAGCCTCCTGAGCCACTGGGATTACAAGCGTGCATCACCACACCCAGCTGAGTGTGTCATGACTTTTAATGTCAGCCTTGCTCTTAGTGCGAGTAGTGATCCCTGTCACTCCTTGTCCCTCAGTGGCATCTGCCAACCTGTGAACCATGTCCCTGGTGCCTGAGTCCCTGGGGGATAGGCTCAATTCAGGTATGTGTCCTGGGGCCTGACACAGGAGGGGCCTTCAGGGATGTCCGTGTATTCTGCAGGGACAGAAGACTGAAAAGCAGCCCTTGGAGCCACTGGGAGAGGGACAGTGGCTTCTGAGTACCCACTCCAGTGGAAAGGGGTAACCAGGAGAGCGCTGAGTGCCCAACAGGCACTATCAAGGTCTCACAGAGAAAGGCTCTGAGTGCCAGGTGTGTGGGCTGCACCTGAGCTGCCGGGCATCACAGTGGACCCTTTTCCAGGTAGGGGCCTGGAGCTGGCCCTGGGGGGCCGGTGATGAGGGAAGGCTGGGGCTGGGGAGGCAACAGAGGCTCCTTGGGGAGAGCGAAGCAGGGGGCAGGCCCAGGTGCTCTGAGGCTGTAGGGTGGTCCCAGCTCTGGGAGGGACACTCACAGGGGACACGCTGTGCCCCAGCTATCGGTGGCAGCGAGGTCCTGAGGGATTTCCCTCTCTTTTCTCTCCAGGTGGCCGGCCCTGGGCCTCCCGAGGCCTCTTGGGGCCGGAGCCTGACCCCTACGCACGCATGCGGCACAGCTGAGCCCTCCACCCGCGACTTCTGCCAGGACCCTTTCTGGCGGGCGAGTAACCCGAGGCTCCCAGTCCAGGCTCAGGACTCAGGTCGCCGGGCCGCGACTCACCGCCTTGCTCGCTCCGCATACCGATGGTGCCGCCGGTGTAGACGGCCAGCACCCGCCGCTCGGGCCCCGCCGCGCGCGCCATGCTAGGACCGAGGGCACAGCTGGCGCCGGGGACAAGGAGGGTTGGTGACCGCAGGGGCGGCGAACGCAGGGGCGGTGGTGGCGAGGGCATGTGACGGCTGGTGTGGCCTGGGGGCCGGGGCGGCGCTTTCCGGCGGGCGGGTCCTGAGCAGCCTCGGCGCCCAGGCTCTGGTGCAAACGCCGCCGCGAGCCTCGCGGACCCGAGCGCCCAGGACCTCCACAGCCCTGCTGCCCCGACACCCCGGAGCTCCCCAAAGCCCGCACCTCCGACCCGGCCCTGGGAGGCTACTCAATGACGAGCTCGGGAGCAGGCAGAGTCTGCCAGCGCACTGTGCAGGGCAAGAGCCAGAACACAGGCAAGTTCAGGGTGTCATGAGGTCTCCAGCAGCAGGCTAGGTCCCTGATGCAGAGAAACCCACCCTGGCTGTCTTGGGAATGGCAGGCTTGGACTGCTGAGAACAGAGCACAGCACTGTCTGCAGGAAGAGCCCCTCCAGCCTCTGATTCCCAGGGGAAATCATGGAGAGGATCCTGCCACTGATAGGCTGGGGAGCCCAGTCCCATTAGCACTCTGTGCTTATTTGTTTGGTCTACCCAAACATTTAAGGAAATACCACAGCCTGCAGGCTGCAGTGTGAGGTTCACCTGTATTCCCAGTGAGTAGGGAGGCTGAGGCAGGAGGAATATAAGTTGGAGGCCAGCCTCAGTAACTTAGTGGCACTCTAAGCAACTTAGCAAGACCCCTATTTCAAAATAAAATAAAAGGGCTGGTGATGTAGCTCAGTAGTAAAGCATCCCTGGGTTCAATCCCTAGTACCAAGAAAGAAAGAACAACTTCACAAGCTGGATGGCTCCAGCATAAGGTAGTGTGTCACAGTGCTGGAGGTCAGAGGTCCTAGATCTCAGTGGCAGCAAGTTTGGTTCCTTCTGGCTCCTCTCCTTGGCTAGCAGATGGTGCCTCTCTGTGTCCATGTTTCCTCTTTTATTATGACAGCAGGCATGCTGGGTTAGGGCCACTCTACGGGCCTCATTTTAATTTAATCATCCCTTAAAGACTATTTCCAAATAGTCACATTTAGAAGTTCAGGGGATTACTACAACACAGAAACTTGAGGTTCAACAAGTAGCAGCCACCCCCTGAACACCTAGGTTGGCCTCGGATGGCACATCTTTGACTCTCCGGACCTGCCACTGTCCGTTCTCAGGCTTCGCCATTGGCCTCATTCTGACTGGAACACATGCTCATTCTCCATCTGGGCAGGCAGCTTTGCATCCCTGTGACCAAATACCTGACGAGAACAACTTGGAGAAGGAAAAGTTTATTTTGGGCTCATGCTTTCAGAGATTCAGTTCATGCTCAGTCAACTCTTGTGGTCTGGGCCTGAGGGAGGCAGAATGTCAAGGCAGAAGGCCTGAAGGAGTAGCATTGCTTAGCTCAATACAGCTGGCAAGGAGGGGTGGAGGCCAGACTCCACAACTTAGTGATGCCCTAAGCAACTTAGCAAGACCCCTATTTCAAAATAAAATAAAAGGGGGAGGGGGAGGGGGAAGGAGGAGTGGGAGAGAACAGGGGGGAGGGGAGGAGGAGAGAGGGGGAGAGAAGGGGAAGAGGGGGAGGGAGGAGGGGGAGAGGAGAGGGGGTGAGAAGGGGAAGGGGGGGAGAGAAGGGGAAGAGGGGGAGGGGGGGAGAGGAGGAGAGGGGGAGGGGGGAAAGGGGGAGAGGGGGAGGGAGGAGGGGGAGAGGAGAGGGGGAGAGAAGGGGAAGAGGGGGAGAGAGGGGGAGAGGAGGAGAGAAGGGGGAGAGGGGGGAGAGGAGAGGGGAGGGGAGAAAAGGGGGAGGGGAGAAAAGGGGGAGAGGGGGAGAGGGGGAGGGAGGAGGGGGAGAGGAGAGGGGGAGAGAAGGGGGAGAGGAGGAGAGGGGGAGGGAGAGGGGAGGGGAGGGAGGAGAGCCAGGGACTGCAGTGGTCCAAGGGCACACCCCCAGGCTATTCCCTCAAGCCTCGCCCACCAGCCTACAGTCACCACCCTGCAGTCCCTTCATGCATTCCATCAAGTGGGTCAATTCACCTATGAGGCTAGAGCCCACAGGATCCAATCGCTTACCTCTGAACACTGCTGCACTGACGCGTGAACTCTTCAGGGGACGCTTTATATCCCAAGGACACCATCCTGTGAGAGTCACAGTTTGCCCTCTGGGAATCTTCCTTAGCTACCCACTGCCATCACAAGCCTCAGGAAACCTGTGTGGGGCTGGGCAGGCCTTTGGTGACAGTCCCAGCTCTGGGCTCACCTGGCTCTGTCTGGCTCCAGCAGTGTGTGAGCCGTACCAGGCTCTGTAGTCCAGAACCAGGGCAGCCAACAGCTTCACCTGTGGCACCAGCTGGTCCTCGGGTAGCTCTGCTGTTCTGCTTTGTGTGGCGCGTGCACCTCCACCTCAGGTGTTCTCTGGTTGCCCAGCCATGCCGTGGGCATTCTCAGACCTGTCCTCCTGGTCTTTATCCTCTGGCAGGGAATCTCTGGCAGAAGAGAAATAGAAATGCTAGTGTCTGGTGGGCTGAGTGGCAGAGGAACAACAGGGAACAGTGACAGATGGAGGTATCTTCAACAGGGTAGACTCAAGGGCCCTCTGAAGGACTGCATTCCTGCAGAGCCAGGGCAGAGCACAGGTTGCCAGGCAGAGAGGAACAGGTACCCAGGCCTGAGCCAGTCCACACGGCGGTCAAGTCAGCAGGCAGGACATTTTCAGGGAGAGTACACTGGCTAAGAAGCCATGGGGCCAGCCAGAGACTACGACTGTAACCCTGAGTGTGACTGTCAGTCCCTGGAGGACTTTGGCAGGTTTGTCACAACCTCTGACTGCTATGTGGAGAGAGATGGGGCAAAGTGCAAGGCTGACCCCTGTGTTAGTCAGCCTTCTGTAACTGTGACAAAATACTTGAAATAAATCAATTTAAAAGGCAAAAACATTGTTTTGCCTCGTGGTTTCAGAGTTTTCAGTCCATAATTGGCTGGCCCTGTTGCTTTGGCCCTGTGGCATAGTGGAGGAGGCTGTTCATCTCACTGTGGCCAGGAAGCAAAGAGAGAGGAAAGGGTGGCAGTCCCAAGTCCCCACTGAGGCACACCCCTGTGACCTAAATTCCTTCCATTAGCCCCCACCTCTTAAAGGTCCCACCACCTCCTGATAGTGCCAGAGGCTGAGAAGGAGACCTTCAATTCAGGGGACATTCCAGAGCTAAACTGTAACAGCTCCTAAGTCTTTGGCTAGAGCACCCTGCTTGAGAGGACCAAGTTGAGAAAACCTGGGCAATAATTTGCCCCACTGGTCCTGCAGCCCTGCCTGCCTGGCTCCCTCTCCAACCCACTTTCTTGAGCTTGGAGTGCAGGCTCAGGAGCATGAAGTGCAGCCCCTGGTACAGCAGAAATTCAGGAACTTGTGGAAACTGCAGAATGTCCAGGCCCTTCCCCAGGCCCCTGCCTCAGAGACGCCAGCAGGCCCAGGAGCGGATGCTCTGGCACCCTCTGGGTGATTCTCACAGCTGTGAATCTGAGAACAGGGGCCAGCAAGCTGTGGCTCTGGGGAAAACTGGCCCTCCTGTTTTGTAAAGAAAGTTTCATGGGAATAGCTGTGCCCGCTCCTTTGTGTTCTGGGTGGGGAAGGCCAGGTGATGGCCAGTGTAAAGAATCTGTGGCCACGTGGGTGGAGAGTGGAGCGGGGCAGGGACACTCAACACACCCAGTGTATGTCTGCACAGGCAGCCTTTGTCCCTAGGGTGTCATCTCTGCCTCGAGGCTCAGGTCCCACTGGTCACCAGCAGTGGTCTGGTGGCCCTGCTCGACAGGGTCAGCCACAGAGACTCCATGAGGCATGAGCTGTCCACACACACACAACTCCCTTGTGGGAGTCCCTCGTGAGGCGCACACAGAGGTCCTCTGAGCTGTGGCTTCTTCAGGCAAGCTCTTCCTCCTGCTGTGCTGTCCAGCTTCTGTAGAGCCCCCGGGGCCAGGCACGTTCACGGCACCTGTGTATGCCGATTCCGTCACCCTGTAGCCACTGTCTGGCAGGTGAGGGAGCTGAGGCCCACAGAGGGCTCCACAACACTGACCGGTGAGCTGGGCTCGGGGACCCACAGGGGTGCATAGTAGCTGTGGGGAGGCCAGGTTGCTGGGTCCTGGGCTGGGATTCCTGTGTCTGGAGGGGAAGCCAGGAGAGGTAGCAAGGAGGGAGGAGGAGGGCCAGGGGCGATGGCCGTGCTGGGGACCCAGCAGAGGGAGGCCTAAGAACCTGAGTGGGGGAGAGGGCCTAGGGCCAGGCAGGGAGCAGAGAGTCTTGGGCTGAAGGCTGGCTGGGAAGGGCGAGAGGAGCCCCCAGGTCTGTGCAGAGAGACCTCGGTGCTGCACCTCAGCATCTTGGAGGCCACGGTGGGCACAGACACTGAGCAGTCAGGGCAGCTGCTCTTTAGACCTGGACTTGACCACCCACTGGAGGGAGGGCAGGCAGCTCTGGAGCAAGGCCACCTAGCCTGACCATGACCTCAGGGCACTCTGAGATGTCCCACAGCCTGGCAGTGCCATGGCCTCTGGACACTAGCTTCCTCTGAAGGTGGGTGAGGCACTGTCTCTCCAACAAGAAAGCCTCCAAAGATCATGACAACTGAGGGCCGCTGTCCAGTAGCCCCAGCAGCAATAGGACACTGTCATTTCTGGGGGGAGCCAGAGGGGCACCAGGACATCCACCATACCACTTAGTAGCAACCGGATGTCTTCTCAATAAACGGGGAAAGGGAAGCCTCACCCTCACCTCTCCAGCATGGCTGAGAGGGGTCCCAGCCCAAAGGGAAGGCCAAAGCCATGACATTTCCAGGAGAAAAGAGAAGATTTCAACCAGAGAAGACAAAGATTTCTTAGTTAGGAAACTCTGGTCACCAGCCATAAAACAAAATTTAACAATCAACAAAACAGACTATTAAATCCCAAACTTCTGGCCAGGAACTGTGGCACATCCATAAGCCCAGAGATTTGGGAGGCTATAAAACGGTGGTCTCTGGGGCCAGGAAAAGCAGGGAACGGGGCTGTCCCACGGGCACTGTCCCACGGGTGTGCGTGCAGATCCAGGTGTGCCAGATGGAAAGGATCTGGAAATCCTTTTGCAACGACTAGAATACACTCAACGCTAGTGAACCACATGCCTAAAAATAGTTAAGGTGGTCAATTTTCCATTACACACAAAAAAGTGAATAGGCAAGGCTGGCCCAGGAGAAAATATCACAAAACACGTATCTGATGAAGAACTTGAATTCTGAATAACTCCATAATGAAAAGGCAATGAGCCCCCCAAATGGGCATAAGACTTGAACAGACCCATGGCAAAGGAAGACGTGGACGCGCTTAGATACAAAGAATCGTTAACTAGCGACGGGGAGAACTGTGCAGGGGGCGGAACTGTGCGGGGTACAGGCCCTATCTCTAGGACCCCTTGGCCGAACAAAGCCCAGGAGGACCGGGGTGCTCTTGGAGGCTGAAGCCCCCTGTGGGCGGAAGGCACAGGGCCAGGAGCCACTCTCTGCTCTGTTGGCAGACCTGACACTGCTCAGCGGGCAGAGGAACACCTGCAGGGCCAGCGCCTGCACACTCATGGCCCAGGTGGACTGGGGGCAGAGAGGGCAGCCCCAGCCACACGAGAGCAAGCCTGCAACACGCAGAAAGTCGGCAGTTTCCTAAGAAGCTAAGTGGCCACCTGCTCCATGGTGCAGTGACCCTATAGCCCCAGGCATTTGCCCAAGAGAAGCCAAAGCGCGCACCCTAAAGGCCAGTTCAGGGAAGCATAGACGGAACAGGCAGAGTGGACTCATCCTGCTCTTCAGGACCAAAGCCAGACCAATGGCCAAGGACAGTGAAGGACAACCGACTCACAGGGGCCTAAGGAACCTTGGGAACCCTGCTGGACATTGGCATCCCCACATGGACATCTGGCTCCCGCCACACCCAGAGCACTCCCACAGAGACCACAACCCCTGCAGGCCTTCTGGGGACACAGGACCCTGGCGGGGAGACCACCAAAGCTCTGCACTGGGATTCAGGTATGCTCCTGTCCTGCCTGGAAGTCACACCTCAGACGATTTTAAAGGGGGTGGGGACTCAGATTTTTCAGTGTTTCATGAAAAAAGAAGGGGATGCCAGAAAGGCCAGCCATGCTGCTGTTGTGTCTCTCATCCTGGTGGCATCTTTTAGTTTCATATCATCCCAAATCGAAGTGGTTTTATAAGCCCAAGCAACCAATAATACCAAACGACAACCTGAACTCAGCACCTCTCCGGGCCCCCCGGGGCAGGCTGCTCTCGTGGCCTGCCCCCCCCCCCCCCCCACACACACACACACACCGACCCTGCACCCTGCCATGTAGGAAGGCCTGGCGCTCTGCCTGCTGGGACCACCAGGGCGGAGGCAGGGCCTGCGGTTCCCGGTGGAACCGGCTAGATGGCAGTGCTGTGCTCACTGCCAGCTCCGTCTGTGAGGCAGAAAATGTTCCCCAGTCAAAGTGGTTCACAGCAACCAGGGCCTGAGTAGCTCTTTGTGAAGCACAATTTCAGCAGAAACGCAGAAACATCGTGTAAGCGACAGCATGCCAGTTTCTAATTACAGGTCTTCAAAAGCACAGTCTAATTTCACTCTTCTAGAGCCTTTGTCTGTGGTCTTTTAACATTACACTACTTTTCTGAGGTTAAAATGGTAATTTTCTCTTTTACTTACAAAAAGCCTTTTCAAGTTAATGTACTAAGTTAATTATTCCAATACAGAAGTGAGCCCAGAGAATAATCAAGAACATGCCCAAACGCAGGGCACATCTCTGTGCCCTTTCTCACCACACTGTGTAATTACCTGCTTTCTGCACTGGGCTGCTGCTTCTTCCTGAGCCCTACACATCCTTTTTGTTCCCTAGAGTAGTGCAGCTACTTCATGGTGGGGAGAGAAGGCGCTTAACCTCAGCTTGCTCAGATCTGCGTGACCTTGAACGGCATGGAGACCCACCGTGCTTCTAAAGGAAGCGAGCCCAGACCTTTCCGAGTGGCCAGCTGGTCTGGGTCAAGAATTACTTTGAATTTAGGTGAGTCTGAATAAATAGCCTACAAGCATGTGTTCATGGCCACACTTCATCTAGGATATATCTATGTGCTTTGGTGTCTAGTTTTGACTCTGAATATTCTCTCTGCAGTATATCGCTTGTTAATTGAACGCAATTCCTTTTACTATCTCTTTCTTTCAGTATGTACTCTATCAAACAGGATCTATGAGTGATGGACTCACCTATCAAAAATAACGAGGCAAGCCTGCAGCTGCCAGCGCTGGCAGGAACTGGCTTCTGCCATCAACTGCGAGTGGCTTCCATCCTCCAGCTCCCCTTGGCTGGTTTCAGTCAGCTTTCTGAGTTGTAGCCAAAATACCTGACAAGAACAACTTGGAGGAGGGCAAGTTTATTTGTGACTCAGTTTCGGAGGACTCAATCCATGGATGGCCAAATCCACTGCTCTGGGCCAAGATGACACCACACATCATGGCAGAAGGGCCCAGCGCAGGGAAGCTCCTCACTCATGGTGGGGTCAGGAAGCACAGAGAGCCCCACAGGGTAGATGTACCCTTCCGGGCAAGCCCAAGGGACCCCCTCCTCCAGCCACACTCCAGCTGTCTACAGTTAATCCAATCAGTCCACTTCCAAATATTCCTGCACCAACAGGAGTTTCAGGGACACCACATATCCAACCCATAACGTTCTGCTCTGGCCCCCAAAAGTTCATGTCCATCTCACAATGCAAAATGCATTTAGTTCAACTCCAAGAGTCCCTAGTCGTAACAGTTTCAGACCTGCCCAAAAGTCAACGTTGAAGTCTTTTCTGAGACTCAAGACAAACTCCTGGCTGTGAGCCCTGTAAAAATCAAAAGCAAGTTATATATATCCAGTGTACAGCCACCAAGGGTAAACATCCCCACTCCAAAAGGAACGGGGTCTTGGAAAGAAAGGGTGCGGCCAAAACCCAGCCAGGCAGACATTTTTTGTAGCTCCACCTCTGAATCTGGGGCACACAGGGGACAGTGTGCTGTCCAGGGGGCCTGGGCAGACCTGCCCCTGGGCCTTGCTCTCTGCAGTGCACACGGGCTTCTCTTAGCCTGGTTCTCTATGTAGCCAGCAGCTTTTCTCAGCAGACAACATGTTACTGGCCTCACTTAATTCCTGGGGTCTCCATTTTGGCTTCAGCTTCACCTTCAGAGTTTCACACATCACCCTCTCGGCTGACCACAGAGACTCTGACCCTACACTTTGCCTGGCCTCCCAGGCCTTCCTCTGAAATCTCTGTGGGAGCCTCCATGCTCCCTTAACTCCAGCATCCTGGATCCCTGCAGAACCAGCACCACGTGGAAGATACCACCGTCTGCCACCAGCTCATCACCCCCAGAACCATGGCCGCAGTGACCTCCGAGTGCCGGTGTGGCTCTGCCTGTGAAAGCAGGATGCCCACAATCTCTTAAAGGGATCTTCCCTCCTACATCCTCGTTCCTGCGGTGGGTACAGTCTCATAAATTGCTGAGATGCCTTCAAGGCAAGGCCAGCACCCTTCTAGCTACTGTTGACAAGCTCATCACCAAGTGTCAAAGGGCTCCAGTTCTCAAAGTTTTTGAGGTGAATTATGGTGCCAGCCTTCACATCTCCACACATTCATGACCAAGAATGGGATCTCACTGGTTGACACAGTGTCTGAAAGGACAGGAAACAATCCATTTCCTCATGGAGACCACGGGAGCAGGGGTGCAGTTTTCTGATACTGTCTCCAACAGGTCTGCCATCAAGTTAAAAAGCCAGCTTAACTTTGTACCTTCGGTTCATTTTAAGAACTGAAGGCTCCTGATAGTTTTGTGGCCTGGGAGAGGTGAAGCAGAGTTTGAGTTCTCTGTTTTCTCAAGACCATGAACCTGTCTGATGCTCTGCCATTTCCGGTGGTAGGATTGTGAGGCCTTCAGCTCATCTTGTTTTTTGTCTTAGATCTGATTTATAAGAGGCTTATTTTTATGGATGCAGCTTTTGGACTTATTAATCCTGGTAAATTTCTTTTTCTTGATGCTATAGGTACAATACATTTCTCCTCTAGAGCCTTTGTTTTCTGATTTGTTATGAGTACCTGCTACTTTTTTTCTCACAGTTGTGGTGTGAAGTTCTCTTTGCTGCCTTGGGGAGTTCATAGTTACACTCTTTATTTTCTTCTTTGATCCAAAAGGTGTTCAGGAGCATTTTTTTTTTTTTTTTTTAACTTTCAGGAGTTAAAACTTGGAAGAGGGAGGTCAACTCAGTGGTGTCATTTTAATGAATTGTGATCATAAGTTTAGCCTTAAAGTACTCTTATTTTTAAAATGTATCTCTTTGTAGTCAAGCACCATCTATTTTGTGAATTCATCATAAACTAGAAAAATATGGCTGGGTGCGGAGGCGCATGCCTGTAATCCCAGTGCTTCAGAAGGCTGAGACAGGAGCATTGTGTGTTCAAAGCCAGCCTCGGCAATGGCGAGGTGCTAAGCAACAAAGTGAGACCCTGTCTCTAAATAAAATACAAAACAGGGCTGGGGATGTTGCTCAGGGTTGAGTGCCCCTCAGTTCAATCCCCAGTACCCCCCCACACACAAAAAATAATATACTTTTAATTCAAGGGAAATTGACTTCTATTGCTACATTATATCAGCTCTACTGACTACAGCATTCAATCCCTGGTCCTAAGTGGGTCTTCTAAGGGAAGAGAGGTGCACACTGAGGTCACCCTTATCCCTGTTCTGCGCAGTCCTGTGTTTCTAGCCTTCTGTGTATGCTGCTCCTCACAGGCTGCTTGGCACACTGGTGTTCCCAACAGGAGAGGAGAAGAGCTGGGGTGTGCAGGATCAGTTCTCAGGGTGAAAGTGGGTGGTGCACGGCAGACAAAAACGTGCTCTCAACCTATCAGCTTCCCTGCCTGTGGCCCACAGCCTGATACCCTGACCGCAGCTTGCAGAAGGGCTGCAGTGCCTGGCCCTCCCCAAGCACTCCTTACCTGACCCTCCTCATCCTTCAGAGGTCAGATGAGACGCTAAGTTTCTTGACAAAATGCCCAAGAAAGGTTCCCATACATCCTACCCCCATGGAGGCAGAGACCAGGCCATGGTCAACAGCCCTATGGCACAGTTTGTGTGTGTCTAGGCAAGAGGCTCATTTCTGTCTCTAGCATTTGTCCAGTAACCCAGGACCCAGCTGATATTCAATTATTTACAAAGTTTTCCCCTAAAAATATTTACATTTATAGTAATTTATTCCTGCATTTTGAGACTCAAGTGCTGTCATTCCAACTCAGCAATCCATTTTACATTTAACAGGTCGCTCTCACATCTGAAAGCAGCACTTTGACACTGCCATAGCAACGAGCCCCATGACAACCAAGGGGCTGGGGTGGGTGTGCAGGGTTGAGAGGCCTGGGAGCAAGGCCTGCCTTTACCCCCATGGTGGGGTCACGCTGTTCCCCTTAACTCCTAGGCTCCTGCCCCTCCACTCTGGTCAGGAATCCTCCAGGCTCTCAGGACACACATCCATACAGACCAGCAAACCCCATCCCAGCTCCTGCGGATCTATTCAGACCATATCTGAATATCAATTAGGTGTCGGGTTCCTCAGATTCAGAAATTAACAAATTGAAAATTCAGCCCTCCAGAGACCTACACAGCATGAAAACCACTATCTCAGGAGGCTTAGCCCCAGCCCAGGGGCTGGGACACTCACCTAGAAACCCTGCTAACTATAGAAAATGCTTGGTGAACAAATGGATTGATCAATTCTGGTAGCACACACAGATTGTACAACAGGAAAGGGGTGCTTCTTTCTGTCCGGAGGCCCAGAGCAGTTGGCAGAAGTGACCCTTCTGGGGGCTTGAGGAGGAAGATGAAGACTCAGGAGGGGAAGAAGTCCAAGTGCAAGGGACAGAGTGTGCAGAGAGAAAGGAGCAGCTTGCGGGTACCAGGCTGGCAGGAGATGAAAGGCAGCCCCAGTCCACCCTGCCAGCTAGAGCGGCCTTGTCCATGCTGCGGTGGTGCTGGCCTGATGTGCACCCAGAAACAGGACAGTGGCCACAGCAGTGGGAGGGAGGGAGACATGCCTTCAGAAATCAAGTTGGAACACTTCAGCTACAATGTGTCCTGACTCCAAAATTTCCACCCTGCTATTTTAAACAAGTGATATATTTTAAAATATATCAAGTGGTACTATATCTATAATAATGAGTTTTCACTGAACAAGTATTTTCTGGAATGAATTTCACTAAATCAGTATATGTCCTTGTTCAATTTCCTAAACAAAATAGCTTCTGCTTTTTTTAAAAAAAATATTATACCAGGGCTTGAACCCAGGGGCGCCTAACCACTGACCCAGTCCCCAGACCTTTATTTAGAGACAAGGTCTTGCTAAATTGCTTAGGGCCTCACTAAATTGCTGATCCTCCTGCCTCAGCTTCTGGAACAAAGCCCAGTTAACTTGTTTTCACTTTTTGCTTAATCTTTTCTTTTGTTCTATCTCCCCTCCTTCCCTCCCTCTCATTCATTTATTTATTGGTTCCAGGAATTGAACCCAGGGGTGCAGTTACCATTGAGCCACATTCCCAGCCCTTTTTATTTTGAGACAGGGTCTTGCTCAATTTCCCAGGCTGGCCTTGAATCTGCAATGTTCCCACCTCAGCCTCCTGAATCACTGGAATCATAGGCATGCACCACCACACCCAGCTTTTCTTGGCTTGAATTTTCTAAAACATTTTCATCAAAGTTAGTTCTCTTCCAGACAGGTTTGGGGGAGTGGTTCTCCCTGTTTTTGTGAATGAGAACTCGCTCCAC
This sequence comes from Marmota monax, assembly GCF_021218885.2. Lineage (NCBI taxonomy): Eukaryota > Metazoa > Chordata > Mammalia > Rodentia > Sciuridae > Marmota > Marmota monax. The sequence goes on along the minus strand of NW_026693010.1, from coordinate 2,023,174 downwards.
CGTGGGTTTTTTTTGGAGCCACTGTTTTCCCAGGCAAATACGACACAGTGGGTTGTTGTTTGTCTTAATACTAACATGGTCACGAAGGTGCTTTTGGATGGACTTCTTCTGCCAGGTGAGCAATGAGTGTTTCCACTACCACTGATCAGAGATGACCCTGCAATCCCATCTACACTGCTGTCTTGTCACATGCTCTACTGACAACACTCACTCTAGCTTTCTCAGCGACGGGGGCTGTATTAATTCCCAGCTGATCTGCCAGTGGGCTGTGCCAGGTGCCAAATACAAGGTGTTTGCTACCTTCAGCAGAGCCAAAACTAGGGCGCCTGCAAATGGGTTCACCACCTGTCCCCACAACATCCCCCTGCCAGCCAAGCCTGCTCTGGAAGAGCTGTCATTGTGCAGGACAATAGCGGGGGGGGGGGGGGCCCCTGGCCTCCAGAGCGCCAGGCTGCAACCACCTGTGCTCTTTTCACTCACAACCTTAGTTACTTAGGCAAGATCAGGGGCTCATGGCTCCATACCTCACCACCAAGGGTATAATGTCACCACCAATCCTCATCCACAAAAAACCTCTGGCTGAATTATGACACACAAATGCTGTTTTGAAAACCAAACTTACACTGGCACCAGTCTGTGCTCCAGGAAGATGCAGACCCTGCTCCACGTTCTCCCTCGTCCTGGTGGGTAAGGATGGCCACCTCACCAGCACACTGGGGGCAGACCCAACCCTGGAGCCGCAGCGCAGCCAGGCATCGTGGTACCCAATCTTCTAGGGTGCTGTTGGCTGCCATCTGCCAGCTTTCACTGGGGACTTCTCCATCTTGATCCACGGAGGACAAACAGTGTCTGTCTGGCACAGAACAGCTCAGGATGGGTGCCTGGAAGGGACGCAGCAGGACTGCTGTCAGTTCCTCCTAACGCTTTGCACAGCCACCTATTCCTGACTCTGGTGTGAGGATCTGACCAAGGATCCAGTTCTCTTTTCCTTGCTACAAGTCTGTTGAGATTTTGTTTCTTCTTCTCAGCATTGGCAACTGTGTTCCTGAAATCTGTCCACATCACCTGTTTTGTCTAGTCTGTTGGCATACACCTTCCTGGCATCCTCTTGCAGTCCTGGTAGTGATCCTTATGGGTGGTAGAAAGGCTCCCATTAATTTCTGATTTGAGCTATTCACATCTTCTGTTTTTCTTAGTCTAGCTAAAAGTTGGTATCCCTACCTCATCCAACAAAAATTAGCACAAAATGCCTCAATATAAAGGCTAAAACTATAAAACCATAATAAGGAAAAAAAAACAGGAATAAATCTACATGATCTTTGATTTGGCAATGAATCTTATACCAAAAACATGGATGGCAAAGGCTAGATGAATTGGACCTCACCAAATCTAAAGAACACAGGTGTACCAAAGGGCATTATCAAGAAGTTAGGCCTGGTACAGTGGCACATGCCTGAAAATCCCAGCAACTCAGGAGGCTGAGGCAGAAGGTTCATAAGTTCAAGGCAAACCTCAGCAACTTAGCAAGGTCCTAAGCACTTAGTGAGATCCTCCCTCAAAAAATAAAAAATAAACAGAGCTAGGGATATAGCTCAGTGGTTAAGCACCCCAGGTTCAATCCCTGGTACAAAAAAAAAAAATTTAAGACAGGAGAAAATATTTGCAAATCACATATCTGATCTGTTTCACATCTAAAATATATAAAGAACTCCTGACACTCAACAAAAACACAACCCAATTTAAATCCACAAAGAACTTGTCTTATTTATTTATTTTTTTTTACGGTAACAGAGTAGCACAATCGGGGTAAATTATAAGATTTTTAGCTCATGGTGGAAGGTGCAGAACCTCCTGGGGAGAGATGCATCTGGCTGGGAACTTGGAAGGGCAGGGGCAGGACAAATTGTTTAGAGATTAAACCTGAGACCAGGAAATTTGGGGTTTGAAAGTGACACAGGGACTAAGAATTGCATCCCCCACCACGAGTGGAACTCAGGGGAGATCCCTGGGGTACAGTCTTCCAGTGTGGACCAGCAAGTACTAGGCGCTAGAAGTGTGCTTCTTTAAAATCTCCAGACCAATTAGCATTCAGCAAAGAGCCTGGAGCCTGCCTAAGCTTAAACCCTGCTTCCAGGAATTCCACCTATGGAATTACTTCTCTCACTCCAGGAATCCCAAGGGTGGAATGTGGCACTCCAGGAGACCCCACCTAAAACTTCTGAGAAGAGAAGCTGAGAATATTTTGATTTCCATTGGAAAGAATTCTTTACCTTTTCATCAGGATTTTTTTTTCTTTTTTAAAATTCTTTTTCACTGTTTAATTGTGACCTTAATGGTACATGGTCATTTATACATTTATTTTTTTATTCTTATCTCTAGCATCTTTGAAGCCAGCTATTTTACATGGATTAGTTTTTTTGTGAACTAGGATGTTTTAATACTATATTTTAGTTTTTAAAATTTTTTGTATCTATTTTTAATTTAAAATTTTTTTTAGTTGTAGTTGAACACAATAACATTTTTTACTTATTTTTTATATGGTGTTGAGGATTGAACCCAGCGCCTCAATATGCTAGGTGAGCACTCTACCATTGAACCACAATCCCAACCCTGTTTTTAATTTGTAAAAAAATTTTGCTTTATATATATTTTTCCTCTAACCTATTTCCCTTGATTTTCTCTTTTCTTCTGCTAACAGCCAATCTCTATTGTTCTCTCTTTCACTCTTAATCTTTTTCTTCTGTCTTCTCTCCTAATAATCATAATCCCTCATAATCATCACATCCTATATCACTTTTGTTTTATCCCTGTCCGCCATTTGAAAATGTAAACCCTTTCACAAACTTGCTATTTTTATTATAGGCAATAACTGATCATTTCTGTTTATTGTGATAATTAACATTGTAGACATCATAGTAGGAACTATTTGGTTTAATGCTGTAAATTGTTTGCATTGGTTGCTATTATTTGTCTCCGTCTAAACAGTGATGTACTGGAAACCTTTAGGGACACTATTAAGTCCACAGGATAGAAACTCCACTGCCTCAGATTCATACGGTTAGATGGGTAGACAGACAGACAATATGAAAAAGCAAGGAAACAAATCACTCCAAGCAAACCAAGATACGCCAATAACAGAATCCACCAACACCACAGTAGAAGAAATGTCAGAGAAGGAGTTTAGAATGTACATAGTTAAACTGATCTGCAAAGTAAAGGATGATGTAAGAGACCATATACGGGTAGCGAAAGATTACTTCAATAAAGAGATAAATTCTGGGGGGGGGAAAAACCAGAAATTCTTGAAATGAAGGAAACAGTAAACCAAATTAAAAATTCCATAGAAAGCATCACCAACAGACTAGACCACTTGGAAGACAGAAGAACCTCAAGGGATGAAGACAAAATACAAAATCTATAAAGTGGACCACAGACAGAAGATATTAAGAAACCATGAACAGAACTTATGGGATAGCATGCAAAGACCGGATTTAAGATTTACTGGGTTACATGAAGGCTCAGAGATAGAAACCAAAGGAATACACAATCTTTTTTGATGAAATAATACCAGAAAATTTCCCAAAGCTAAATAATGAAATGGAAAATCAAATACAAGAGGCTTACAGGATGCCAAATGTACAAAATTACAACAGACCCACATCAAGGCCCATTATAATGAAAATGCCTAAAATACATACAGAATAAAGATAGAATTTTAAAGGCTGCAAGAGAAAAATATCAGATTATGTGGAGGGGGAAACCAATACAGCTGATTTCTCAATGCAGATGCTCCAAACTAGGAGGTCCTAGAATAACATATACCAAGTTCTGAAAGAAAGTGGATGCAAACCAAGAATACTATATCCAGCAAAATTAAGCTTCAGATTTGAAGAAAAAATAAAAACCTTCCATGATCAACAATTGAAGTAAAAGAATTTGCAACCAATACCTCAAATATTCTCAACAAAATATTCAATGAAGATAAAAATGGAAAAAAAAAAAGTGAAGACCAGCAAAGGGAGAAACTAGACTAAAGGAACAGCCAATAAAAGGAGAAACTAGGGCTGGGTATGGCTCAGTTGGTAGAGTGCTTGCATGCACAAGGCCCTGGGTTCCATCCCCAGCACCAAAAAAAAAAAAAAAAAAAAAAGAGAAACTAATTCAAATTAAAAATAAGACAAAATGACTGGGAACACAAATCATATCTCAATAACATTAACTGCCTAAACTCATCAATGAGAAGACACAAAGTGGTAGACTGGATTAAAAAAACAAGAATCAACCATATGTTGTCTCCAAGAGCCTCACCTCATAGGCAAAGACATCCACAGACTGAAGGTGAAAGGATGAGAAAAAATATACCACTCAAATGGACCACATAAAAAAAGCAGGGGTTTCTTTCCTCATATCAGATAAAGTGGACTTCAAGCCAAAGTTAATCAGAAGGGACAAAGAAGGCCATTTCATACTGCTTAAGGAAATTATATATCAACAAGACATAACAATCATAAATATTTATTCCCCAAACAATGGAGCATCTAAGTACAAACAAACTCTTGTCAACTTTGAGAATCAAACAGACTACAACACAATAATACTGGGTGACTCTGACACAACTCTCTCACTACTGGGTAGATCTCCCAAACAAAAACTAAACAAAGAAACTCTAGAACTAAATAATACAATCAATAGTTGAGACTTAACAGACATAGAATATTTCATCCACCAATGGCTGAATACACTTTCTTTTCAGCACCCCACAGATCCTTCTCTAATATAGACCACATTATGTAAGCTATCACATATGTTGACATACAATTGTAATATTAATGTATTTTTAGCATTTGTAGGGTTACTTTGATAGCTCCCTTTCCAATGATATTAAATTTGTGTTCTTGTTTTATTGATTAGACTTGTTTGATTTATCAAATTTTAGCTGTGTTATTTCTTCTGCTTCATATATTTCTGCTCCTACTCTTATTTCCTTCCTACTACTTAATTTAAAAATAATTTGATTATTATTCTAGCCTCTTTCTGATATAAGCACTTTAAGTTATAAATGTTCATCTAGTACTGTTTCATCCCGGGGATCCTGATATTTTAAGCTTTTCTTATCACTTAGTCAAAAGCACTTTTTATGTACTTTTCTTGTACTTTATTCCTTGACCTCAGGGATATTTATAAGTGCACTATTTAATGCCGCAGTCTGGCTGGGCACAAATGCCGCAGTCTGGCTGGGCACACAATCACGAGCCACCACACAGCTTGTAGATTCAAACAGCAACTCTTTATTCCCGAACTCACACCAGCCGTCTACAATCACGTTCTGGGGAAATCCACGTTCTCTTCCCAAATCCACTTCCACTGGGCTTCTATCTCCAAAATATATTGTCTAAATCCCGTGAGAACTCAAGGGGAACTCAGGCAGCAGGATACGCCCTATTCCCAGCAGGAATAATCTTAAACCTTAAACCTGGAACCTAAACTGGGAACGCCCTAAACACGATTATCTTAAAACCGGGAACACCCTAATCTGCCTTGGTCCTTGAGCAAGGTCACGTACATTCAATGTCACTGCAACATGGGGTACGCTGGCAAGGAAATTGTCATACCTACTTGGCTAATGGCTCCCAGCATCTCCCCCCTTCTGATTAATTAAACAACAAGCAATGTGGCTTAAGGACCGTGCCTGGTAGGTTGTCCAATTCAACATATGGTTCTTACCCGTCATCGGAAAACTGACCTTTAGGCGTCAGCCTCCTGTCTTAGGTTGATACCACTGCAATTGGATCATACCCGTCACTGACTACCGGTCCAGCATAAGCCATTGGCCCCCAAATTTTAGACCATCACTAGCAGAAGGGAGGAGGATACAGAAATGCCACGACACCAAGCCAATTGACGGCTCCTTGGGAAAAATTGCATCACTAGTGACACCATCAGCAAAGATATGCCAGCATTACCACAATTTGCTGCACCAAACGATAGTTACATAGTCCAGGCAAGTTCTGCAAGCAGTTCAAAGCAGAGGAATCTATCAATATGTCCATTTCCTCCCCAAATCCGTTTCCTCCCAAAGTAAGTTGACTCTTTGATTGAGCATTATTTGTTGAGTTCTTCACCGGCACTGGGATGGAGATAGGAATTCTGGCAATGATGCTAAAGAGACATTATCCTGAAAAGAATTATTAAATATAATGAAAAGGAAAGGTGAAAGTAAACAAACAGATCTGTTAACCTACTTTAAAAACAATCCTTAACAGCCTTTTACCTAATTTAAACTAGTAAACAAACAGATCTGTTAACCACCTTTAAAAACAATCCTTAACAGCTGTTTACATAATTTAAATTAAACCATTTAAATCACGTGAATAAAAAAAATAATAATAATTCGGATCCATTTTATCATGAGCGCTCCTCATATAAGAAATATGGACATACGCACATACAGACATACAACACAAAACACAAGAGTGTACACAAACGTACAACACATAAGAAAATAGTAAAGGCCTTGTAGCTTTACCTAGGTGAAATCTCCATTGCAATGTTTAAAAACTCCACAGTCAAAAAATAAAACTGATCAGAAAAACATTAACCTAGGTTTGTATGAGCTCAAAAAATAAAAATAGAACCTTATGATGTGGAAAAATGCAATAATAAAATAGCTATTGAAAAAAGCATCCTGGTTAATCACTGTCGCAGATGTAAGAATGGCCAAGCTGGAGCTCTGGATATCAGCTGTTATGGATTTGAGTCAAATCATCTTCTTTTCGATCTGTAGAAACTGTTTTAGTTAATCTCTCTGGAATCTAAATGGGCTGCTGTTCTCCCTGTGGAAAAACACAAACAGACCCCCGACTCCAGACAATCACTGGGTCAGGACCTTTCCATTGTCCTGTTAGAATATCTTTCCAAAGTACTTTAGGCTTATGTACATTTTTTTGGATACATATGCCTTTCCGCAGCACTAAGTCCTGATGAATCCAAATTTAAAAAGTTTAGAGTAAAAAGCGTTATTTTAAGTTTATCTTTGGGGGATATATACCCCCTTCCAATTCCCTCTTTTTGCTTTAATAAGTATATGTCTGTATCTAATAGTTGTCTTAGCTTTTTGCACTTTCTATCTGTAATACCTTACTTGACATTTTCAACCATTTTTTCTTATTTCTATCTTCTAATTTTTTTCTAATGTTTTTATATTTACCCTTAGTTGCTTTTTTCTCTCCTAGTTCTTTTGTTTCCTATTTTGTGGGTTTAAAATTCTTGTCTTCCTACATTTTTTTCTTTCTACATCTTCTTTATCTTTTTTCTTTTTAACTTTCTATACTTCTGTCTTTAAAGTTTTTCACTTTAGATTTTTAATCTTCTTTATCTAAATATCTTTTATCCTGTTATCTTCCCATTTTTTTTAAAGTAATGCCTTTAAGATTAAGCTTCTTTCCTCCATCATGAAGGCATTTTAACCACCTTTAATTTAACCTTTTAAAGCCTTTTAATTATCATCTATACTGTACTTTTAAATGTACTTTTTCACCACCTACAACTTCACTCTTTTAAACGAGGCTTAGATTTTGTTTAAATCGCTTCAATGTTAGTTTACATGGCTGCCCTTCAACCAAAGGCTTTTTTTTTAACTCCATTGAGAAGCTTTGTCTCAATCTGCCATGTACAAATACCTTTTTCTTCTTTCTTCCTTTCTCAAGCTTTTAAAGTAAGTCTAGTTTCCTCAAAATCTTTTTAAATGGCATTTTACAACTTTTTACTTTACCACACAGAGATTATCTCATCTAGAAACATTTCTTTTTCCTTTAACCTTTTATATTAATATATTTCCACGTCTTGAATCTTTTTCTCTATTTTTTAACCGTTAACCCTTTTTATAAATTCACATTTTGAAACAACTCTTATAAAATTTCTGATTTAGACAAATTACTCCACTTTAATAAGATGAAAGACTTTCATGTTTTTTATGATACTATAATACTACAATTGAAACCCAACTGAAAATTTTTCTACTCTTTGTATATAAATTACACATGATAGAATCTTAACACTTAGTAACCTTGTTTTAGCAAAGACACAGACCAAAGCAATATTAAACATTTTTTCCATTCACCAATTTATGAAAACACACATGCTTAAATATATTACCTTATGTAACTTAATAAGTAAAGAGTGGTTGATGTTTCAACATTTTAGCTTTGTAAATTAATCAGAACTTTGTAGAAACCAAGATCTTAGACAAGTGTAGCAAACAGAACTAGCCATCTCTTGTTGAAGAAAAATCCTTCTACAGGATACCATGGTGGTCCCATTGATATACTTAATAACTCGTCTTTAAAAAGCCATGGGCTACATTTTTGTATTGTATCAACATATGCCCTAATTGTTCTTGGTCTCACTGGGGTGCCTCCTTCCTCTAACAATTTCTTTTGCTCGGAGGCGAATAACTTCAAACCTTGAGTCAACCATTTTCCCCAGTTTGCCTGAGAAAGTTCTAGGAACAGGCAACTTGAAATAAAAACAAAATAAATCAAAACAATAACACATTGTTTTTTGAATTGGTCACCCATTCTTTCGCTCTTCTTCAGGGGTGAGAAATTTCACTTACCTCTAAGCTTCAGAAGTTCCTCGTACGGGCCACCAAATGCCAATGTCTGGCTGGGCACAAATGCCGCAGTCTGGCTGGGCACACAATCACGAGCCACCACACAGCTTGTAGATTCAAACAGCAACTCTTTATTCCCGAACTCACACCAGCCGTCTACAATCACGTTCTGGGGAAATCCACGTTCTCTTCCCAAATCCACGTTCTCTGCCCAAATCCACTTCCACTGGGCTTCTATCTCCAAAATATATTGTCTAAATCCCGTGAGAACTCAAGGGGAACTCAGGCAGCAGGATACGCCCTATTCCCAGCAGGAATAATCTTAAACCTTAAACCTGGAACCTAAACTGGGAACGCCCTAAACACGATTATCTTAAAACCGGGAACACCCTAATCTGCCTTGGTCCTTGAGCAAGGTCACGTACATTCAATGTCACTGCAACATGGGGTACGCTGGCAAGGAAATTGTCATACCTACTTGGCTAATGGCTCCCAGCAATTTAATTTTGAAATAATTGACATGTGGAGGTGGGTTCTATGAATCCTTTTTTTTTAAGAGAGAATTTTTTAATATTTTTTTTTAGTTTTCGGTGGACACAACATCTTTATTTTATTTTTATGTGGTGCTGAGGATCGAACCCAGCGCCCCACGCATGCCAGGTGAGCACGTTATTGCTTGAGCCACATCCCCAGCTCCAGTTCTATGTATCTTAAAGTGATTTATTTCTAATGTAATAAATCATGTAGTGCCGCGTCCGGCCAAGGGAGCCGAGTCCGGCGAGGGACGGCGAGGTTAAAAGACACACAGGACACCAAGGTTCTTCATCCAGGAGTCAATAATAATCTTTATTGCTAACACACCTTTTTTTATACCCCAAGCAGCAGAAGTGGAAAACTACCCAAAAGCAGGAGGGAGGGGGGAGAAATTTAGTTTTAACATCTATTATTGTCAGGTACCGAAACCTCCCTTAACAATAAGTCCATCAGACCAGAAAAGGTCAAGGCATTCCCGTGGGATACATATGTCTCAGACGGACAAGCAGGAACAGAAAAACCGCAAGTTCGCCATGGCCTTGTGAGCTGGCCACACTGGCATGCAGAACAAACTAGTGGAGGTAGGGCTCCAGGGGCCAAGGTGGACCTGTTGCCAACAAGTCCCCATCTTTTGTTTTTTGTATGCCAGTGGGAATCAAGTAGCCCCTGTCTTAGGTCGTTCACAGCCCTTGCGATGTTTACCCGTCTCTGGGAAGGCCCCGATTCCCTGGCTTAGGTCGCACAGCAAGCGTGAAAGTTGCCCGTCACTGGGTACTACAAGATCAGCTCAAGGTGTTATGACCTATCAAGACATTATTGCGGTGAACGCTTAACCGTCTCCACCTACGGAACCCACGACCTTCACCGCCGAATGGCAGATGTGATTGGACCGAGAGATTAGACAGCAAAGATCCTAGTGCAGGAAGGCAAGAGGGAGAGGTATGCATAGAGAAAAGATATGGCAGGAGTTCTTCTTTTAAGGAGGACACTCATCTTCGGATAGGTCTGAAGTATATCTTAGAGAGGCGATCATCCATCTTTAAGCGTTGATAGTGAACCTGTATCGGCTTAGAGGCTAAGATATTAATTTGATCCTTAATGAATTGTACTATCTTATTTACAATGTAGGGTCCTATTGTCACTACTAGAAGGAGGCCTAACAATGGTCCCAATAAGGGAAGAAGATAAGGCAAAAATCCATTAAGTCCAGTTCAGAGAGGGTTCTCAAATAATTCCCTCCTCCTTTTTTCTAGGTCTTCTTGGAGTTGTTTAATTTTTGTGCGAACTATGCCAGACTTGTTAGCATAAAAACAGCACCTCTCCCCAAGGGCTAAACAAATTTCCCCTTGATTGGCAGTAAGCAAGTCTAAACCCCACCTGTTCTGAAGAACTACTTCTGCTAGGGAGTCTATCTGGTCTTGTAAGTCTTTAATGGTTCCCGACAGGGTTTGCACATCATCTATAAGCTGTTGAGATAGGCGGCGGTAAGAATGTATAGCCGTACCCAATCCTGCCGTGCCTGTACCCACAGCAGCGGTTATTCCAAGGCCAACAAGGAGTGGTAAGGCCTGCACAGCTCTCTTGTGTCTTCTAACTAAGATGTCTAGGCTAGGAATGGGTAGGGGTTCATCTCCTGAGATAATTGTGATATCAGGAAGCAGTAATGCCAGAACGCAACCACCAGTCCAATTTGCTGGGAGCCTGGGAAAAGCTAAATTTTCACCACACATAAAGACTGTACCATTAGGGGGACAAATGGGCGGAGTAGGTGAGGAGTAATTCTTTACTAATGAGCAGTTTCCAAAGGAAGAGATTCCAACATCAACATCATAGGTATTATTTTGTATCATGCCCAGAAGGCATGACATAAAACCACCTAGAGGCTGCACCTTAAAGGGTAGCCCAGATTGACATGTGTTGTCATCATCAATGGTATAATTGATGGGAACCATCAATGGCATGACTGCACCTGCCGTCATGCAGAGCCAGCAATCACCAGCAAGGGTAGGGTTAGAACTGTTAAGTAAAGAAAAGGTAGTTTCTAGGATATCTAATGTATTGGCATCTAAATCAGGAAGCTGGGATTTGGGCAATATCAAGGGGTGGTATGTAGGCTTAGGGATCTCTGGCTTTAAAAGCTTAATCACCTGAAGGTGTTTGATAGCATCAGTGGGTCCCCCTCCATCAGAGACTCTGATGGGGGCCTGCATGGGCCAGCAGGAAGGTTTACCCACGACGCCCTCACATTCCGCCTCCGTTAACCGAGTCGTGATGCCTTCCCTTCCCCGGTCACCAAGAAAAGGAATATAATTATAAGTGGTCCCCCATTCTCCACGGGTGTTAGTTAGGATGGCCTCAAAATATTGTTTTCCTTGATTATTAACACAAATTGAGGCTGATGTATAACAGGAGATGTGCATTGCTGGGGTGTAATGACAAGTGGCGGAACAGCTTCCAAGAGTCTCGGTCGGATTAGGGACAACAAGTCCAGGCTTATTAACACATACCCATTTTGGTTGTTTAAATCCTCCCATGTTTTTATTGAGTTCAGCCGCCATATAGGCTACTTTAGTCCCACAATCAATGCTCTGGATATAACCAGAGGGGGCCGAGTGCCGGGGCCCTCCCTTACACTCACAAGGGGCTCCAAAAAGATATTCATGAATATTCCCAGGTGGGGGGTCAAGCCCTCCTTCAGCAAACCTGTCCAGAATGAATGTCACAAGCGGGGTCCAGCTCATGAGGTGTGTCTCAGCACTCACTTGAAGGGGTGAGAACAACAGTGGCAGGATCAGCCATCTTGGGAACTTTATTTTGTCTTGAATTTTTATTCACCGGTCTGGTGCAGCGCTCTGGGATCCAAATGGGCTTCTCAGTTTCTGGGGGAAAAACACATACAGCTCCCCTCACTCTAGCTAAGAGTGGAGCCGGGGGTTGCCACTTTCCAGTGGATAAATCTTTCCACCTTATTTGAGCATCTTGTACAGTGGGAGGGGAGAAGTGGCGTTGTGCAGCCGTGCGCCCTCCAGTGTCAGTGAGTAAAAAATTTAAAGTAAATAAGGTTATGCTTAGAAGTGCTTGTGGTCCTTGACAATTCCGGTATATCTCCCCCTCTTTTGTTTTTTGTAAATAAGTTTTTAAATGTTGATGGGCTCGTTCCACGATAGCTTGTCCCTGTGGATTATAAGGGATTCCAGTCTTATGATTAATTTCCCATTGGGTGCAAAACCGTTGAACCGCCTGGCTTACATATGCGGGACCATTATCGGTTTTGAGGCATCGTGGGGTGCCCATGGAGGAAAAGGCTTTTAGAAGATGACTGATAACGTCCTTAGCCTTTTCTCCAGTATGTAAGGTGGCAAAAATGAAGCCAGAATATGTGTCAGTGGAAACATGTATAAAGGAGAACTTACCAAAGCTAGGGAAGTGTGTAACATCAGTTTGCCAGACATCATTAGGTTGTAGTCCTCTTGGATTAACTCCAAGGGAAGGAGAATGAATAAATGGTGCACAGGTTGGACATAATGAGACAATCTGTAAAGCTTGGTCTCGTGAACATCCTGTGTGGAAGCGTAAAGACTGTGCATTTAAATGAAATTTGTTATGGAATTGTAAGGCCTTATCATATTTGGTCGTCACACAGGAAAGGCCAACAGCATGAGTAGCAGCGTCTGCTTTTGCGTTGCCCTCTGACAAAGGTCCAGGGAGCCCTGAATGGCTTCGGATGTGGCCAATGTATAAAGGATCTCGTCTAGCCCAAATGAGAAACTGTACTACCTGTAGTTGTTCTGTGATGGTGGATTGCTTTCCAATAAATGATGCTGTTTCTATGACTAGAGCCAGATTGGCTACATACAAGCTGTCAGTATATACATTAAGAGTAATAGAACTATAGACTTTGAGACATTTGATGAAGCAAGTCCCTCCCCCAAAGATTCGTGGGGAGTCCAGTCACCACATAAGGCTGGAAATGGCCACTATGTCCTTCGCCATCTCTCCATTTTAAAAAGGAAGCACTTCTTTTTGGTCGGGTCTGTCCTATCCCCTGTAATATGGCTGAGGGACTCTGGAGGCGCCAGGCAGGTGGCCATTGTTTTTTAGAAATGACAGAGACATCCGCCCCCGTATCTAGTATTCCCTTGAAAGCCTTGTCCTGTATCTCAATGGTCAGGTTGGGACGCGAATCCAAATGAGCTACCCAAAAGGCCTAGGGAGTTCCAATGGAGTCAAAGCTGCCGTCGCCCCGGGACCCACGGAGGGCGTGCCCAGGAATGGAAGCTAAAGGTAGCAGCAGCAATTGAGCTATACGCTCCCCGGGGGGGAAGAATAACAATTCCTTGGGTAGCTTCTACTACTATCTTTATCTCTCCCTGATAATCAGCATCAACAACCCCCGTAAGAATCTTCAAGCCCCACTGAGTTGCGCTACCTCGTCCCAACACTAGTCCCACGGTCCCCTCTGGCAGGGGTCCAAAAACCCCAGGAGGCAGAGTCTGAGGTCCCATTTGGGGAGTTAATACCGCTCGGGAGGTGGAACTGAGGTCCAATCCTGAGCTTCCTGGTGTTCCCCTGGGGAGTTCCCAGATAGAAAGGGGTTGGTCAGTGGGAGGCGGCGGAGACGCCCACTCCCTGGGGCACTGTTCTGTCCCTGCACTGCCCCGTACACTTTGGCTTCCAGGGCCCGGGGCGGGCCCCTGCTCCCGTTTCCTGACGGTATTGGGTTACCCTGGATGTCAAATTTTGACCTGCACTCACTGCTCCAATGATTTTCTTTATGACATCTAGGACAAATTCTAGGCATCCCTCTGCCAGCACCCTCGTTCCTTTCCGGGCAGTTTCTCCTTATATGTCCCTCTTTCCCACATTTAAAACACCCCTTAGAGCGGGTTCCCCTGTTATCAGATTTTTGCATTCCAGTCTTAAGGGCAGCAGCCAAAACCTGACCAGTAATATGAGGCCCATCTATATCTTTGCATGCTCGAATCATGTCATCTATACTTTTGGCCCGGGAGGACTTAATAGCATTTTGGCAGTAAGTGTTAGCGTTTTCATATGCCAGTTGTCTAATAAGTGGCATAGCCTGTTCCAGATTAGGGAATATTTTTCCAGCAGCCTGCATTAGGCGGGCTATAAAGTCCGAATAAGGTTCAGAGGGTCCTTGAGAGATCTTGGAAATTTTTGCTTCAGTCTTAGAAACGGGCAGGGCTTTCCAGGCATGAACTGTAGCTGAGGCTATTTGAGCATAAACACCTGGGTCGTAATTAATTTGTTGGCCTATGGTGGCATACTGCCCAGTTCCTGTCAACATTTCAGCATTTCGCCGTTGATGGCCCGCATTCAGGTTAATCTGAGCCAGCTCGCGGCACCTTTCATGATATTCACTTTTCCACAATAAGAAATCCCCTCCAGATAACACAGCCCTGCAAAGTTGCTGCCAATCATTAGGTATCAGTTGACTGGCTGAGAAGGACTCGAAGAGGGTCAATGTGAAAGGGGCATGAGGTCCATAATTAATGACCGCCTCCTTAAGCTGTTTTATGTCCTTGAAGGCTAGGGGGACATGGGCTCTGGCCGGCTGTCCATCAGCATCGGCGTTTTCAATCATTGGAAAAACCTGAGCCGCTCTAGAACCCCAGTGGACCCCCGCCCGTCTAGTAGGGGCGTCCTCATTTCAATCAGGATTATAGGGAGGAGGTGCGGCAACTGAGGGGGCCCTAGGCACCCTCACATTTGCCCTTTTAAGGCGATGTTCTAATTCCTCTATCTCCCTTTCTAATCCCTCCTCTTCCTCAGAGAGAGAACTGAGGTCCTCAGGATCCTTTTTGGGCTTAGAAATCTGGAGGCGTTTCCTACCCTCCGAGCCCGAGTCCTCAAGGGGACCCTCATCCTTTAAGGATTCTGCCATTTGCTCTTCCTGCACCTGATTAAGGGCCTGTTCACATTCAGCAAGCTGATCCTTGATCTTTACTTTATCTGTTAATAAAGCATCCTTTACCAACCTCCATAAGGAAAAGGTGGCAACTGGGACACTGTCCGAGCCCCGGTCCCTCAATAATTTCTGAAGGTCATGTCTCACCAGGTCCCAGTCACTATTATTAAGAAATCCTCCTGTCAGAAACCAAGGACAAGCCTGGGCAATAATTTCAACAAATTCGGTTGCAGTCTTAGTTTTTATTCCTGTTCCTTGTGTATTTAACAGCTCTTTCAGTTCGTTGGCCAGACGAACCTTTGCTGTTGAGTTACCCATGGTACGTACCCTGTCTCTTGAAAATATCTTTAAACGAATCCTCCCCCTTCTTTCTTAGAAGGTGAGCCCCGTCCGCTTACCCCTGCTTTCTGGATCTCGGTGGGAACCTCCAATTGCCGCGTCCGGCCAAGGGAGCCGAGTCCGGCGAGGGACGGCGAGGTTAAAAGACACACAGGACACCAAGGTTCTTCATCCAGGAGTCAATAATCTTTATTGCTAACACACCTTTTTTTATACCCCAAGCAGCAGAAGTGGAAAACTACCCAAAAGCAGGAGGGAGGGGGGAGAAATTTAGTTTCAACATCTATTATTGTCAGGTACCGAAACCTCCCTTAACAATAAGTCCATCAGACCAGAAAAGGTCAAGGCATTCCCGTGGGATACATATGTCTCAGACGGACAAGCAGGAACAGAAAAACCGCAAGTTCGCCATGGCCTTGTGAGCTGGCCACACTGGCATGCAGAACAAACTAGTGGAGGTAGGGCTCCAGGGGCCAAGGTGGACCTGTTGCCAACAATGTAGGAAACATAGTCTGCCCGATTTCAAATAAAAAAAAAAGTAATAGAAATGCTTTTTATATTGGTTGTATTGGTTACATGTCAAAACTGATCAAATTGCATACCTCAAATATAAGCATTTTATTGTACTTTGATTTTACCTCAATAAAGCCGTGGAGTTAAAAATATATATATATATATATAAAATCAAGAAGTTAAGCTTCAAGCTGGGAATGCAGCTCAAAGGTGGAGCATGTGCTTCACACACGCCAGACCCTGGGTTCCATCCATAGCATCTGTGCACATGTGCTGCACACACATGGAGAATTTAAGCCTCAGTTTTAGAAAACCAGAGAGAACAACAACAATATAAACCTAAGGTAAGCAGAATAAAAGAAAATAAAAATTAGCACAGAAATCATAAAATTTAAAACAGGCAAAACTAGAGAAAAACTAATGAAACTAAAAGCTTGTTCTTTGAAAAGAACAATAAAATTGATAAAACTCTAGCCAGTCTAACCAAAAAAAAGGCATGAAATATAAATTATAAAAACCAGAAATGAAACAGGGGCCATCACTACTGATGCCATGGACAGTAAGAAAATTTTTAAAAAATAACAATCCTGTTTCTATTTGATATCTAAGATGAATTCCTTGAAAGACATAACCTGCCATGACTCATATGGGGAGAAACAGAGATACTCTGTTTAGGCCTATATCTACTAAAAAATGGAATAAATAGTTAACAACTTTCTTTTTTTTTTAAAGAGAGAGAAAGAGAAAATTTTTTAATATTTATTTTTTTTAGTTTTTCGGCGGACACAACATCTTTGTTTTGTATGTGGTACGGATCGAACCCAGGCCGCACACATGCCAGGTGAGCGCGCTACCGCTTGAGCCACATCCCCAGCCCAAGTTAACAACTTTCTAAAACAGGAAGTACCAGGCCCAGATGGTTTCAGTGACTTCACCCCAGCATTTAAGGAAGAAATGGCACCAATTCTTTTCATCTCTTCCAAAAAATAGAAGAACACTTCCTAACTCATTCTATAAGGCCACTATTACTCTAATAGCAAAACCAGACAAAGACATCACAAGAAAGGAAATATACAGACCAGTATCTCTCAAGAACACAGATGTAAAAAAAAATTGTAATGAAGTATTAGCAAACAGAATCTAACAGTGTTTCAAATATCTTACACCATGATCAAGTATATTTACTCTAGGTATGCAAGACCACTACAACACTCGAAAAACAATTAATACAAACCATCACATCAGTAGGATCAAAGAAGAAAAATATCACACAATCAATAGATGCAGAAAAAGTATTTGACAAAATCTAACACATTCATGATCAAAACTCTCAGCAAACTACAAATACAAGGGAATTTATATGAAAAACATTCATTAAAAAATACATTTAACATTAGACTTAATGGTAAAGGACTGAAATTTCTGTCTCTGAGACCAAACATGAGGCATGGGTATCTCTTCTCACCACTATTTCACATACTAGAAGTCCTAGCTAATACAACAAGACAAGAAAAGGAAATAAAAGACATGCAGCTTGGGAAGAAGAATTAAATTTTTCTTCATAGATGTCATGATTGTTTATATGGAAACTCCCAAAGAATGCTCAATTTCAGGAAAAAAAAATCTCCTAAGATAAGCAAGACCATAGGATGCAAGGTTTATAAACAAAATTAAATTGCTTTTCTATATTTTAGCAATGAACAATTAGAATTTGAAACTTAAAATATACCACCATTAACATTAGCACTGCCAAAAAAGAAATTTTTAGATTCAAACCCAACAAAATATGTATAAAATCTACCTGAGGAAAACCACAAAGCTCATTAAAGATCTAAAGAAACATAAAGATACTACACGTTCATGGATAGAAAGACTCAATATTGTTAAGATGTCAGTTCTTCCCATTGTGGCCTATATACGGAACACAATCGCAGAGTTATTTTATGGATATTAACACACGGATGCCAAAGTCCTTATGGAGAATAAAAAGACCCAAAATAGCCAACTCAACACTGAAAAAGAACAAAGTTGGAAAAGTGACACTACTCAATCTTAAAACTTAATATGAAGCTATAGCAATCAGTACCATATGGTACTGGTGACAGAACAAATAGATCAACAGAACAGAAAAGAGGGTACAAAAATAAACCCACATGGGCTGGGGATATGGCTCAAGCGGTAGCGTGCTTGCCTGGCATGCGTGTGGCCCGGGTTCGATCCTCAGCACCACATACAAACAAAGATGTTGTGTCCGCTGAGAACTAAAAAATAAATATTAAAAAAATTCTCTCTCTCTTTTAAAAATAAAATAAACCCACACAAATATTCAATAGGGAAAGAATATTTTGATATTATGATTTTGAACAAATAGATGGAAAAACAAAGTCTCAACTTCATGTTAACATCCATCTCTCCCTCTGAAACAAATGTGGAAAAAATAAAACATAGAACTTGAAATGGATTATAGAACTTTTACATCAGTAGTGATGTAAAAGCTCAAATGAAGCAGGCAGGCAAACTGCGCAATCTTGGCTTGGCCAAAAATTTCTCATACAGGACTTGAAAATAACAAAACATAAAATAAAAGTCAAATGTCATCAAAATAAAAAAATTTTAGTCTTCAAAACACACCATTAAAAAATGTAAAGATAAAAATGAGAAATTATATCCCATCTATGTATGACATATCAAAGTATATAAGTGCATTCTACTGTCATGTATAGCTAATTAAAACAAATAAAAAATTTTTAAAAAGTTAAAGATAGGTGTGGGGTTGTGGCTCAAGTGGTAGAATGCTCGCCTAGCACACAAGGCACTGGGTTCGATCCTCAGCACCACATACAAATAAAATAAAATGGGGGTAGGAAAGATGGTGGAATGAGTTAGACATCACTACCTGTTGAGATCCACAGCCAAAGGGGCCCCAGCAAACTTCCAGCTGCCAGCAAACTTCCAGCTGCCGGCTGATGATTGGCTCACAGCGGCCCCAGCAACATCTAGCTGATTGGCTCCTCTGCGGTGATGCTCATTGGAGATGCTCATTGAGCTGTTTCCCTTCCCTTTCAGACCACGGAGCTGCTCATTGGGGGACTTTTTTGGCTCCGCCCATGCAACCCAGCCAATCGGCCTCAAGAGCAGGAGGATGGTGGGAGGTGGTGAGGCTTGTGGTTGAGAGAGAGGCTTGTGGGAAGCCAGTGGTTGCTAAGAGCCAAGTATATTATGCATGGCATTTTTGGTTGAAAGGTGACGCCAGCTAGCCATTGAGATGATATGATTATGTTAAGATTTGCGTTCATATGGATATTGGACTCCTGCTGTTCACCTCCGACTCCTGGAGAGTTCCCATTGGTTGGGGAAGTACAGTAGGAGGGAGTTCCAGGGGAGGAACTTCCTCTGGCGGTACCGGGAGAACACGGCATGTGTGGATCGGCGATCTTCCCGGGGCGTATAGAACATTGGTGGCAGTTTCAAAAAATAAAGTTTGTTCCTGCTTGAGTGGCTCGTGATTTTGTGCCCAGCCAGACTGCGGCAGGTGGTGGAAGTTGGGCTCTGAAGGTTTTCCTGAGGAGCTGTTTTGTTTGGCGTGTGTGGTTCTAAAAATAAAGTTCGTTTCTTTTGACAAGTGGCTCCTGAATCGTGCCCAGCCAGACTGCGGCATTTGGTGGCTCGCACGGGGAGGGACTGAGGGTAAGTGATAAGGTAAACTGCTCGCCCCTGAGGGCAGGGAGAGAGGATGAGTAGCCATTTTAAGATTCCTCTTTTGTTTTGCTTCACTTTTGTTTTAAGTTGCCTGTCCCTGGAGATGAGTGAGACGGAAGAAAAACCGCTCACATCTGAGGAAAAACTACTTGCGTCTGAGGAACAGATAGGGAGAAAGGCTATAATGATTTTTTGTTGTTCCATTTTTATTTAATTCTATCTCGGTTTTGTTTGGTGTTATCTTGTTGGGTTGTATTATAGTAGAAATATGGGATCAGAAATTAGTAAAAAACAAACCGAAAGAGTATTAAGTAAATTGTTAGAGGAAGGAGGCATCCCAGTAAAATCAAGAGCAGTCAGGGCATACATTGATACAATACAAAGATGTAGCCCATGGCTTTTTAAGGAGGAGTTGTTAAATATATCACAATGGAACCATCATGGTGAAGATTTAAAAAGAATAGAAAAGAAAAGCCCAGGGACAATGCCAGTTGGCACATTGCCATTGTGGTCGTTCGTATCTTGTTTGCTTAGTCCAAAGCCTTCAGTTCAGACAATGGTAGAGGAAGGAGAAGACATATTGATTCAAGTAAAAGAGAAGGCCTCTAGAGCTAGTCAGACAGAGAAAGAAAGTGTAAAACAGAAAAAGCCATCGGGGGGAAAGTTACAACAGGAGACTGCTACTAACACCTTTCTATCACCAGAGGGTGTAAGTGTCCAACCAACAGCACCACCTCTACAGGAGACTGCTACTAACACCTTTCTATCACCAGAGGATGTAAGTGTCCAACTAACAAGGCCACCTCCATATGCTGGGAGGCCCCCAACCCCCGCAGTTGATAGTTGGGATCCTGAGACAAGATCTCAAATATTAACATGCCCTGTATTTGAGGCAGGAGGGCAGCGAGTTTACCATGCTTTAAATTTCAAAACAGTGAAGCAGCTAAAAGAGGCTGTAACAACCTATGGTCCTCAAGCACCCTTCACTGTAAGCATGGTCGAATCCATTAACAACTTGAACATGACGCCAGCAGATTGGGCTAATATGTGTAAAGCTGTGCTAAATGGAGGACAATACCTGTTATGGAAGGTTGCCAATGAGGAATTTTGCAAGGAGACGGCTAGGCGAAATGCAGCAGCTGGTCATCCTCAGAGAAATCTAGATATGTTGTTAGGAAAGGGACCTTATGAGGATCAGCAGCAACAAATTGCATATGATCCTGGTGTATACACACAAATTGCTGTAGATGCAATTAAGGCATGGAAGATTTTACAATGACATGGAGGTTTACAAGGTCAATTATCTAAGGTAATACAAGGAGCTAATGAACCTTATGCTGAATTTGTAGATAGGCTTATTCAAACAGTTACCAGAGTTTTTGGGAATACAGAACAAGCAATGCCATTACTAAACAACTGGCTTATGACCAAGTGAATCATTGGTGCAGAGATATCATTAGACCATGGAAACATGAAGATTTAAACACATATATTAAATTATGTAGAGACATTAATGAACAAGAGCAAGTCGTGGCAGCTGCAGTAAAACAGGCTTTAGATGCCAGAGACATTAATGAACAAGGGCAAATTGTGGCAGCTGCAGTAAATCAGGCTTTAGATGCCAGGCCAAGAACATGCTACAATTGTGAACAAACAGGACATTTTAAAAAGGAATTGCCCCATAGGAGGAGGGTTTAACAAAACTAGGTATCAAAGGAGTAGAATACCAGGTATTTGCCCACGATGCCGTAGAGGGAGACATTGGGCTAATGAATGCTGTTCTCAAACCACCATAGAGGGTACTCCATTATCAAAAAACGAACAAGGACCAGGTGTTTATCCACGATATCATGGAGAAAGGCATCAGACTCCGTTGCCAAAAAATGGACAGGGGGGCCCAATGCTCCAGGGCCCAAAACCACAAATATACGGAGCACTGGAGGAACCCAGCAACCCCATCAGGGTAGTGCCCAGGACACATTGTCCATCAGATCCCTCATCAGACAAACCAGAGGGAGCGCAGGGTTGGACATCTGCGCCTCCGCCAGATCAGTACTAACTCCAGAGATGGGAGTTCAAATCATTCCCACAGGGGTAAAAGGACCTCTTCCCAAAGGAACAGTAGGCTTATTATTGGGATGCAGCTCTTCTACTCTAAAAGGACTTATGATAAGTCCTGGGGTAATTGATCCCGATTATGAAGGTGAAATAAAAATTATAGCCAGTTCTCCAAAGGGTATATCAGTAATTTCACCAGGAGATAGAATAGCACAGTTACTAATAATACCCAGCCTACATGATAAATTTTCCAGTCGTACTGTAGAAAGAGGTTCCAAGGGATTAGGCTCCACAGGTGTAGATTGGGCTATGCTTTCTTTAAATTTAGATTCTCGCCCCATGCTAAAACTAAATATTCAAGGACATGAATTTAATGGGCTACTGGATACAGGTGCAGACCTTAGCATCATCTCTCGTCAAGAATGGCCAAAACATTGGCCATTACAACAAGCCACTCAAACGCTTCGAGGCCTAGGAGTGGCGGCTAATCCCCATAGAAGTGCAATGGTATTAGATTGGAAGGATCCTGAAGGATGTGAAGGAACTATACAGCCATATGTATTGGATCATCTTCCCGTAAATTTATGGGGATGAGATGTCCTAGATCAATTAGGTTTGACATTAACAAATAACATCAACCAAAATACACCCACTATTATGGCTAGACAAGGTTTTAGGAAACGAAAAAGCTTAGAAAAACAAGAACAAGGTATAGCAGCACCAATACAAATAGATCAAGGAACAGACAGACATGGGTTGGATTTTCAGAAAGGGCCACTGAGACAATAAAAATTACTTGGAAATCAGAAAGACCAGTATGGGTTCCTCAGTGGCCCCTGACTAAATAAAAGATACAAGCAGCCCATGACCTGGTCAAACAACAATTAGCGGAAGGACATATACAACCTTCTGTATCTCCCCATAATACTCCCATTTTTGTCATCAAAAAGAAATCTGGTAAATGGAGATTATTGCAAGATTTAAGAGCCATTAATAATGAGATGGTTATTATGGGACCTGCTCAATCAGGGATTCCTCAATTGTCTGCTTTGCCAAAAACCTGGTATGTTTTAGTTATAGATATTAAAGATTGTTTTTTTTCAATTCCAATTCATCCTGAGGACAGTCCATGTTTTGCATTTACTATCCCTGCACTGAATCATGAAGGTCCTGATCAGAGATATGAATGGAAAGTACTCCCTCAAGGGATGGCTAACAGCCCAACTATGTGTCAAATTTATATTAACAAAGTAATCCAGCCACTTAGAAATCAAAATCCTGAACTACAAATATTTCACTATATGGATGATGTATTATTAGCACACAAAGATAAAAACACATTGCTAGAATGTTATGCCACACTTACAAACTTATTAAAAAATTATAATCTAGAGATAGCAATAGATAAAGTACAATTAAATTTTCCAATTAATTATTTAGGAGTTCTATTATCCTCAACCATGGTCCGTCCACCAAAAATTCAAATACGTGTAGATCAACTCAAATCACTTAATGACTTTCAAAAGTTATTAGGAGACATAAATTGGATAAGGCCTTATCTAGGTATACCAACAGGAGATCTGGGACCTTTATTTGATATCCTAAAAGGTCCATCAGATCCAAATTCACCCCGCATGTTAACGCCTGAAGCAAGAAAGGCATTAAAAATCATTGAAACATACATGGAAAATATGCATTTGGACAGAATTGATATAAGTTTGCCTTTATTATTTATTGTACTACCAACAAAAAATATTCCTACAGGAGTATTTTGGCAAGAAGGTCCATTATTATGGATACATTTATCTTATTCTCCTAACACTATTCTTACTAGGTATCCTGAGGCTATAGGACAATTAATACTCAAAGGAATAAAAGCAGCAAAGGGAGTGTTTGGAATTTCTCCCAATAAAATTATTACTCCATATACTATGAATCAAATTGATGAGTTAGCTAATGAGTTAAATACTTGGGCAATAATCATGTGCAAATCTAATGTTTCATTTGATAACCACTTACCATCTAATCCTTTATTGTCTTTTTGGTCATCGCATCCTGTAATTTTTCCAAAAATGACAAGAAAAACACCTATCATGAATGTTCTAAATATATTCACTGATAGATCAAATAATGGTACAGCAGCAATAGTTACACCTGATCAAACTTTTACATTTTTAGTACCCAAACAATCAGCTCAAAAGGTAGAGCTTAATGCAGTATTACAAGCTTTTGTGATGTTTAAAGATTCTGTATTTAATTTATTTTCCGATAGTCAGTATATAGTTAACGCTATAGTATCCCTTGAAGATGCTGGTAGGATTTCCCCTTCCTCTACTGTTTTCTCTTTGCTTTCCACTATACAAAGTCTAATCTGGGACAGAAAAGATCCATTCTTTATCGGACATATCAGGGCACATACAGGATTGCCTGGAGCCCTTAGTTTGGGCAATGATTTAGCAGATAAAACTACACATGACATACATATTTTCTCTACACTAGAAGAAGCTATAAATTTTCATTAAAAGTTCCATGTCAATGCTAATACTTTACAAAAGCGTTTTAAAATAACTAAGGAACAAGCTAGACAAATAATAAAACAATGTCAAAATTGTGTGACCTTTTTTCCACAAGTTAATCTTGGAGTCAATCCTAGAGGATTGATACCTAACCATATTTGGCAGATGGATGTCCCACACTTGCCAGAATTTGGAAAATTAAAATATTTGCATGTTACAGTTGATACTTCTTCTGGATTTTTGATGGGCTCCCTTCATGCTCATTGCTTACAAAATTTTGCCACTGTGGGCATTCCAAAACAGTTAAAAACAGATAATGCCCCTGGTTATACTTCTACCTCTTTTAAACAATTTTGCTCATCATTTGACATTACTCATATAACAGGAATCCCATACAATCCACAGGGACAAGGCATATTTGAAAGAGCTCATCAAACTATTAAAATGTACTTATTAAAGCAAAAAGACGGAATTGGGAAGGGGTATATATTCCCCAAAGATAAACTTAAAATAACCCTTTTTACTCTAAACTTTTTAAATTTGGATTCATCAGGACTTAGTGCTGCAGAAAGGCATGTGTGTCCAAAAAATGTGCATAAGCCCAAGGTACTTTGGAAGGATATTCTAACAGGACAATGGAAAGGTCCTGACCCAGTGATTGTCTGGAGTCGGGGGTCTGTTTGTGTGTTTCCACAGGGAGAACAGCAGCCGATTTGGATTCCAGAGAGATTAACCAAGGTCCTGACCCAGTGATTGTCTGGAGTCGGAGGCCTGTTTGTGTGTTTCCACAGGGAGAACAGCAGCCGATTTGGATTCCAGAGAGATTAACTAAAGCGATTTCTACAGACCAAAAAGATGATGATTTGACTCAAGTCCATAACAGCTGATATCCAAAACTCCAGTTTGGCTATCCTTACATCTGCGATAGAACCAGGATGCTTTTTTCAATATCTATTTTATTATTGCCCTTTCCCACATTCTATTTTGTTTTTTGAGCTCATAAGACCTAGGTTAATGTTTTGCTGATCAGTTCTATTTTTTGACTATAGAGTTTTTAAACATTGCAATGGAGATTTCACCTGTAAAAAGTTATAAGGCCTTTACTATTAGGTTATGTGTTGTATGTATTATATTATGTGTGCACACTTGTGTTTTGTTATATATTTGAATGTACGTATGTCCATATATCATATATGATGAGCGCTCACCATTTATTCACGTGATTTAAATGGTTTAATTTAAATTGGGTAAACAACTGTTGAGGATTGTTTTAATATGTGAACAAAAAAGGAGGTTAACAGATCTGTTTGTTTACTTTCACCTTTCCTTTTCATTATATTTAATAATTCTCTTAAAGATAATGTAAATTGTTAAGAAAATTGTTTTCTTTTAGTGCCTTCTGGAATGTTACATAATTTTTTCTTTAGCCATTATTGCCAGAATTCCTATCTTCATCCCAGTGCTGGTGAAGTCAAAGATAAAACCAATCTACAGCTTCTGCAATAGCCATCACTGAACTGCTTGCAGAACTTGCCTGGACACATTGTGAACTCACCTGTATGCACTGTGAACTATCTGTTGGTGCAGCGACTTGTGGTAGTGTTGGGGTATTTTGCTGATGATGTCATCGGTGGTACAATTTTTCCAAAAGGAGCCGTCAATTGGCTTGGTGTATCTTCCTCCCTTCTGCTTGTCATGATCGTTCAGCTAAAATTTGGGGGCCAACAGAGGTGAGGCAAAGAACCTCACCCCCCCCCCCCCGCTGGTACAAAGACCTCTCCACAGGTGTGGCTGTATACTGGACCGATAGTCAGTGACGGGTAAGATCCAATTGCAATGGTACCAACCTAACGGGTAAGGACCATATGTACTATTGGACAACCTAAGGCAGGCACGGTCCCTAAGCCACATGCTTGTTGTTTAAACAGAGAGGGGGAGATGTTGAGAGCCACAGCCGAAGGGGCCCCAGCAAACTTCCAGCTGCCAGCAAACTTCTAGCTGCCGGCTGATGATTGGCTCACAGCGGCCCCAGCAACATCTAGCTGATTGGCTCCTCTGCGGTGATGCTCATTGGGCTGTTTCCCTGCCCTTTCAGACCACAGAGCTGCTCATTGGGGGACTTTTTTGGCTCCGCCCACGTGACCCAGTCAATCGGCCTCAAGAGCAGGAGGATGGTGGGAGGTGGTGAGGCTTGTGGTTGAGAGAGAGGCTTGTGGGAAGCCGGTGGTGGTAGTTGGGCTCTGAAGGTTTTCCTGAGGAGCTGTTTTGTTTGGCGTGTGTGGTTCTAAAAATAAAGTTCGTTTCTTTTGACAAGTGGCTCCTGAATCGTGCCCAGCCAGACTGCGGTTCGATCCTCAGCACCACATAAAAATAAAATAAAATGGGGGTAGGAAAGATGGTGGAATGAGTTAGACATCACTACCCTAAGTACATGTATGAAGACACGAATAGTGTGAAAATACTTTGTGTATAACCAGTGACTTAAAAAATTGTGCTCTACTTGTGTAATATGAAATGAATTGCATTCTGCTGTCATATATAACTAGAATAAATAATTTAATAAAAATAAATAAAGATATGCGTCCCTCCTAAAACTAAAAAATACTTTTTTTACAATGAATTTGCTTCAATTTTATTTTTCCATAGATTCTGTTTTAATATTTATTTTTAGTTTACAGCAGATACAACATCTCTGTTTGCACTTGGTGCTGAGGATTGAACCCGGGCCGCACGCATGCCAGGCGAGCGCGCTACCGCTTGAGCCACATCCCCAGCCCAAATACTTTTTTTGAACTGAAAAGATAAGCCAGACTTGGAGAAAATATCTGCAATGTACATCTTTGACAAAGAACTTCTGCCCAGAATATCTAATAAACTCAAATAACTATAAGACAGCAACACTGTTCTAAAAATGAGAAGACTTAGAATAGACCCTTTAAAACAAAAGTTATACAAATAATAATCACAAAAAAGGTGCACAACACCAGTATTCATCAAGGAAATGCAAAATTAAAATCAATAGGATAGTCACCCAGTATTTTTGTTCAAAGACAAAACTCCATGACTGCCAGTACCAAGTGCTGGGGAGTCTGGAATAACTGGAAGAAACCCAAAATGATTGCCAGGCATGGTGGTCACACCTGTAATCCCAGCTACTTGGAAGGCTGATATAGGAGGATCTCAAGCTTGAGGCCACCTTCTGCAATTTAGCGAGACTGTGTCTCAAAATAAAAAATAAGAATGGTTCGGGGTGTAGCCCAATGGTAGAGTACCCTAGGTTCAATATCTAGTATTGAGAAAAAAAAGGGGGGGGGGTGGGGGAATGAAAGATGACAAAATGGTGCTGTCACTCTAGAAAACACCTGAGACTTTGTAAAGTTAAATACACAGTTGTCATCTGACCCACAGTTCCATTCCTAAGCATTCACCCAAGAGGAATGAAGATGTCCACACAAAGATCAATACAAAATGATTCAAAGCCACTTGGTAATTAAGGTATACCTGAAAATGACCCAGATAACCATTGAGAAGTGAATGGACTGATAATGTGTCCATACACAGGATGACCAAATTCCAGAACCATGCTGAGCACAGGGGTCCAGAGGCCATGCCTGGGGAAGTCCAGGGACATATTGAGGGAGGTCACTGCTGACACCGAGAGGGCAAAGGCCAGGGGTGCTGCTCATACCCATGGGGCATAGCCTCCCTGCCTCTCTCCATCTTCTGTGGCAAATGGCATAGCACCACACAGTGGGTGAGTGCAAAGGGAAGAAGTTGGTTTGGGCTCTCCATCCTGGTCCAAGGTCGGGAGGAGGACACACCTGGTGATGGTCATCCAGCCAATAGTCTGCATGTAGTGAAGGCATCATGGTGGCACGCTCTGTCTTCCCAACTCCCCACTCTGGTCACTCCCTCTTCTCATAAAGCCATCAGCACTCAGCCAAGTCAGGGCCCACAGCCCACCTGTGAATGCCATCCTAGATGGCACCCTGCAACCCAATCACAAGGTGAGCACATCCTAGCCCAACAGCGCCAGATAGCACCTTGGCTCTGGAATGACAGGAAGCAAGCCAGTAGTCCCTAGTTGCTGTGCTAGGGGCATGGGGCCAGGGTGGGCATGGGGAACTCTGTAGGCAACAGGAGCATGTACTTCCTTTCCCATGGTTTCCTGGATGTTTATGATTGTCAGAACTCACACTGACACTCAAAACGTTACTCAGTCACATGCAAATGAATGACAAAAAAGAAGCTGAAGGGAACAGGCTATTTATACTTTGAGAGTCATAAAGGAGGCACCAAGTTTGACTCCACGGGAGGGTAAGAGTTAAAAGGCAAAAAGAAAATGTGATCAGTCAAAAGACAAATGACACAAACTCAGCACAAAGAGCTGCTCTCACATAGAGCAGTTTCAAAGCACATCTGGGCCCCGCGTTCCACCCCCAGCACTGGAAAAAACAAAAATAAAAAAAATTAGAAGATATTCAAGGGGCTAGGCTGTAGCTCTGTGGTAGAGCACTTGCCTAGCATGTGTGAGGCACTGGGTTCAATCCTCAGCACCACATAAAAATAAATAAATAAATGTTTTATGTCCATCTACAATTAAAAATTTTAAACTTTTTAAAAATAATAAACCTCTTGGTACTATTTAAATGTTTAACTATTTGCAAGGAGCAGACAGCAGTGGAAACACCTGCAGCCTGTGCAGCTTTCCTTTTGGAAAGATATGAACCCTTATCTTGAGGCCAGGTGCTAACACGGTGCTGCCACCTCCTGCCTGAGACTGGGAAGCACAGCCCCTGAAATCCCCAGACCCCGAGGGCTCTGTTAGAGCAAGATGGGGACCCGAAGGCAGGCAGGAAGCTGAGGCCAGGCCAGTGACACAGTAACATAAGCCTGGCAGCCACAGTATGTTTCAGCCTCTTCATACAGAATCCGCTGGCTTCCTGAGCTGGCCCCGCTGACCAAATGGGGCAAGGCAGCCGCAGACACACGACGTGGCCCCCATTCCACGGATGCTCCCCCACAGGGCACTGCTCACCTCCCTGCGAGCTCTGGAGCCCTCGCGGATGCCTGAGCACACACACTTCTGCTTCTATCTACTCAGCTCCTAGGTGTGGCCTACATGAGGTGGCCGGCAAGGGCTCCTGCTTCCTCCAGCGGTCCTCTCCACTTCATGTCAGAGCCAACTGATGCACCAAATCCCTCACACGGGTCTTCCCCAGCTTCTTCTGACAAACCCTGACTGATGATGAGTTGAGAAGCCCACGTGGGTCCACTAGGTTATCAACTC
Source organism: Marmota monax (assembly GCF_021218885.2). Taxonomy (NCBI): domain Eukaryota; kingdom Metazoa; phylum Chordata; class Mammalia; order Rodentia; family Sciuridae; genus Marmota; species Marmota monax. The sequence goes on along the minus strand of NW_026693010.1, from coordinate 1,993,685 downwards.
AACTCTTTATGGCATGACGTACTTACTAATCTCTAACGAAGGACAGTCAGAAACATCGTCTAAGGTTTTTATTGTTTGAACACAGGTATACCAGTTGCCAGGTAGGTCATCTCTCTGACTCCTAAAACATGAGCTAAGAACGATAACCTAACTTAAAAAATTCTAAATATACAAAACTGAAGTTTTCCAAAATTAGGTATTTTCCCTCATGGGGAAAAAATTAGAAAACAGCATGTTTTTAAAGAACCACACATAGTCCCTGTGATTAACTGGCAATCCCGCTCTTTCCTGCCACAGGACAGGGCACACAGCACGCTATGGAACCTGGCGTATAAGACTGGTCACTCAAGTTTACCTTAATACATTTAAAGCAAAACACAGCTTTTTCCAAACAAAGTCTTCTTTCAGAACAACTTCTTCCAAAATAGTCAATACAGTGATTTTCTGTTTCTAGAAAAAACTAGACTTCCCAATCCTTCCCACCTGAATAGAACACCACCCCCCTCTCCTAAGAGAAGGCAGCAGGAAGGAGGAGACTCTCCAGGGGCCACAGGCCAGGATGGCAATGCTCAGGCATGGGAACAGGGTTGCAGGGGAGCCCTGTCGGGGCTCTCACGGCTCCCGCAGGGCAACTGGGCACAAGCTGCCTGCCTCAGGGGCTGAGCACAACAAGCTTGTGCAGCTGGTAGAGAAAGGTGTTCTTCCCTTGGCTGCCTTCACGGTCAGCCTGCTCCATGACCAGCTTTGGATCAACCTAGCAGGCAGACAAAAGAAACAGTCAGACTCTCAGTGAGCTTGTCCAGAATTACAGTAAGTAAAGCCATGCAAATAGGTACCAGGCACTGTGACAGCCAGTCAGATGCTTCTCCACATTCACACTTTGTACAACATGAGCTTTTAAATTCATGTTTAATAACAGGGTGACCTTTACTTGGAAAATCCCCACACTCTCCTATGTAACTGTGGATAGTGACACTTCAGTGGAAGTATTCATGTAAACATATAAGTTTTCTAAAACACAACCTCAAAATGAAATTCTGCTTTCAAATGACTTCCTGCTGTTTTATAAACCCCACACCCCCCAACTGTCTGACAGGTACAGTGGCCGCCTGCAGTGACAGCCCAGCGGGAGCCAGCGGGAGCCAGCTGGGGCAAGTGGAGAGTCCTGCAGTAGCTGGGGATGGGAACACAGGCCTGGGAGTGAGCAACATCACTTCAGCTGGCTTAGCATTAAAAACCTAAACCTTCTCCTTGCATTCCTTTCCTGAAACTACATCTTACTCAATTTTCTAAGTCTTACAGAGAAGAAATGTCACCGGCCGAGATGAGCCCTGCCCTGCTTCACAAGGGAACTGTGTCCCCCAGATTCCTATGCTGAAGGTAGCTGGGTGGGCCTCTGGAGATGACTTGGCTTGGCCGGCACAGTGAGAAGATGAGCACCACAGCCAGGAAGAGCCCTCGCCAGGACTTCCAGCCTCCAGCACACAAAAGATCAAGGTCGGCTGCAGCTAACCCACCCCTGGCAGACAAGGCGACATGGCCTAAAGCCAGCAAGCAGGCCGTCCTGTCCACAAAGCCTCAAGGCTCTGCACCCTCAGCCACTCTGCAGCCTTGCCCTGGTACCAGCAGCAGCTGCCCACACATGGCCACTTCTCACCTGATTCCACTCATAGGGCTTCTCGTGCCACTTGGGAACAATCTTCTCCCTGGGCTTCAACTGGCAGAACAAACTAAAATTGAAAAAAAGATCAAGTTATCTTAATGATACATTAGTAACTTAAAATACTAATGTGATTCTTTTCAAAAATATTTAAATCCTATATATTTCCCTTAAAATTAGAACTATAATAGGTTTTTAAAAGGTCAAAATTTATGTAGTTATGATCAGGGAATAATTTATAACACATTTAAAAGCAGAAAGAAATGGAGCACAGCAGACTTGGATGTTATTATTTACATTATCTAAAATGTCTAATTTTTTTTATCAAAAATTCAGGAGACCTGCAAAGACACAGAGACATGTGACCCTGCTCAGCACAAAAAGAGCAGCTGACAGAAGCTGAGTGGCCAGGGGGGCTTAGCATGCAGACACCTCAAAGCAGCCACTGCACACATGCTCAGAGAATCAAAGCAAGTCATGTTTAAAGAATTAAAGGAACATCTGGTGGCAATGACCCAAAGATAATCTCAACTAAAACTAAAAACTATTGGAAATTCTAGAATAGAAAAGTACAATAACTAAAATGGAGAATTTCCCAGATAGCAAAATAATCAGTAGTAACAAAGACTGATCAATACAAATTATCCAACCTGAAGAACAGAGAAGAAACTGAAGAAAAATGACCAGAGCCCAAGAGACCAGGGATGGCATCGTGTGAATCCATGAGCAAGGCAGGCTCAGGAACACAAGTGACATGGAGCAGAGAGAACATTTAAAGAAGTAAAAAAATGCAAATGGGTTGTAAGGAAAAAAGAACAGAAAAAGGTATGCCATTCCAACAGTAACCAAGGAGGGTTGGAGAGGCTATAGTAGGAATCAGACAAAATAGGCCCTACACAAGAACTATTCCTAGAGATGAGGAAAGACACCTCACATAACGATAACCACCCTATACACAGGAAAGCCTAAGGAATGTACAAAAGCTACTAAAACTAATCCATGAGCTCAGGAGGTCACAGGATTAAAAAAACAATAGTCACAAATCAATATGTGACAATATTTAATAATGTTCAATATCAAATGAACAATTCACAACTAAAATTGAGAAAACAATTTCATTCACAATAGCACCTAAAACACTCAAATATATGGAAATAATTCAACAGAAGTACAGGACCTGCATGGTGAAAACCAGAGCTCAGAATGAAAGGACACCCAGAAAGACAGCATTCCCCCCTCACAGACGGGGTGGCTCCATGTGTGGGTGCAAGTGTCCCCAAGTTCACCTGCAGGTTCAGCACAGCCCTGCCACCCCTGCATGGGGCTTTCCGCTGTAGCTGACATGCTGGCACTGGAAGGGATGTGGGGAGGAGAGAAAGGAGAGAAAATGGAGGAGCGAGATTCCCGGGAAGAGAGTGATCTCCAGACACACCCTTCAGCCTTGCACAGCTGGAGAGCGCACAGGCTAGGGCCTTTAGACCCCACACCACAGCCAGCTGGTCTGTGGCCCTGGTACTTCAGCAATTCAAAAGGGGAAGGGAAGACGTTTGTGGAGATGTCGAAACCATAAAGGGTCACACACAGGAGAGTAACCCTTCAACTCTATCACTGTACACCACACATCCAAGTCGCCTCGAAATGGCTCCACACCTGCATATATAAGAGAACAACATTATGACCTTGGGTTCACAAAGACTTTTTCAATTGTAACACAAAAGCATAATCCATTTGGAAAAAGAGAAAATAGATTTCATTGAAATTAAAAACTGTGTTCTGTAAGCACTATTAAAATGAAAAGACAAGCTGCACAATGGGGAAACTATTTGCAAATTACATACTAATAGAGGTTTGTATCTAGAATTTACAAAGAATTTCTACAACTCAGTAGTGAGAAGTCAAACATCTTTAAGTAGGTAAAAGATCTCAACAGATAACTCACCAAAGAAAGAAAAAAGATACTGGGAACATAAAAGGAGACTCCAGCCATAGTCATTAAAGAAGTGCAAAGTAAAGCCCCAGTGAGAGGTCACCTCACACGGGGAGGGGGGGGGCACACCAAGACAGCACCCACATGTGGCCTGTGGGAACTGGCAAGGTACAGCCACATTGCAAAGAATCTGGCCCTTTCTTTGAAAGTCAATGCAAGCTGGGCGTGGGGTGGTGCACGCTCGAAATCCCAGCGGCTAGGGAGGTAGGAGAATCTCAAGTTCAAAGCCAGCCTCACCAACTTAGCAAGGCCTTGGCAACTTGGTGAGACCCTGTCTCAAAATAAAAAATGGCTGGGGACGTCAACCCAAACCTGGCACAACCTACAAATTCCAACCTGGATATCTTGTCAAGAGAGATGGAAATGTATATTCACAAGAAGAGAGAGCACGGGGATTCTTACAGCTTCATCACAATGGCCAAATTCTGGCAACACCCCAAGGACCTTGCAACTGTGGAGGTGACAGAACAAAACATGACACACAATACAGCAGGACAACATCTAGCAAAAGGGAATGACCGTGCTACAGCACGCAGGACCCTCAGAAACACTAAGCCAAGCCAAGTAAGCCATATTTTAAAAGAAAAATGTCTGTGAACACACAAATGTCAAACAAGGCAGGTCTACTACAGAAAGCAGCCCAGCTGCCTGGGTCAGGACGGGATGGGAAGTACTGCACAGGGGCAGGAGAAGCTTAGGTTTTTACAAACAGCTTTACTGAGGTATAGGTTACAAACCATAAAATGTACCAATTTGAAGTACAAATTTAATTAGTTTTAGTAAATTTATAGTTCTGCAAACATAACCACAATGCTGTTTATAAATATTTGTCAAGCACGTGGCATCCGAGACCTATCCTCAGGAGCCCCTCCTGCACACTGTTTTGGTCTCAGAATGGTGAAGAAAAACCCTGGCCAAACACTGAAACAAAGCTTCCTGCACACACAGAAGGGTCAGGGCAAGATCGGCTGCAAGGGCAGGTGCTTGTTCCCATGGTGGTGGGGGGTGGCCTGCCACCTGTCTTCAGGTCCTAACACAGAGGCCCTCCCACTTCCTGCAGTGTGGGGCTGCCACACACAGTGCAGGCTGTGAGCACTCAGGATCCCTCTAAGAAGGCACGCCAGGCCAGGCCTCTCCCTGGGCAGACTGTGCACAAGACCACTTCCTTGTGCCACGTAGAAGAGTGGACTTCTGAGACAATAAGAGCACTATAGTGTTGAGTTTGCTGATGCTCTGCACAACTCCACAAATTCACTAAAACTACTTGACCATTTAAAAACACAAACACAAACCACCCATCTCTGGCCTAACACATCAGGATAGTTACCCTTGTTGGGAAGCCAGGGTGACAGTGGTTCTAAGGAGGCCCAGGGACCATCAGGTGACTGGGACCACTGCTTATGACCTGGGGGCTGGCCCCATGGACTTATGGTCGTGTACTTTATGTACGCTAAACTTCAACACAAACTTCACATAAAAATATTTTTTATAAAACTGAAAGTAACTAAAATTTGCCTTTCCCACAATCTCTAAGTCAGTTTCATATATTCAATACCTTTTTGGAGGTGTTTGTTAAACTAAGGAAAACCCATCCCAAGTGTGTGGGACTGTGTGGTACCAGATGTACCTGTTCTTATGCAGCTCCAGCTCCCAGCCAGCACAGGACCACGGGGCAGCAGGGATTGGCCCCTGGCCTAGGACATTGACTCCGAGACTGGTGCAGCCCTGGGTGTGGGGCACATTCTTTTCTCCCTTTCCAGGTGTACCCACTATTCCCAGCCTTCTCCAGGCTCCTCAGGCTGACTTTAGCCCCTGGGCTGTACCAATGGCACCCTTACCCTCTTTACTCTGGCTGGGTTTGGCCATGCAGAATCCAGCAGGAGGAGAAAGGGGCAAGGGAGCTGCAACCAGGAGACCCGCCAGCCTCTGAGGCCCAGGCACACTCTCCAAACTGGTCCTCCTGTGCCCACTGGTGATGGGACACTGCAGCACCACTGTAATGACCCTCTGCCACACCACTTCTGGGCTACCTCTGCCACTGCACCCTCAATGGCATGGGGGCACAGTGCTCATGGGCCAATGCCTCCCAGGTGCCTTAGCACTAGAGTCCCACTTCAGGTGGTCAGTGTGGTACGTCTTCTGAACAACTCAAGACATCCACGATCCAGGCGGCTGGGAAAGCCAATCGGGATTAAAGAACCCACGTCACTGCACAGCTTACCCGAGAAGTTTCTGGCGAGCATTATCCTGTAACTGCACGATTCTTTCTGGCCCAAGATACTTGGATCCATTTGGCCCATCACACACTAGCTTATTGATGGCAGCCCGGAGAATATTGATCTGTAAACAAATGGGGACATAAATACTGACATGGCTCCATGTAGCTGAGTTTCATCTCACATTGAATAATTCATACATAGCATTCAGAGTGATAATCTGTGACTATCATCAGTATGGTTTCTAGGAGGATTATTAAAACAACATGAATAACATTGATAATCATTACTATCATTTAAGAAACAGCAGCAGAAGAAAAAAAAATGAAGAATCACTAAGAAACACTTCTTCCACCACAGTCTCACTTTGTGGGGACCCAGCTGTAACACAAGCGTGCATCCTCCCTGGCTTTTTAATGATGCTCCTAAGGAAGCCTGAGAGGCCCCCACCCACGGAACCAATGCCCTGCTTCATCACCAGCCTTTGTCACAGTTATTTAGAAAATAAACTTTAGAAAATAAACTTGATTAGTTGTTAGGTTTACCTCAGAGTTGCAAAGGCAAAACAGGCACCAGAACGGGTAGTTCTTGCAACTCCAACCAGTCCCCCTTACATTTGTCACAGTTGAGAAACCTACTCCAGGCGTTGCTATCAGCTAAACTCCAAGCAGTTTCTATGTGACTATTTTCCCATTCACATCCCACTTCTACTTCGGGACCCGGTTTCCAGGCACCACACTGAACTTGTCATGTCTCCTCTGTGAAGAGGGCTTCTCAGCCTTGTTCTTTAAGACCCCGGCAGTCTGTGGAGTTCTGGTGGGGTATTCTGTAGAATGGCGCAGTTTGTTTTCTTGAGACAGGAGAGGTACCCTCTCATTACATCCTACCATGCGCCTGCCATGATCAGGACCTATCGCTGGGGTGTGGATGCTCAGCTCAGGCACACTCTCCCAGGCTCCTCCGTTCCCCATCCCCTACTATTCCATGGTTCCCCTGCCTCTCCCACACTTAGGGGCAGAGAGCACCTACCTATCTGCACTCTTGGCAAGTATGTAAGGGAGAGACATCTCTTTCCCATTTGGGTATTCAGTCATTTATTTCTAACCATACAGACACATGGATATTTTACACTCTGGGCTATAATCCACTTTTTGTGGCTCTAACTGTGCTAGCTCTGGCCACTGGGAGCTCCTCTCATTGGCACCCAAGTCCTCTGACTCATCCCCTCCCTCGGTGCTCAAGCTGCCCTAACTTCCTGGCTCTGCGCAAAACTCCAGACTCATCCTGTGCACTTCCTGGCCCAGCCCTGGCCCCAGGTGTCCCCCCAGGGAGCCCTGGCTCCTCAAGCGAAGGACCTTTTAGACACCAAGACATGGGTGCTATCAAGCTCCTTGATCCATTTTGAATTCACTTTTGTGCATGGCGAGAGAAAGGGATTCAGTTTCATTTTGTTGCATATGGATTTCCAGTTTTCCCAGCACCATTTGTTGAAGATGCTATCCTTCCTCCATTGCATGCTTTTAGCCCCTTTATCAAATATAAGATAGTTATAGTTTTGTGGATTGGTTTCTGTGTCCTCTATTCTGTACCATCGGTCCACCCGCCTGTTTTGGTACCAGTACCATGCTGTTTTTGTTACTATTGCTCTGTAGTATAGTTTGAAGTCTGGTATCGCTATACCGCCTGATTCACACTTCCTGCTTAGCATTGTTTTTGCTATTCTGGGTCTTTTATTTTTCCATATGAATTTCACGATTGCTTTCTCTATTTCTACAAGAAATGCCGTTGGGATTTTGATTGGCATTGCATTAAACCTATAGAGAACTTTTGGTAATATCGCTATTTTGATGATGTTAGTTCTGCCTATCCATGAACAGGGTATATTTTTCCATCTTCTAAGATCTTCTTCTATTTCTCTCTTTAGGGTTCTGTAGTTTTCATTGTATAAGTCTTTCACCTCTTTTGTTAGGTTGATTCCCAAGTATTTTATTTTTTTTGAAGATATTGTGAATGGAGTGGTTGTCCTCATTTCCATTTCAGAGGATTTGTCGCTGATATACAGGAATGCCTTTGATTTATGCGTGTTGATTTTATATCCTGCCACTTTGCTGAATTCATTTATTAGCTCTAATAGTTTCTTTGTAGAGCCTTTTGGGTCTGCTAGGTATAGAATCATATTATCTGCAAATAGTGATAATTTAAGTTCTTCTTTTCCTATTTTTATGCCTTTAATTTCTTTCGTCTAATTGCTCTGGCCAGTGTTTCGAGAACTATGTTGAACAGAAGTGGAGAGAGAGGGCATCCCTGTCTTGTTCCAGATCTGATAGAAGAAAAAGTTGGCTATGATCTACATTCGGTGGGGTCGGGCTCCAAATTCCTCAATAGGACACCCATAGCACAAAAGTTAATAACTAGAATCAACAAATGGGACTTACTCAAACTAAAAACTTTTTTCTCAGCAAAAGAAACAATAAGAGAGGTAAATAGGGAGCCTACACCCTGGGAACAAATCTTTACTCCTCACACTTCAGATAGAGCCCTAATATCCAGAGTATACAAAGAACTCAAAAAATTAGACAATAAGAGAACAAACAACCCAATCAACAAATGGGCCAAGGACCTGAACAGATACTTCTCAGAGGAGGACATACAGTCAATCATCAAGTACATGAAAAAATGCTCACCATCTCTAGCTGTCAGAGAAATGCAAATCAAAACCACCCTAAGATACCATCTCACTCCAGTAAGATTGGCAGCCATTATGAAGTCAAACAACAACAAGTGCTGGCGAGGATGTGGGGAAAAGGGTACACTTGTACATTGCTGGTGGGACTGCAGATTGGTGCAGCCAATTTGGAAAGCAGTATGGAGATTTCTTGGAAAGCTGGGAATGGAGCCACCATTTGACCCAGCTATTCCCCTTCTTGGTCTATTCCCTAAAGACCTAAAAAGAGCATGCTACAGGGACACTGCTACATCGATGTTCATAGCAGCACAATTCACAATAGCAAGACTGTGGAACCAACCTAGATGCCCTTCAATAGACCAATGGATAAAAAAAATGTGGCATTTATACACAATGGAGTATTACTCTGCATTAAAAAATGACAAAAATCATAGAATTTGCAGGGAAATGGATGGCATTAGAGCAGATTATGCTAAGTGAAGCTAGCCAATCCCTAAAAAACAAATGCCAAATGTCTTCTTTGATATAAGGAGAGTAACTAAGATCAGAGTAGGGACGAAGAGCAGGAGAAGAAGATTAACATTTAACAGGGATGAGAGGTGGGAGGGAAAGGGAGAGAGAAGGGAAATTGCATGGAAATGGAAGGAGACCCTCAGGGTTATACAGTGGAGGGGGTAGAGAGAGAGGAGGGGAGGGGAGGGGAGAGGTGGGGAGGGGGGAGGGGGGAGGATGGGAAAGGCAGCGGAGCACAACAGACACTAGTATGGCAATATGTAAATCAATGGATGTGTAACTGATGTGATTCTGCAATCTGTGTATGGGGTGAAGGTGGGAGTTCATAACCCACTTGAATCAAAGTGTGGAATATGATATGTCAAGAAATTTGTAATGTTTTGAACAACAATAAAAAATTAAAAAAATAAAAATTAAAAAAAAAATAAAATAAGAAAAAGACATGGGTGCTGGGCATGTGTGCTGCTCCTGGGTGTCACTGCTTCCCGCCCTTCCCAGAGCTGGACATAGTCTGTGTGGACAGAAACCTGTGTCCACAGATTGGAACTGCTGCTTCTTCTATCTATCCCTAGGCACTAGCTAACCGTGAGTTCACGCTGCAATCAACTCCATTCCAACACCACAGGGGCACTCTGGTCTTTCTTTCATGCTTATTTGTAACTCTTCTCCCACCAAAGGAGAACCTGGCTCCCGCATCCACTCCCTCACTGTTCAACACCAGGAGCATGTGAAACAGGGTCAGAACTGTTGCCAACTACAGGTCCATGTTCACATGCAGCTCTTCTCTGTAGTCTTACTGTGCCAGCCAAAACTGGTTTAAGCTCTTTTCCTCCTCACACCTTTGGGTAAACATGTACCATACCAGAACACAGATTTGGGGGGCCCTGACACCCTACTGGGGTGTCTGTGTGGGTGGTGTGCATCAGCACCCACTCTTTGGGCACAGAAAGTCTGTGGGCCTTGGCAAATGCAGTTGTGTCTGGCACCTCCGCCCACAAAGAAGAGCTAGCTCATCTCTCCCAAGCCTGCGGGTGCTCTCTGCCATCATCCACTTCCTCGCCTCTAGCAACCACCCATCTGCTTTCTGTCTGGAGTGTCATATGAATAGCAGCACACACACACAGCCCAGGGTCCTGGCTTCTTTCATGCAGAAAATGCACTTATGATGAACCCATTCTATTGCATGTATCACCCCCTCCTATTCCCCGCTGAATAGTGTACACTGTATGGCTGCACCAGGTGGCTCACTCATTCCCTGACTAAAGGACATCTCCATTCTTCCAGTTTTATAATCATGAATAAGTTGTAGCTGATACTCACACAGGGGCTCCCTGAGGGTGCTAAGCCTTTAAATCTCTTAGACAAACACCTGTGTAGTGGGATTTCTGAGTCATATGGCCGATGCATTCTGCAGCCACCCAGTGAACTGAGGATCCTCAAGCAGCTCCACACTGGCCCCACCATGGCCATGCTCCTGGGTGTGGTGGTGCCTTGTGAACCTCAGTTTGCGCTTTCCTGTGCTGAGCACATTTGTGTTCATTCTTCATTGTCACCCGTATGTTCATCTAGTGGCTTATTTTTTGCTATTGAGCTTTAAGAGTTCCCTGTGTATTGTGAATATAGTCCTATATCAGAACTATAATCCACATATATTTTATTCCAATATGCAGCTTTTCTTTCCATCCTCTTAATAGGATTTTTTTTCATCTTTTTAAAAAATTTTTATTAGTTATTGATGGACCTTTATTCATTTATTTGTTTATATGAGAATCAAACCCCAGTGCCTCACACATGCTAGGCAAGCACGCTACCACAGAGCTACAACCCCAGCCCCAACAAATTTTTTTTTAAATACTAGGGATTGAACCTAAAGGAGCTCTATTACTGAACTACAACCCAAACCCTTTCTATTTTTGAGACAAGGTCTTGCCAAGTTGCCCAGGCTGGCCTCAAACTTGCAATCCTCCTGCCTCAGCCTCCCGAGTCACTGGGATTACAGGTATGCATTTTTAATTTTTTTTTTTAATGTTTATTTTTTAGTTCTCCGCGGACACAACATCTTTGTTTGTATGTGGTGCTGAGGATCGAACCCGGGCCACACGCATGCCAGGCGAGCGCGCTACCGCTTGAGCCACATCTCCAGCCCCCAATTTTAATTTTTGTAAAGTCCAACTTATCAAGTTATCTTTCACAGATTGTACTTTTGGTGTTACATCTACAAATTCATGCCAAACCCAAATTCGTACAGATTATACAGATTTCTCCTACTTTTGCTTACAGAATTTTATATTTACAATTAGGTTGGTGATATAAGGAATATTTTCAATCCCTTAAGCCTTTTCATGTGAAATGGTAGTTAATACTTAACAGCTAAACTAACAAGTCAAAATGCCTGGGGCAACCAGGCCCTGTCCTCGGCCTGCTGTCCAGCAACTCCTTGTTCCCTCTCCCCTGCTGCAGCGTCAGCCTTGCCTACTTCATGGAGCTTCTGGAGGGAGAAGAGTCTGAGTGCTCTGGAGCAGCGCCCTTCAGACTATCTGTGGTGAAGAGTGAGTTTTTCCCACTTTAAAAAATGCAAAACAACAACAATAACAAAGAATCACTAGAATAATGAAGGATAAAAACAAAAATATACAGAATACAAGCACACATTTTTCACTGTTAGATTCAAAAGACAAACTGGTTTGTTCACGAGTTTCATAAAAGTCCTGAGAAGTCTAGCCTGAGCCTGCACCTGCCTGACCCCAGTGGTGCTGGTGCAGCGCTGGACCGCTGTTGAATGTGGTCCCCATGTACCATCCCTGGGCCCAGCAGGGTCAGCCAGGACAGGCAGGGGAGTGGCGGGGATCTCTGCTTCCTCATTTCACTTTGTGAACCAGTGAAGAGGTGACGGGAGAAAGACCCATGGCTCCTACTGCCCTGGCGTTTCATCTGACTGCCCAGAAAAGCTTCCCGTGCCAGCAGATTCCAAATGAGAGTACCAGTGATCAGGAAGTGACGTCCCTCAGCAGACACCAGCAGGCCAGTCGAGGAGTGCTCCTTCTGCACCCTCCAGCAGTGCGGAGGGCCCAGGAGCAACAGGCACCTCAGAGACCAGGAATATGTGTCTGTGGGCATAGCACCACGGCACACACCACAGAAACACTGACGCTGTACGGAACACGCCCTGCTCACCTCCACGACGTCCTCCACGTTGAACTGCACATCAAAGGCCAGCTCGATGTCGTGCTCCGGCAGCACAGGGGCCTCTGTGGTGGGGTTCCAGCCCAGGCCACAGAGCACGCCTGTGTAGCACTTCCCCTCCCCATCAACTCTGCAAGAAACATTGAGGAGGAGTCGATTGACTTTTTTGTATTAGAGAATCGACGGATAAAATCAAGCCAAATTCTGCCAGCATTTGTTTAGCAACTCGTCTCATTTGTGCACTTATTCCAATTGTCACATTAGAAATACAGACTAAACATTGTCATAAGATAAAATAAATATTTATGTTAATCACATTAACCTTCTAATTCTCACTACCATCGACAGGATAGCAAATAGCTCATTCATGTGTCATTCCGAACTCTTTCAGTGGGTTATATTCTTACCAAGGAGATTCCAGAGAAAGGATCATTCACATCTGTGACCATGACGCAAGGCCAGCGCTGTAAAAGCCTGAGAGTCTGTCCTGCCTTCCCACCCTACACGACGAACACACGACAGAGGCAGAGGGCTCTGCACCTTAGCTCTGTCCCAAACTCCCCAACCCCACCCACCCACAGCGCATCCCAAATCCACCACTCCCATCTCTCATCTTCCCCCCAAATCCACCCAGCTCCCCACTCCTGGTCCACAGCCACTCTGTACCTAGCCACATGCCAGAACTTTCAGACCAAGCTCCCCAACTCTACCCTGCCCTTGCCAATCTTTTTCCATGTAGCAACCAGTGGGAGCTTTTCAAACAAATCCAGCAATGTGACTTCCTTGTTTAAGGGCTTCTGTAGTGTCCAGCCACACCACTGGGCACACAAGCCACAGTACAGTCCAGTCTCTGCTCCGTCCTTCCATGGCACCTCCGGCTGCCTCCTCTCTATCCTCCCTGCAGGCCTCTCTCCACCCAGGAACATGGCCTCCAGCTGCTTCTCCAGCACCAGCCCAGGCACTAGTTTAAATGCCAGTGCCTCCACCCACAAAAGGCCCAACAAGTAATTACACGACACACACACGCACGTATACATGTTAGCACTGAAGCCTTTAAAAATGCTTTGCTAATTTTCTTAACGCTTCATTCAAGACTTTTACCATTATCAGAATGGATTAGTCTTTTTCCAGCTTCACATGGTATAATTGACAAAAATTTCATGTATTTAATTGGGGTGCACAAGATGCCTTGATGTACGTGTGCTTTGTGAAGTAAACCACAATCAAGTCTGTAAACACCCCCGCCACACACACCTTTTCACCTTTCCTGTGTGTGGTGAAAACTCACAGGATCGGCTCACAGCAAACCTCAAATAAACAACACAGTATTATTAACCACTGCCATGGTGCTGTTGTGCAATAGGTCCCTAGCACTGACTCGACTTGTAACTGCAAGTTCACAGACCAATCAAATTTAATTTTCTAAGCTGGAGCCTCAATGTTTCCCAGGTTGGCCTTGAACTCCTGGACTTAAAGTGATCCTCCTGCTTCAGCCTTCACAGTAGCAGGGACAACAGCTGCATACCACTGCACCCAGCCTGAGTTTTGTTTTACTGTGTGTTTTGTGGTTTTTTTGTTTGTTTGTTTGGGGGTGGTCTTTTTGTATTGGAGGTTGAACCCAGGGGTGCTCTACTCTGAACTATATCCCAGCTTTTTTTAATTTTGAGATAGTCTTAATAAATTGCCCAGGCTAGCCTCAAATTGTAATTCTCCTACCTCAGCCTCCCAAGTAGTAGGACTATAGGCATGTGCCACCATACCTAGTTCCCTCTCCCCTTTTTCTATTGAGTAAAAGTGAAAAAAAAAAATCCTGCTTTTAAATAGATTCAAAGAACAGAGACATGGAATTCAGACTTACCAATTAGTTGCTGAGTATCTACTTTACAAAACAGTCACAAAATGTTTCTTTTGTATTTACTAAACTCCCAGGACTACACTATTAAGATAATTCACACTGCTGTGAGTTCAATTCCTTTAAGACCCTTCTAGAAGACAAGTGAAGGACATGAGAAGCTATCTCATCACTTCTAGTGGCACAGCACGGCTCCTCGCCCTTGCTCTCTGGCCACGAAATAAGCCGGCTGCTTCAGCAAGGACCGTTTGAGGATGTGCCTTGGACGGATCTGCACAAGGATGTGGTCCACTGCCCATCAGCTCTAAGTCCTAAGTGGATAAGGCAACCTAAGCAGAGTGTTATGGTTTGAACCCAGGTGTCCCCAAAGGCCACATGCTAAAGTGCCTGTGGCACTGCTGGGAGGGGGGAACCTTAGGACGCAGGGACTTGTGGGAGCAACTAGGTCACTGGGGACATGCCCTTGATAGGCATGGTAGAACCCTAGGCCCTTTCTCTCTTTCTCTCTCTCAGCACCTTGGTCCCATGAGGTGAGCAGCTATGCTCCACCACATGCTTTCACTGGGCCCAGCAGCCAGGACGGAGACCTCTGAGACTGAGTCGGAATGCATACTTCCCCTTTATAAGCTGATTGGCCTCAAGTGTTTTGTCACAGTGGTGGAAAGCTGAACGACACACAGTGGGTCCAATTCTCTCTTAAGGACCCTGTGCGCTGTGAACTGAAGAAACAGCCACTGAGATCATGGAAACATGTTTAATTCATCTATAATACCTGCTTTCTACTAAAGCTAAAACCGCAAAATCACGACAGAAACAAGAGAAGCAGGTGCCATGCAGAGCTCAGCAAGGGCAGCCGCAGAGTCCGAGCAGGCAGCTCCTGTGAAGGAGGAGGAGTGGTAGGCACGAGCTGACTGCTGTGTGTTTGGAGAGTGACTTCTCAGACACTCAGGTTGAAGACAAAGCAAGAGAGGAGGAACACCCACTGCAAACTAACAGGATTCCCTGCTGGGCTCAAATAAGGACATACCCTTCCTCCAAAGTTAAATGCAGTTCAATCTGAAACAGCCATGTGAAAAAGCCCCATTAACTATTCAGAAACAGGCGTGGATTAACCTGCCAAAGCTTCAGCCAGCAGTCTCTGCGAGAAGTGGTAAAGCACCTCCTGACTCTTCTCTCTCCCCTTGAGGCCGCAACACTTGGGCTAGCACATGCACAGGAGCAGGGAACAGCTCTCTCAACCCCCACAACAGCCCTGGAGAGCAAAGGAGCTCTTTTCCACAGCTGGGAAGGCCTCCAAAGCCAGAGGTGGCCCCACCAGTCTCTCACCCAGCAGGACTGACCTGCTCCCATGGTCCCCAGCCACACCTGAGGGCATCCCTCCCCCACCTCCATTTGCAACAAGGCACCTTTGCATTATTCTTGAATTTTGTCCAAGATTTTTTAAGACACGGGTTCAGGTCAAGGCTTTTTAAACTACAAAGCAGCACATGAATGCACTGTAAAAACTTCAAGCAAACGGGAAGGCAATGCACAGCTGGACAGATGGTCCCTTCCAAGGAGCAACAGCACCCACTTCCACCCATACTCTGTCCTTATGGCAATGGTGGGGTCTATCCAGGACCACTGGGGTCAAGGACACTGCACCTTGCTGCTAAGCGGGTGATGGCCATGGCCAACTCGCTGTGTGACGCAGCTTCCACCTGGCTCTCGGAACACTGACCCTTGGCACCAGCCATCATGCTGGGACATCCAAGCTAGCCATGGAGAACTCCCTGGGGGAGTCCTTGGCAGAGACAGAGGCGCCATCAAGGCATGGGGCAGGGCCAGACCCCTCCCACCCCTACTGAAAGCCTCCCTACCCAGCCTCCTGCCCTCAGGGCAGAGGCAGCTGTCCATTAGGACTTGTCTCAATGCCTCATTCATAGAGCAAATTATGGTTGCTATACCCCCCTCACTTGGGATAACTTGTTTCCAGCCATAGTTGTTGGAACATCTGGTCAAGCAGTGGAAGTCAAGTTACTCATTTAATGTGTAACTGCTTTAAGGTCAGAATTTTCTGTTATTGCCATTTTGAAAAATCTCTTTGCGCTGCAGAACGCATTGCTCTAAGCCTGCACCCACCTAGCACAGCGTCCCCACAGTGCAGACAGAGGGCGCTCACGTGGCTATACAGTCACACCATTTATTCAGGTGTGCCCTTCCCAGAACACTTTCTCACCCAGGAGGACACCACCATTAAGTACAAAGTAGTGACACCACTGAGCTGAAGCTGACACTACAGGCAGCTCCTGCTTTAGGGAACACACTGTAGGAAAAGGGGGCTGAGAGAGGAGTAAAGCCCAGGTGGTAGGATGGGGTGGGCAGGGCCAGCTCCCAGGGCAGCTCCCCCAGAGGACCCATGGCAGGGAGCTTGGAGGGGGGCAGCCAGGCAGGCCAGGGTGAGAAAGGCCTAGGGCCTCTACTTGGATTTCTTGGCTTGCCAATGGGGCGGGGGGGGGGGAGGGAAATGTATGCCCCCTCCTCCTCAAATAGAAATAGGTGTACTGGGTAACAACCCAAGCCTGGATGCAAACTAACTAGGAACACTGTCCTGAGAGTAAGTGCTTGGAAAAGTGAGAGTCTCCTCCGGTTTCTAGTCAGGGGAACTGATCTAACTACTTTCCTTTGACGTGTGAAGGCTCCTGTGGAGGCTCTGGCCCAAGGCTAGAGATGTACCCAAGGCCTTGTAAAAGGAGCCAGTTCTTCCCCTTACTCTGCTGCTATAAACATGCTTCTCACTTGAAACCCTTTATCATTTAGACTAGAAAAATTTATGACACTAGATAACCTATAAACATTCAGAAAACTGGTGAGGGGAGCTCACAATCTGGAGTCTGATCTCCTCTGGGCCCACCAGCGTAAAATCAGGTTTGAGTTCTCCCACTCTTCAAGTGCTACCTGCCACTTCTTGCCTGATTTTCACAACAAAGCCAAGAGCTTAATTCTTCATTTATCTTATCCTCCTCCCACTCTTGTACAGGGAGCAGTTCAAGGTGGCAAGATATCAAATCTTGGAGTTGGAATCAGCTATGATAGTTCAGGATGGATGTGGAGGCAGAACAGAATAAACAAGAGACATGAGTCTTGTGCTGTTTCCACAAATGGTCCTGGGGCAGTCTATAGAGTAGCAGCCAGATGCCAATCTGAACAGGGGAGAAGACCCCCCTGCAGATGGAAGAAAGGGATGCAGGTGGCACACAGCATTCTCTAGGAGCTGGGCTCCAGGAGTGCCTTCCCCAGGGAGTGCTGCAATACAATTCATGAAAGGTCCCGCAAGGCCAGAGATCCCATCCTGCTGCCTGGAAGACACGCTGGGGTGACAGAAAAGGAAACCACTCTTCTCAAATCTAAGGCCTCCCTCACCTTTCAAAAGTCTCTCAAAAATAGTTGCTATGGACTGAACAAATGGGCACCTCTTCCCTTCCTGATGGCCACTTAGCTGAGCCTTTGGGTTCAAGACTACAGATGGTCCCTGATGTAGGAGGTTCCACTTGGGATTCCTCAGCTTTCACTGATGCACAAGAAGTATGCATTCAGTAGGAATCTACTGTGATTTTCACCTCTCCTCACACCAGCATGGTGCTACAAAGCCACAGCTGTCAGCCCCACCAACATGAAGGTAATTACTGACACCGCTAGCACCCTGTGGCTGAGATAGGATGTGAGGCAGGCTTGGGGTACTTGATGCACTTTCCACTTACAATGGGTTCCTCAGGATATAACTGCAGTCACATACCCTGTTCCACTTCTGGCTCATTTCACTTAAATTTAACAAAATGACTGTACCTCATGATAGTTTACACTTTCTTAAGGTCTGCAATAAAACCACTTGGCTCTGGAGACTAGAAAGTAATACACTGCTATTTAAATCCTCAAAAAGCTTTCATTTAAAAGAAGAGAGCTAAAGCAGAAGCATGGTCTAGCTAAAGGGATCTCCAGGCATCACCCCCACACAGGGTGTGTCCCTCAGGTGCCTGCATGGCACTGTCTTACTAACAATTACACTCTGGCCTAGGGCCTCACCTGTCTCCTCTACAAAACTCTGAAGATGCCTGATTTCAGAGTCATTACTGCAAATAAGGGCAAGCCATACTCCAACTGAAGGGACCAAGTCCTGTTTGGACAAGTCAGAGCACACAGGCAAATCCAACAGGGTAACGTCTGTCTGGTCACTAGACACCCAATCTGTGGTGTATGACGCAATTACCAAAATGGATGTTACAAAGATATAAAATAGGAGAATGCTTCCATATGTGTGAAAAAGTTATGATGAAAATCTAAAATCAAAATACAGTGTTTATAGAATTTGACATCATATGTAAATAGTTAAACATATAAATAAATTTTAAAATGATGGTGTTAATTTTCTCCCATTCAGCTTTTTTCTACATAGCATATATTTTAATGCAGAAAATAAGAAGATACACAATTATTTTTACAACTGAAAATAAAATACTATTCTAAGGCTACGATGTTAAGATTCTGAGCAGGTGTCATCACAGAGGGAACCAAGTAAAAGGCAGGGACCTTGTGGCTCCCTTCACCCAACTCAGCCAGCTCAGTCTATCAACTGAGCCCTGTCGTCAGCAGAATAGAAGGGACAGAAGGGGAAATACCCACCCATGTCCCCAGAGTGCCCTGAGGCCCCTGCTTCAGTGCCTGTCAGGGCCGATTCCTCTGGCCCACCAGAATATGGGTCCTGGTGCCCAATCTCCTTCTTCCCCAGCCCCTAGCCCCACCCACACCTGTTAGTACTTCACCATCAGTGAAGGCTCTGCAGCTCCTTGTGTTCAAGCTCTCTGCATTAAAGTCTGAGAGAGAAATCCTGGTTTGATCTTGGCACAGAAGGAGCTACAGTTTGCCAGACGGTCCATCTCCTGGCCTTGACTTACTCATGGAAAAGGTGGCTAATGAGGTTCCCCTGATGCTAGCCACCAGAATCCACAGCCTGGACAGCAGGATGTGGCCAACATGCTGCTATGGGAGGACTCTAGCCCCCCGAGTGCCTGTGATATGGTGTGCAACTTCCCAAGCCCTCTGGGCTTCCCTGTGAAGTAAGTCCAGCACATGTACAGGTATCCCCCACTTTCAGAGCTCCTCCACTCTCATGCCCTGTCAGCACCCAAGCTGAAAGCATCCCACGTCAAAGGCCTGAGCAACCTGAACTACAGAGCTCAGCTCAGCAACAGCAGGACAGCGGGGCTCTTTGGAGCTGCCTAGCATTGCCAGAGGATCAGGCTGCATGTCACTAGCTCAGGGAAACACCAAAGTTCAAGATGTGCAGTGTGAATGAGCACCCCTCACACCACTATGAAGTCAAAAGCCAGAAGCCAAAGCCAGGGGAGGTGGCACAGACAGTAGTCCCAGCTAGTCAGGAAGGCTGAGGTGGGAGGACAGTGAGCTGGAGACCGCCTGTACCTTATCTCAAAGGGGTGGGGGGGAGATAAGAAGTGGGGTTCACATCAGTGACAATCAGGTTGAGCACACTGAAGAATAAAGAAGGCTGAGCACAGTGGGGCCACCTCCCACCTCTTTGGTGGATGCTTTCTTTCAAAGGAGCAAGGAGAGCCCCCACTTTCCCCTGCAGATTCCCACTCTGCAGAAACCCGTATAGGGACACAACAGAGGCCCACACCCTACCTTAACTCCATCACAGGCGCGAACAGCATGCTGAGGAGTGCTGGGAGGCCAGGGATGGGAGGCATCAGAGAGGTCTCTCTCAGCAGCATGGTAGATCCTGTTGCACATTGGGATGAAAGTCAGCGTCAGGCCCACCATCTGCTACTCAGGGTACTGTTCCTACCTTGCTGGTCCTACTGTTCACAGCGCCTCTCTTCTACAAAGAGGTCCCCACAGAGCCCCCTAGGGAAGCACTACCTATTTCCAGTCCCCAAAGACACCTCATGAGGACATGTAGGTGTTCAACTCATTCAGTTGTTCTTTTCTTCTCTCTCCTCCTCATTATATGATCAGTTTTTCCAGGGCTAAGAACTTGGATTTATTTTCCTTTGTAGCCAAGCATGGAGGAATGAGGGAATGATGAAAGTATGGGTTAGTTCCCACATCCCTGTACAAACAGTGATAGTGCTCCATTTCTTAAATGTGCATCAGTCAATGTACCCAGAAAACAGTCTAAAACTGTAACACATAAGGAGCAATTGTTCCTAGCAACCAAAGTCAAGGAAAGGAGAAGAGAGGAGGACCACAGATAAACCGAAGCCCTTTGCTTACCAGTTGCATTGACTGAGAGTGAGGCTGCAACTAGCATCCTCTGGTGCAGGTCTGCAGGGGCATCACTGATGATCACAGAGTTGATGCTCTCCTTCTCAATCCAGACACACCTGGAAGGAACATGGGCTCTGGACCAAGCAAGGGAGCATACCCAGCCTACAGGAGTGCACCTCAAACAGATGGTCCAGCACTCAAGTGTGACAATCCACGGGTGTGTCATGCAGGGCTTCCCAGGCTCCTGGCCTGCTTGTCTGGACCCTTTCTCCCACTAGGCCTTACCTTCTTCCCACCCCCCACGTGGTCCAGACCTCTCTTTGGCATTAATTACCATATGCATGTCCAAATGTGCTCCTACACCCAGAGTCTGTCCTGCACTCCAGCCCACATGGCCGTCACCTGTATTCTAGCAGAGGGGACACAATGTGGTCCACCCCATTCCTCCTGTCGCTTCTCCAGAAGCCAGCCCCACTCCACAGGGAATCCTGCATTCCTCCTCATCCTTCGTCATTGGCCCTAATCAAGCTCCATCCTGCTGCTCCCATTCCTAAAGAAGGTGTTTATTCAGCTGCCCTGGCCTTGGTTACACCAGTGACCAGCATCAGAAGTCTGCTCCTGCCTGAGGGCTCTTCTACTTGGAAATGCAGTGGGCTCTTCACATGGGGCTACTCAAAACTTCAATGCACACACAGATCTCCTGGAGAGCTTGTGACAATGCACTCTTCCTCTCAAATCAGGATGGGGCCTGAGCATCCTTTTATCCATTAGCTCCCCAGGGATGCCCAGCTACTGGTACTGGATGAACTTGCAGAGGCTTGAACTCACACAACGTGATCATTTTAGAATGCACATTGTAAGGCTTCCCATCTGTGTTTGGAGATGAAATCTAAACATGGCTTATGAAGCTTGCACTCCTCTGCCACAAGGTCTGTAGTCCCTGCCACCCCCACCCCCAGCCACCAATTCTCCATCATACTAAACTATTCACAAGTACAACCCCTCAGATTTAGGCCTATGCACTTATTACTAGAACTATCCCTAACCTTCTCCTTCCTACCCCAAACACCTGCTCCTCTGCAGTCTTCTGGTGTCAGATTTCTCTGGAAGAACTCCATGGCCTTCAAAGCATGGCCTGGCCCCAGCCACTCTGATGATGTTCTATGGCCCCTATCAAGACCTATTCACCCTATGTTGTCATTGCCAGCCCCCCACCCCCACTGAACATAATAATCCTGGCAAAGATGACAAATGTATCCTGTTCATCACAGTCCCCTAATTCTTACTCTGTTCCTGGCACAGAGTGGCACTCACAGACCTGCTGAGTAACGATTAAAACGAGAACAGAAGAAATGAAGTCTGATGAAAGACACTCAAAAGTGTGATCAGAGAATGGCTTTCATAGAACACCTCTGAGATGGAGCTAGGAAGGAAAAGAGGACAAGGTAAAAATATTCTAACGGTTTAGATATGAGGAAGACTAGTTCCTGATGAGGGCTATAAATAGAGGAAGCGAGAAAAATTTATGGGAAAATTAATTCAATCATACCTGAACTTGGATATTCTGGTCAAACTATGACACTTCAGTTCGTAAGGGTTGAAAGGTCCATGGAGCATCGCCTGCACACACGAAACAGTGTGACCAGTAGCAAAAAAAAAAAAAAAGTCCCAACCTCAACCCATACTTTAAAAGAAGCTCAATCCAACCATCCTCATGATTCAGTAAGGAAAACTGTGCCTTGAAGGAACACAACTAAGCCCATGTGTGGTGTGTGAAACACTCCAAATATGTCGGCAAAAGTTCTTCTTTTAATGGCAGCAGACCAGTGAGGTTGAGTAGGCAGGCCTGAGGTCATGCAGGGCAAAGGGTAATAGAAGTGGAGAACCTGAACAAGGAGGGGACCTTCCAGCCAGCCCTCTTCTGCAAATGGAATGGGCAGCACCAGCTCTAGTCCAAGCAGATGGGCTCATGAGCTTCAGGAAACCTAGCCTGGCAGCTCACTCAGAAGCCAGCACCACATGCCTTGGCCCAGTGGGAACCAGCAGCACTGCTTCAGAGGGGGAGGTCAGCACAACAGAAGCCAGGTGGAGCACTCTCTGCACCTGCCCAGACTACATGGGGAAACCAAGGTAGAAAGCTACCGGGGCTGCCGCTGCAGCCTCAGCCTTCAGTGTGGAGTGGCACAGTGTCCAGATCATCTTTTACCAGCTCCTGAACATCACCTTGCAGTTGGGGGCACCCAGTCTGTTGGAAGAAAAGCTCTCCAGCAAAATCCGGATCAGGTGCTTCTCGTCATCCTTCCCAGGAGAGGGAACAGACGCATCCACCACATTTTCTGCTGATTTGGAAAAGAGACCCTTGAGAACTTCATGGCTTTGCTGAACAAAACAAAAGAAAAAGTTTCTTTTATTAAAAGGAAAAAAATCATACTAAAAGCACCCTATTCCAACTTAACCAAAACATTTCATGGACATAAGATCTGTACTATCATTAAGATATAGGGAGTGTTCATCAAATTCATTTTAAAATTCAAACAAATAAGAAAGCTTTTTCAAAAATCAGCCATCACAGAATACTTTTTTTTTTTAATATTTATTTTTTAGTTTTCGGCGGACACAACATCTTTGTATGTGGTACTGAGGATCGAACCCGGGCCGCACGCATGCCAGGCGAGCGCGCTACCGCTTGAGCCACATCCCCAGCCCCACAGAATACTTTTTTAAAAACAACTGTCTTGATGAAAAATTTCAGTTTTACATAATGAACATTAACACTGTTTCTGTTTTTCACATATTAAATAATGAATTTCAGTGAATTCCACCTTTATGTATGTATATCTATAAAGTACCAATCAACAATAAATAAATGAGTGAAAGAGAAAAAACAGAGAATTTAACTGGATCTTTAGTTAATATTTTGCTGGATTATTTGTTCTTTCCAAATTCCCAGCATCCTTCATCCCCAGTAGAATTATGGAAGTTCAACGCAAGATCTCAACATCAGACTCAAAAGTGACCTCTTCATGACTGATTTTTGAAAGAAATAGTTGGAAGAAATTTTAAAATGCTTGAAATATTTGAAATAAATATTTTGTTAACTACTTCCATTATGGATAATAATTCTTGAAATTCATTTTTAAAAATCTAGAACATTTTCCAACCTAATTTTCAATTTCAAAAATAATAGCTTGAGTAGGAAACCAAGAAAAATAATACCCAGCCACCATAATTTAGTCTCAAAGGAATCATAAAAGATATTTTAATCACCACCACAGAAAAAGAGCAACTCCTCCCACCCCTAGCCCCCTCTGGGGACCTCAGAAGGGAAGAAAGGGCCCCTCCTTCTCTCTTCTACAGCAAGAGGACTGTACCTTTGACTCGTAGGACTCCTCCGCGAGTTCCGCATGACCCTCTCTGATGAGGACATCTCTGATGTTGACGACATCCTGTGCCCCTGAGTAGCGGTACACGTCCACGTGCAGGACGCTGTGCACAACTGAGAAGACCTTCACCAAGAGGGCTCGGCCACTCACGAGGGAGGCAAAGCGCCCACTGGCCCCACTGCTCCAGTGCTCGCCACAAACAAGAGACTTTGCAGAGGGTCGCATTTTGCAAATCTTAAATTCCAAAGCCTACAGGACACAGATGCACACTGAGACAGTTTCATCAATGAGCGAACACTCACCCAGATATGTGACCTTGTTTCTGGACCTCATTAAAGTGTGTGCTGAAAAAACTCGGCTCTGCTTTCACCAACAGCAGAAGTGTGGAGTGATTGAGACTGCACTCACACAGATGGCCCCCTTGCACTCTGCCTGATGCCAACAGGAGCCTTAGCATACACCACCCAATTACAACAACATGTTTCTTTGCTCAGCTTGAGATCCTCCATATATATTAACTCAATATATATGGAGGATCTCCAAAAACAATAATGGCAAAAACACCTATGGTGTTGGACCTTTTGTGAGTAGAAACCAGGTTTGGCTAGTATGACACAAGTTTCTTCCTCACTCTGGGCTGTGGCTACCCTATGATAAGCTGAAGGGCAGGGGCCCCATGACCTCCAGCAAGAGCCCTCTAGCATTCAGTATTCATGCCTCAGAATCTTCTCTACCTTACCTGGAATGGAAGCTCAAGAAACTGACAGGGAATCTCCATTAGAAGATCTAGGTCTACATGAGACCTATTGCCATAGTCTACAAAGAACACCTACAAGATAAAGAGAGCAAATGCTCAGACACAGTGTCCACAACATCATCTGACTTGATGCTAGCAGCACAGTAGTCTTCTCTAATTCTCTAATCACAGAATACCCAGAGCAATCTGTTCTAGTTGTAATGATTTCCTATTCAATTTCCACCTGTAATTACCAGATAGTCTATAAACTACTTTGTAGGTTTATCTCCTTTCCCTTTGAGTGATTTGTCATGGAAAAACATACCTCAGCAGAATTTCCAGAAACATAAAGGATTTGAGCTCTAAAGTAGTTTTCCTTATCAAAATCTGCAAAGGGTGCAAGGCAGACCAAGTCCGGATGCGGGTGAGCGGGCAGGGGTGCCAACTCCAGCTGGTTCATCTCAGCAGTCAGCTTTCTCAGAAGCTCTGCACTCTTTTCATCAGTCCTGTACCCCCAGAAGTGGCCCACTTCCACCACCTGGAAAGCAGGGAGGGCAGAGGTGAAGCCTGGAAAGTGCAGCAGGTACCTCCCAGCACTCCCGGGTGCATGTGCTCTCCGTGGGTTTGTGAGGAAATAAGAAGGGTTCTGGCTATCTGCAGTGAAGAAATGTGTGTGACACAGCTGTTCTTGGAGGCACAAGACTTTCCAGCATGCCCAACTATTCAGGGCTCTGGGAGGCCATACAAGAGGAGTATCCCTTTGTCTCCAGGTCATCCAGAGGAGAAGCCACACACAGGCCTTGGATGCCCACAGGCTCGCCTGGCAGGTGCACAGCCCACCAGCTGAGTGGCAGCAGGTGGACCTCTGTCAAAGGGCACTGCTACACAGTGTCCACCACTGCTGCCACAAACCATGAGGGCCCATGACCACTAGTGTTCCAGTCTGGCTGGAATCCAGACTTCCATGTGGAATTTCCCAGTGAGGAGTGGCTGCAGACTGGCCAGGAAGCATGCAAGTATTTTAACTGAAATTTTATTTTTCATTTATTATTTATTGCTGTACTGGGGATTGAAACCAGGGGCTCTCTGCCACTAAGCTACCTCCTCAGTCCTTTTAGACATAGTCTTACTAAGTTGCAGGCCTTGAACTTGCCTTCCTCCTGACTCAGCTTCCCGAGTCCCTGGAATTACAAGCACGTGTCGCCATGCCTGACTGGAACTTTTTTTTAAAGAGGCAAAATAAATACCCAAATAATACTGTTGCCAACCTATTTTGTGGATATAAACTGAATTATACAAGCACATATCATCATGCCAATTAATATTTTAATGTGTCTTTTTAAATGTCTGTTTATATTTGCTTCACTTTCCATCTTAGCCACATTCCAATTTAATAAGAAGAGTAATTCAAGCTTGGCCACAGTTACTAGATGATGAAGGTGTACAGTCAAGTGTGAACTTACTTCCTGTACACACATGGTGTCTGTGGGTTCTGAGGAGAGAGGCTCTCATGACTCATCACACTGTGCTTACCTCTGTGACATCAACAGTCAGAAGGAGATCTGCCACTGTCTGGGACCTGTCCAGGGTGCTGAAGGAGACTTGCATGGGGTCCACTGTCTGCTTCTGGAAGTCCACATTCACCCTACACAACACATGTGTTGTGAAAATACATAAAAATCAAGTGTCCCTCTAAATGTTTTCACTTTACCTATTCCTATATTTTACAAGAAAAGAACATTTTTAAAAAATATCTAAGCCAGCACTATAGTTTTAATCTTGGGGCGGGGAGTACTGGAGATAGAGCCCAGGGGTGCTCTACACTGAGCTACATCCCCAGTCGCTTTTTTTGGTTTCTTTGAGACAAGATATCACTAAGTTGCCCAGGCTGGCCTTGAACTTGCATTCCTCCTGCCTCAGCCTCCTGAGTCCCTGGGTTACAGGCCTTTGCCACCACACCTGGCTTATAGTTTGGATCTTCAATGTCCCTCAAAGGTCCATGTACTGTAAGGCTTGGTCCCTCCTGTGGCAGGTGGTGGAACCCCTAGGAGGTGGGGCCTAGTTGGAGGAAGTTATGTCCCTAAGGGAGGGCATGCCCTTGAAGGGGAGCACTGAGCACAGCTCTTCTCTGTTGCTGGAAACCATGAGGTGAACAGTCTCCTCCACCACGTGCTCCTGCCATGGTGTACTATGCCTCCAGATCCAAGCAACTGTGGGCTGAAACCATGAGCCAAAATAAACCTTTCTTTTGGAAGCTGATTACCTCAGGCATTTGTCAGAGGGACGGAAAGCTAACACAGCCAGAGACCCTGAGTTTGATCTCACCATAGAAGTCAATTTCTGGTGGCTTCCTGAATAACCCTGGAAGGGGTGCATGCCATAATAATTATGTACCACCCTGGGAATATATTCTAAAAGCCAAGACTCTTACAGAATATCTATTTTCAAGGGTATAAATTCTAAATCTAAGTAGGACCTGCTATGGTTCCTACCTTGTGACTTCAGTAGTGGCTTTGACTTTAAGAAGCTAAGAATCCATGCGTGGTTCAATGCTGAGTTAGAGCACACACACACAACTGTCCAAGAAGCCCAAGACAAGTCACTCATCATTTAGGGCAATAGGACAGCAAGTGCCAAAGATCTGGGACATGAAAGACAGATTCAATAAACCCAAGATTTTCCTTTTCTAATACCTGATATTCTAAAATGAAGGGAAGAATTATAAGACAAATCTGATCCCACTCTTTTTCCTTTACTGGTGTTCAGGTACTAGTGGACTCTGATAGGGCAGGGCGGTATTCTCTAAGCAGAGGATGGAACCCACCATGTCCCCATGCGTTCAGCAGCCAACACACCAGGCACTGGATGAAACCAGCTGAACACACACCCCTTCTTTCACCAGCACTCAGATCATTAATGAGCTCCACCAGTTAGGAAGGCCACAGTGAGAAATGGTGGGACTTCCTGCCCAAGTGGCAGTGAGGAACCACTGCAAACACTAGAGGCTGTTTTAAGAAGGTCCATAAGCTTTACTCTGAGCCAATGGATATAAAGCAATCCCTGCCCACACCACATGGCTGGAGGGAAGGACACCACTGGCAGCTGGCACTTCAAGCAACAAGTGCTCCCAACTGCACCTCCACTGTGTACCACCCTCTCTCCACTAAAACAAAGAAAATTCCACTTGGCTTAAAAGAGAACTATCACAAGGAAATGCACATGCCTAAAGAGGAAGAAAGGGAATTAACATTAGGTTCAATCTGTACTATTTAAACTTAAAGCCTAATACAATGGGTGTCATACCTTTTAAACAGATAAAAACATGAGGTGTAGAGAGGTTAAGTAATGCGCCCAAGCACACACAAGGAAGTGATGCAACCAGCATTCAAACCAAACCTGCAGCATAAGCTACAGCACACACCAGGCTGCACAGCCCTAGGAAAACATTATCTGGAACCTGAGTCCAGGCAAAGTCTTTGAGAAATACCTGGTGTTCCTGAGCTTCGACACCGTCCCTCCTTGCACCTTCCCTTCGATCTCCTCAGCAGCATGTACACTGAGCTCCAGCGACACTTTCAGCTGAGACATCTTAACTGCCATATACACTGCAGGAAGGGTTTTAAATCTCTCTGTCGGATTCCTCGAGAACTCCACAAAGGCTCTGCTCCCCAAATATAAAGCAAGTACATTCATCAGGCATCTGGTAAAAAATAATCACATACAATTTATCTAGAAATTATGTAAAAATTCTTACCGCACAACTCTCAACACCAGTGACTCTTCATTCTAATTAATCAATAAGAAGTACTAGATGCAGAGTGCAGTAACACACACCTGTGATCCCAGTGGCTCTGGAGGCTGAGGTAGCCTCAGTAAAAGCAAGGCACTAAGAAACTCAGTAAGACCCTGCCTCTAAATAAAATACAAAATAGGGCTGAGGATGTGGCTCAGTCGTTGAGGGCCCTTGAGTTCAATCCCCATTACCCACCCCAAAAAAAGAACTAGATTGATTTGAAAATTTATTCACTAGGGGAAATAAAAATTACAATGATAAGCCATTACACTGAAAGCAGGTGTTATCCTTATATAACACAAGACCATTTCACCCAAGAAATCTTTTTAAAAATAATTTTTAGCTACCAGTAGACCTTTATTTTATTTATTTATATGCAGTACTGAGAACTGAACCCAGTGCCTCACACATGCTAGGCAAGCACTCTACCACTAAGCCACAACCCCAGCCCCAAGAAATCTTAATTTTCAAAATGATAAAAAAAATCAAACCTGTTATTTTTGTTAACTATTACACATAAAAACACAGATTCAGAAAACAGCACAAGTGCACAGAGCAGAGAACTTAGTGATCTCCCTTCAAAAACTACTAAGTTTATTACCCAGTGATGGTGATGAATATCCTACCCGCATGGCCCCTCATGTATTTTGGGACTGTAGTCCATCCCCTTCCTTGGAGGGACGAGAACCAAGCATGAAGTAAGGGGACCTGCCAGCCATCCATGCTGCAAGTTCACACTGTGCTATGAATGCCATAGATGTAAAAATTCTCACTGTACATCTCTCCTCACAACACCAGTGACTCTTCATTCTAATTAATCAATAAGAAGTACTAGATGCCGGGTGCAGTGACACATACCTGTGATCCCAGTGGCTCTGGGATGTGCTCACATGGCTATGCAAAGAGACTTACAACCCCTCCTGCCATACGATCAGTGAGTGGTGGGCTGTCATAGACCTGCTGCTGAGGAAGGACACTGAGCCAACCAGAGCATCAGTGGGTATGTGACTGAGATGGCTAACCTGCAGCAGCCTGTCACTGGATGCCCTGCTTCCCTGAAGCCAGAAGCTACTGCCATCCCTAGCCCCCTCCTCTGCTCACACCAGCATGCCCTCCTCTCCCTCAGCCCTCCTTAGTAGCCCCTGGGACTCCCGTCACTACTACACATGCACTTTCTGCCTACCTACTGCCCAATGAAGCATAATTGCCTGTATCACCTTTCTTTAGCAGGCTCCTAAGTACCTCTTTAAAAATGATTTCTTTTAAGCTCTAGACCACATTTCCAAGCCTCTAACCTTCCAGGAGCACATCCATCCTGACATTTCCACAAGCCTGCATGCTCCTCACCTCCCACTGCCCCAGCCCACTCCATCCCTGAGCTCAAGGCTGCATCCAGGGCCCTCAACATCCAAGCCCAAACCTGAGCCTCCTCAGCTCCTCTCTCCTTTGTCCTCCACGAGCAACCAACTGTCAAGTCCAAGAGCTACACCTACCACCTCCTCTTCATTTCAAACACACTGGGTGGACCCTGTCAGTGCCTCTGCTATGGCTCCTTCAGTCTCCAGACTGCTTCCTCTCATGTCTTCATCTGCCTCCATGTAGTCCAAGTGAAGCTCCAAAGAATAGCTCAGAGCAGGACATGCAGGGTCTCTAAGTGCCCATCTCTTCATGTTCACACTTGTCAGTCTGTGACAAAAGACCAGCCTGACCCGAACCCCAAGCCCATCTGATGCCACTGACACAAAGCCAGTTCCTGCCAAGACAGCTGTCACGCAGATCTCATCAGTCCTGTGCTCTCTGTAGCCACTTGGCCCTAACTCGCTCCTGTTCCACCACCTCCTCGTCTGCCTGAAGTCTTGTCTCGAACTCTCCAACACCCACCCAGATTGTCACTGCCCCCACTCTGGGCCTATACACAAGGTTTCCAATCTGGGCCTCTCCCATGATGATTCTTCAGACACCCTAAGTTCAATTCATTAAACCTGTAAGACTGTTAAGTATACTTAAAAAGGTTCTGCTTGTTAGGATTATGACTTTGCCTCAGAAAGCATTCACAGGCCTACAAAGAAAATGTATATATTAATCACCAAAAATGGAACTTAAAATGTTGGAAAGAATAATCCAAATTAAAAATGGATTTGATATGTTCAACCCAATTAGCAGGACGTTAGTCAAAGAGAAAGTGTTCTTATTAACTAGATTTGTCAAATTAAATAAAAATTTTAAAACACTGAAACATTAAAAGAACTTTTCTGAGTTCAAAAATTTAGTGAATTTAAGAACTCTAAGTAGTCTTTCTTTTTGCATGTAAGAATTTCCTATTAAAAATAAAAACTCCCAGTGATACTCCGTCAACTATTCATTTCTGACTGCTGACAAAATAGGGCCAAATAATCTGAGCTTCTGCAAGGACTACAGATCAAAATCATTCAGGAAAGATATTTTTAATTAAGAGCAAATAAATTCCATTCGGGGTGTCCTCGTGGTTATAAAATAACAAATTCATGACATTTCATGAAAATCTGGGGATGAGGCACTAGAGTGAGGGCACCTGCAGAGAAGCCAACTGTGCCACGAACTCGTCTATGCTACCAGATTCCAGTGCTCCCTTTAAGAGGCCACTCAGGTAAGAGAAATAATGAACCCTACTGACAAGCTAGAGCAAAGCTGCATTCCAAGAGCCACCTGCAGCAGCCCCACAAAGACCCACGTCCATGTGCAACTGGAGTCTGAACACTTAGAATGTCATGCCTCCCTCACAAGTGCAACTGATTACAAAAATATCTACTTACTTTGCACCATCAAATACGATGGATTTGACTTGACCACACTGTCTAAACAGAGACTGCAGTTGTTTATAGTAAAGGAATCCATAGGGAGGAATGTGCTTCAACTGTAAGACACAACACCACAGCAGTGAGTGGTTAGAGCTGTCACCGAGGGCTGATGGAGCAGTCACCGAGTCTGTCAGCTTCAGGCTGCTGCTTATCTCTTAGCTCACAGACTCAGGTCACCACCTTCACCCATAGTGGGTATGCTACGGGTGAAGGAAGCCGAATGATATTTAATAGCCTAATATGTTTTTTAATCTATAACTAAGTTTAAATAACAAAATATGTTAAAGGCTAATTCTTCATTATAAAAATAGGTCAATCTGGGGCTGGGGTTGTGGCTCAGCATTGGAACACTTGCCTAGTGTGTGTGAGACCCTGTGCTGGATCCTTGGTACCACATAAAAATAAATAAAATAAAGGTACTTGTGTCCAACTACAACTAAAAAATAAATATTTTTTAAAAGGTCAATCTAATATAGGAAAATTAATATTGGTTGACTTCTGTTTTATTTTACCTTAAAATAATCAAGCTAAACACATCCTTTTAAAAACATTGTATTTCTACATAAGGAAAAATGGGAACCTAACAAAAGAAAAATGTACTAATAATGAGAGAAGGGTGACCCCTCATCACAGCAGCCAGAGGTGAGCTCTCAAGGACACTCAGCTGCTGCAGGGCTCTGCCACACTTCATGCCCTCTGTGCACACCAGGACCAGTCATGTTCCTAGCTCTGGCTCCACATGGGCCCTTGCTCAGAAGCCAAACCCTGATCTCAGGCCCACACCAGCTACAGGAGGGCAGCAGGCAAGGGAGGGCATGGCTTAGGCCACGTTGTCCCATCTCATCCTTCCCTGAAGCTCATGTCTCCTTAACCAAGTTATAGAATGGCCACTTCATGAAATTAGGACAAATCCTTAACTCAAAATTGTCATTGTGAGGCTCAGGGAAGAATGAATAAAAAGTATTTAGTACAAGGCTTCTTACAGAAGAACTAAGACAAGCCAGGCACAATGCAGCTTCTATGATGCACAGTTAGTTCTGGCCCTCAGAGTGCATGAGGAGTAAGGCAGCCTGGTGACAGAAGGAGGCATTTAAAGCAGGGTCCTGTCCCTAGGGCCCTTCCAGAGTGCAGACCCAAAGGAAGGACACCACAAAGGGGACAAGGGGAGAGAGGAAGCCAAAAGAAGATCTCAGTCATCCCTGATGAACAACAAAATCACTGGTCCTCACCCAGTGCCCCACAGTGCTCAGCTATAGCTTTTTACAGACTGGAATTTCTAATGCTCTGGTAGAGTGGTCCTTCTCTTGTGAATCTTCATTTCCTCAGCAATAGCACAAGTGCCATAGCAATACCCAGAACCAACACAGGCAGTGACCATGTGTGCATTTGCTCTTCACCAAGTGCTTCCCACCCTGTGCCCAACTCCAGCTCACACCAAACAAGGAGCTCAATGAAGTCCAGTTCTCCAGCGCCTCCCTCCAGCTGTGCATCACCCTGCTGCTGGGGTGCAAACAATCCACAGTGTTGACCTAATGGTCAGTGCCTGTGGCTGATCACTAGATTCACCTACAGTACATGTTATTTAAATCCTGATTTCTAGGCCATACCTTCTAGCTCAGACTTTGAGAAGCCCTCTAATCTGAATTTTAAAACAAATAAGTCCCTAAGACTTTCTGTTGGGCATCCAAGTCAGGGGATCACAGTACTAAGCTGCTAATCAACATTTAATTTTGTATAATATTTAAGTTGCTAATTAACAAAATGTTCTTAAATTTATGGAAAAGTGCCTCAAATCCTTCTAAACAGCTAATGATCAAATCACCATTTGCCATGAATACATAATTTCTTCAGGTTTTCTTGCAAGCCCAGATCTGCCAAAAAGGACCAGAAGTCTCTGAAAGGCCAATCAAGGCTAACATTCACTCTAGGGAAGATCCACACAGCAGCCTCAAGACAGAAACAATTGGAAAGGCTCGTGTTCTGCACTGTCCACAACCAAAAGGTAATTCCAGCTGGAAACCAGTGACTCAGTCTACACCCAGGGACAGCCTCTCGTCCTCTGTACCCACCACGATGGTCGTCTTTGGGTCTTTGCCAGCCAGCTCTCTCACCGCCATCTCCTCATCTGGTTGTCCAAAAGTAAAGTAATTTGGATAAAAAGCACCTGCCAATACAACCTGAAAAAGAAGCTCATTTTCATGAAGAAACTGCACACTTCATCAGTTATTCTCACCAGTTTTCTAATCTCACCCCAGCATTTCTGGGCCACCCAATATGCAAAAGATAGGTGTCATCTGCATAAAAACAGGACCTCTCCCCCACCAGGTAGAAGTCACACACTGGTTATTTCCCCACAACAGACACACTCTACTCACCCTTTCTTCAAAGGAGCTGAGGCACTTCCCAGAACACTGCTGGGAACGGCGGGGAGCTGAGCACAGTCACCACACATAGCCCAGCCCCACACTGACTTCCACTCTCCCAGGTGTGCAAATGAGACTCCCAGCCTCCCATCTGGACACCTGACTGAGGGCAGCAGGTTGGCATCTAATACTCACCTCTCAAAGGCACTCTGCAAAGCATCCTTTTGGTAAGGACACACCCATAGAAGACTCTCCTGCCTCTTGGTAACTTTACATCCAGAAAAACATTCCCATTCCCACAAAGACAGCTGTCCAAGGCTGCATGATTAGCCAGTGCCCCTCTCAAAGCCCACAGCAGAAGCACCCTCCACCTGCCAGGACACACTTCCCTACCTTCCCTATAGGGACGGTTCCAGCTCACAGCTAGTCATCTAAACCCACAGCCCCAAGAGTTAAAATGTCCCTGCAGGGTAAGAGGACAGCTCCCTGTGCCAATGATATCAAGGACACTCTCACTTTCTGAATCCACAACAGACTCAGTGACAGCTGGTACTCCACACAAACATGCCCTGGAAGATGCAGGTCTGGGTTGTCAATTCAGTGCCAGGAAGTGGGAAATAAGGAAAGGTGAGAATGGCTCCCAGTCCCCATTCATCTAGGCACGTACAGGTGGCCCTGAGATCTCTGAAGCTCAGCTAGGGCAGAAGTGCTGACAGCTGGAGATGGGAGCTTCTCAGCCAAACCCAAGCAAGCAGGAAGAGTCGGGAAAGACTCCCAGGAAGCCCCAGCGCACCTGTAGGATGAAGCGCTGCTTATGTGGATACTCTTGGTCTAAGACGGGCCGTCGAGGATCCACATACATATTGAACTGGGAGATTCTGTTTTTCAGTTCTTCATACAATTCAGCCACCTGAGAAAACACATCGAAATCTGGTGTCTCCCATGCATATGCTCCTCAGAGCAAGAACAGCAGGGAGCAAGCGCACAACGGAATGCACAAGCACCCACAGGGTAAGGCACTGCAGCTGCGCAAGGCATCCTATAAGCCCGAGATGCTCCACACACAACATTAGTAGAAAACAGGAAACCACCTGTACCTCCACCTCAGCTAGAGCACACCAACAGTAGACCCAAACCAGCCTCACCTGGGAGTGTCCAGTATGCAGGTGACCACAACCACACCCCTGAAACCCTTTAATTCCTTCCCCAACCTCTGCCATGAGCCTGCTCTGCTTTTGTGACTAGAAACAAGACAGCTGACCAATGGTCAAACAGTCCTTCGAAACGAAAAACAATTTTTTAATTAAAAAAAATCCACTTGTAATAAAAATTGTTTTATACAAAATGTCAAACTTTAAATGTACACACAGGGAGCTGGGCATGGTGGCACACACCTACAATCCCAGTGGCTCAGAAGGCTGAGGCAGGAGCCTTGCAAGTTTGAGTCCAGCCTAAGCAAATTAGAGAGGTCGTAAGCAACCTAGCGAGAACCTATCTCAAAGTAAAAACTAAAAAGGGCTGGGGATGTGGCTCAGTGCCCCGGGTTCAATCTCCAGTACAATAAATAAATAATAATAGGTCAGCCAAATTGGAAACCTAGAGCACAATGCATTTTTTAAAAAAAATTTAAATACGTGTACACATATGAAAACACACAACTCCAATCCACACAACTCCAATCCTATGAACTATCAACAGTCACCTCAACATCATCTCAATGTGTTACAAAATGTAAAAACATACAGTAACAGGCATGAACACAACTGAGGGGACAACCCTACAAGTGGCTGGTGGAGGTTTGTGGGCAGTTTACAGGTAGAGTATATATTTGGCACGCCGAAGGCCCTGGATTCAACCCCTAGCACACATTCACAAAAAAAAAAAAAAAAAAGAAAAAAAAAGTATTGAAAGGACAGAAGAAAGTCAAAACCACTATCTCTGTGAAGGGAGGAGAAACTCAAGAGCCCTGGGCCACAAGGGGCAGCACGTCCAGATGCCAGCCTGATATCTCCCACAAGAGTGTAATTATACACACTAGAGCCAACTGGAAATCATCCTGAAGTGATGACAGTCACTTCCTTTGACTAAAATCCAATAAAATAAGAAATTAATATAAAGATATCTAGCAAATTTTTTTTTTACCTTGGAACTATACAAAAACTCTTCTAAAGAGCTGAGTCAAAGAGGAAAACACTCAGGAAATTATGAACAGGAACAGCAGGATGTGGCCAAAACTGTGCTTACAATCAAATTCATAGCTTTAAATGTTTTTAATTAGAAAATATCAATAAATTAAATATTCATCTCTGGAAGACTAAAAAAGTTAAATCAAGAGACACAATAGGGATAGGGGGGTGGTTCAGTGGTACAGCACTTGCCTATCACATGTGAGGCACTGGGTTAGATCCTCGGCACCTCATAAAAAAAAAATAAAACAAGATAAAGATATTGTGTCCATCTATAAAAAATAAAAAGATATTTTTTAAAAGCGAGCAATCAGATAGGATCAGCAACTACCAGAGAAACTGAAAATACTGTTTTTAAAAAAACCTCTCTCTCAAAAAGGCATTGGTGCCAGAGGCTTTCATGGGTGCATTCTGTCAACTTAAAAGACACATATTCCCAGTTTGCACTATTAGCTTCCCTGGGCTTGGAAGACGCTCATCCCACAAGGGTACGCAAACCTAACAGCAAAATCCACTCCCACTGTGCCTGTGCGAGTCCCTGCGCATGCACATCTACACACAAACACCACAGGCCAGTAGCACAGGACACACTCACAGGAGAAGGCAGGCACCCAGGACCCAGGGATGGCACAACAGTAGAAGCTAGAGTGCTTTCAGTCATGTCAGTCAGTTAACAATGAAGAGACCACATGCCATCCTGAAAAATTCTGAAAGGACACCTGATAATATCACACATCCGTTCCTCTTATACTAAGCATGGGGGAGTCCTACCCAGGACTGGATGTCTGGATGAAGCCACCAAGGCAGCCTTGCTGGACATGGGATGGGTGGAGGAACCACCTCTCAGAGCAGTCAGGACCACCCTGTGCATTCTCAGTCCTCAGTGAACATTTGCTAAGCCAGTTTTACCTGTGTCCATTTAGTAAAAGAAGTTAAAACTTACCTCTCTAATTCTCTTGATCTGAATATAATTCAGCCGTCCCCAGTCAAGTTCATCCTTTAAATACATAAAAGCATAATATTCAATGTCAAGGTAATAAATAAGAGTTGAACTTGGCCAAGTACAGAAAATAGAGTTGAACTTGGCCATGTACAGAAAATAAGCAAGTGGCTGGGTCCTTTTGCCGGTGCCCCTGGGTTCAGTCACTGTCTACAAGCCTGTACAGAAGTCTTGGCACGTGAGCAACTGTGCACTAAACAGCGTACTACAGTGACCACAGCACACCCTCTCCAGGGCTTCTAACTGCACATTGAGCACCACACAGGAACCACTCTTATGGTTCACCTGTCCCAAGCATTAAAGGCAGAAACACCCTGACTAGCTTGAGAAAGAGCACAGCTCCAAAGCAGGTGACATGGCTGAGTGTACAGAAGACAACTTCCTAGGGCAGCTTGCACACTTGGTAGAGACTCACCTAAGCACAGTCAATCTACACAGACCTGCCAAAGTCTCTGAAGCCTACCTGGTTTAGGAAAAGAAAAAACTTGACCAAATTAAAGGAAACGAAATGCAGGCAACCAGATTAAACTCCTCTGAAGCCTATTATCTACACTTAGCTGAAGTGTAGGTCAGAGGAGCCGTCACAGCGACCCCAAAGAAAAAGGTATCCTGAACTGGCAGGAAGATCAGTGCACATGGAGCTGTGGAGCCAGCAGCTCTGTGCTCTGCAGGATGCATGGCTTCCTACCCAGTGACTAAAGCCAGGGGCACCGGCAAAAGGACCCAGCCACTTAAGATCACAGCTGCCCATCCCAGAGGGCAGCACACAACAGCTGTCCACAGCTCCTGAGCAGTGAACAAGCAGGCACACAGTCTTCAGGAAACCTCGTCACTCATGCCACCACGAGGAAACAACAGGGAACATGACCAACCTTGGGATGCCGCAGCTCTCCGCGTTGTCTGCAAGCCTGCCACATCTACAAATCAATGATCCACAGTTTCAGAATAATTTACTGGCTACCAGATGTTTTAAAATTCCAATTTCAACACATTGTGGCCACAGGAAATTTGCAAATTGAATGTTTTCAATCACCTTCGTGACACTGGTCTGTAGGAGACCAACCTTGCACTTGACTGAGTCACATCCCTGGCTGGGTGCTGAGGCACTCAATCACAGAAATGTGGCAGAGCTTTCCCCACCCTTCTTGGGTTCGAGGGTAGGTGTCTTGTGCATGGGTGTGTCTTGCTACAGCCCCATGGGTGGAGCTACGCTCACCTGTTCCTTTGTAATATAACCCCTTGCCCTGTTTAGGATAGAATCTTCCATGGAAGTGCCTTTGTGTGTGGTCTACCTAGAAGTCAGTCAACCTGCTGACAGTGGACATCATGAAGATAGACTCAGCCCCCTGAAATCTGACCCCTTGCCTCATTTGAATAGCTTCTCAATAAAAGGGGTCAGCACATGCTCTCACTCTCTTCCTGTGGACCCTTTAAGGTCAGAGGAGCTGTCACAGCGACCCCAAAGAAAAAGGTATTTGGGTCTCTTGTGTGGTTATTTTGCACAGCCCAATTAGCCCAATTTAACTAGAGTGACCCCTGAGCCTTTTAGTGGCGAGAATAGAAACCCGGCACTGGCCTCCTGTCCCCACGGCCCTTCCTCCAACAGTTGGCTGCTGAATGCTAGACATTCCTCCCTCCACCCCTGCCTCCATGAATGTGGACATGCTGGCAGCCTGTGGTGCCACCTCCATGGGCAAGCACAGGGACTCACCTTAAAGGCCTCCACAAGTGCAAGGCAGTCACTCTTGCTGCTGCCAGAGAAGTTCACTTTGTTCCTGCAGAATGACAACAAGTGTCACTCAACACCATTAGGACCAGGTGACCTCTTAAATATGAACGTTAAATACCTATATCCATCAAGATGCTGCCGAAAAGGCATCGCGAAAAAATTCTTCAATGAGAGCGCTGCCGCTGACAACAGAAGACACAGAATGAAGACTGTTAGAGTGTGGCACCAGAGAGCCGCCCTGGGCTTGCTTCCCACACTCACCTATGATCAGACACTCATCCAGGCATCCAAACACGTGTCCCAGCACTATGAGTTTACCCAGCTGCTGATTGACAGGGAGCTGTGCTAGCACCCTTCCTAAGAAGGTCAATTCACCATCGTGGGGGTTTTCATCTTCTCTCTGACCACTAACGGCAAGTGCTCCAACCTTTACAAAATAAATCAATGTTATTAGCAAGCATGGGTGCATTCAGATCCTTTTCATCCTTTGGTGGAGAGTGCGAAACAAGAAATAAAGACCTAATTTTGGTGAATAAGATTCTGAACGATATCCAAGTCAAGTTATAATAGATTAATGCTCCCCAAAACCTTTAATTCTCTCTTCAAACTTTGACTTTTATTATTTCTTTTAAAACATATTATATGTTTTATATGGGAGGTAACACTCAAGGATTGCCACCAAAGTCTACTTAACAAATACAGCACATACAGTACTGAATAAAGGGTCTGCAGCCTCAGCCCATGGCACACCACAGATACCTGTTATACCCACCTATGAATAAAACCTCCTCAGTTTGCAGAAACCCAAGCAGGTACCATATATAAGAGTAAAACACAGGCAGCTCCTCAACCTCAAGGGTCAGAAACAGAGCACACACAGACTTTGGACAAGGACATAGCTGGTCCCATGGCTGGGGGATACAAGCTCCAAGAGCAGAGTATGAGCCAGGAGTGGGCCGTGGAACTGAAGTAGGAAGGGCAGGGTCACAAGCACCAAACAGAGGGCTGGGCTAAGGAAAAGACCAAAATCAGAGGAAGAGCAGCAGGAGAGAGACTCTACATCAACATACAGCAAGCAAGGGAGTGCTGGGGTCAGGGCACAGATGAGCAGCACAGGTGGTGTGTTTCAGCAAGACCACCCACAAGGCCAGTCTAAACCATGGCTATGAAACATGGCATTACCTGTTAGTCGTTACACAGGCTTTTTCAAGCACATGTTTAGCATTTACAACAGCCAAATACACTGAAGATTATGAAATTAAGGTTCCCCCGGAAAAATAAGAAAACGTTAGCTTTCTCCACCACTGATAAACTCCAGAAAACCCTACCTCCTTTAGTAGAAGGATGGTACGCTCAATGTCACTCAGGCTGGGTGGAGAAAGGGCGGTTGCCAGGAGAGCTCTGGGCTCACCCATGCCAAGCAACTTCACTTTCAATATTGTGCTTCCCAGTGGACAGCGCTGAAAAGAGCACAACTTAGATTCAGGGATAAGACAACCAGATTAACCTATTCACACAACTAGTACTCTAGAAACAAAAAGCAGGAAAAACAAGATCAAGAGGAAAAAGGGTAAAACACAAACGGTGGAACCTAAGCAAAGTAAGGAGGTCATGAGAAGCCTGCCCTGATGAGAGGTCAAGGGAGGTCTCATGGAATCTGCTCAGTTATCCAGAGATGGCTTTTACAGAAGAGCCAGACTGGTCCCTCCTGGGTTTCTGGCTTCCTGTCCCCTCAGGTGCAGTCTCCCTCCTCATGTTCTCACTATGATGCCATCTGCCATGATGTGATCTCACCAAGGAGATCCTCACCAGAGGTAGAATAAGATGGGAAGGACCAACCCACGGCTTTCTTTCTTTTTTTTTTTTAGAGAGAGAGAGAGAGAGAGAGAATTTCTTTTAATATTTATTTTTTAGTTTTCGGCGGACACAACATCTTTGTTTGTATGTGGTGCTGAGGATCAAACCCGGGCCGCACGCATGCCAGGCGAGCGCGTTACCACTTGAGCCACATCCCCAGCCCCATCCAACCCACGACTTTCAGTTTCCAGAATTGTGAGCTAATAAACGTCTTCTCTTGGTGAGGGAGGAAGGAAAGAAAGATAGAAACAAACAAATAAACGGGTGAGAGAGAAGGAAGATAAGAGGAGGAGGAAAGAGACAAAGACAGGGAGAGGAAAAAGAAAGCAATGGGAAGAGAGGGGCAAGAAATAGAAGAGAGAGAGTGGGGGGAGAAAGAAGAGAGACAGAAAAGCAGAAAGAAAAACGCTGATGAACAATTACTCACTATAAAAGGAACAGAAAACAGCAGCATATAAGGACAATGCCACTATAGGCCAGTAGACACCAAGAAACGTTCCTCTCATTAGGATGTAAATCTGGTAAGAGCCCTAGAAGAATTTGGTGCTTAATAAATGATAAGCTGGTTTTATGATTAAAGAGAGCACAGCAGGGAATGGTGGTATACCCCTGTAATCCTGGCTGCCCAGGAGGCTGAGGCAGGAGGGTGATAAGTTCCAGGCCAGCCTGGGAAACCTGGCCAGACCCTGACTCACTAAAATAAGATATAAAATGTGCTGGGATGTAGCTAAGTGTCAGAGCACCCCTGGGTTCTATCCCCAGTGCCACAAAAAATAAAAATGAAAAATAAAGATGAGCAGTCAGTGATTTTCTTGGAATCAAAAGTATATGACAGGGCTGGGGATATAGCTCAGTTGGTAGAGTGCTTGCCTTGCATGCATAAGGCTCTGGGTTCAATTCTCAGCTCCACAAAAAAAAAAAAAAAGTATATGACACTCATAATTATATTACTTAAACCATTCTGTAAAATTCAACTTTGAAAATAAGCAAAGCACATTACCAACATCTCAGGAACAACGTGATCAGGGATGGAGCTCTCCCAGAAATCCTTATGTATTAGCCTATAACAGTACCCCTTAGACACTCGTCCAGCACGGCCTGCAAAAGAGAGAAGCTCAGCTACACCTGGCACCAACCCCTTCAGCGTCAGCATGAAGAGACATGTAGTTAGCCATCAGACCTGGACTAGGAGAAACTTAATCATCTCCCCCAAACTAGGTCAGTGAAAACTTTAGGGTATGTTAGTATATATGCTTCATTAGGCATATATACATATTTACTCTAAAATATATCCTAAAAAGCTGGAATAATCAGAGTAAGTGCTGACTTCTATTCAGTGATCAACATTATAGAATCCAGTGCATGCTTCTACAGAAAATAACCTTGGCCCAACATACAGGGGAAACCAAAACATTTTAAATAACACTCATTTCCTGCAAACGCACTGTTCATAATAACAGAAATGCAGAGGTCACTAAAGGAAAGTCATGCAACTGGTGATAGACACTGTGCTCACCCAATGCAGAGATGTGGAGACTATGCCCAGCTACTCAGGCCTGTAACTTCTCCTGCCCCCATCCTAACATCTCAACAAAGGCATCCTTCAAAATGGCTGCTTCAAACTAAATGAGTGAGCAATACACACATCAGGAGTTCAGCCCAAGTCTAGACCACAACATAACCTGTTATCCTTCAGTCATTGTATCACTTATGAAGCAGAAACAAAATCTTCTAAGGATGGGGGAGTCCTTAATAAATACCCAGTTTTAAAAACACAATGTTGGGGCTGGGATTATGGCTCAGCGATAGAACGCTAACCTCACACATGCAAGCCCTGGGTTTGATCCTCAGCACCACATAAAAATAAATAAATAAAATAAAGTTATTGTTTCCAACTACAACTACAAAAAATATTATTAAAAAAAAAAAAGAAAAAAACAGAGTAGCCCACAGAGCTTTTCTTCTGCACCTGTGCCATCAGGAGACTGAAGCAAGCTGGACTTCCTCCTCCACCCTCCCCACCCTATCAGCAAATGACAGGACTGGCTAGATAGAACATCCCAGGGCAATCACAAAAATATCTCCCAGAACTAATTAGCAAATCCAGCAAAGTTCCAGGATAAACACCCAGGAGGCTCTGTGAGAACATCTAGGGACTGGTACCAGGCAAGGAGGAATCACCATGGGGACCAGAAGTCCACCCATGTTATTCAAATTAGCCAATCCTATGCTGTCCACCTGCCTGCCTTGCCTTTCCCCCAGAAAGCCCAACAAAGGCATGGCCTCAACCTTGTCTCACTGCTTCATGCCCCTGACCACTGATGTATCTCCATGTAGCCCTGCAATGGCAAGCCCTCCCCCAGCATCTCCTGCTGTGGCTGCACCTGAATGACCATCTCATAAAAGAACAGACTCAACTCAAGGATGATTCCATGAAGTAGAGCCCCTATATGGCCACAGGCAGAGAAGCACCATGACCTAAAGCCACACTTTGTACACAATTGGCTGTGATGTGCAATGGATCCTGGATGTAAATTTAAAGCATAAAACTGAAATTTCTATGAGAACCAACAACAACAAAAACAGATAACACTACACCTAACTCTATAACAATACACAACCCAACCTGAGGCCTTCACAGCAATCGATAGCCAAGTTGGAATGACGCCTTTGTCAGCTCTCAGTCCCCTCTGGATGAGGGATCAGGAGAGAGAACTCAAAAGAGCAGTCAAGAATGAGAACTGAGGTTGTGGCTCAGCGGCAGCACACTTGCCTAGCATGTGTGAGGCACTGGGTTTGATCTTCAGCACCGCATAAAAATAAATAAATAAAATCAAGGTATTGAGTCCATCTACAACTAAAAATACTTCAGAAAAAAAAAAAAAGAATGAGGACTGAAGTCAGATTTCTGGATTGAATCTTGGTCCTACCACTCTGTAGGAGAAGCTCAGGCCCATTTCTCTGCATGTCAGATGCTCTGAGGACTAAATGGGTTACAGTGGGCACACATAAGCACAACCTTTAGGTTCAAGCAGGTACCTTTGCTCCTACCTCAGAACACACCATAGAGACTGTCCCCAAGGCCAGTTCCTGCCACAGGAGAGGATGACACCTATGTCAGGCATGTTGTGAATGTACTTCCACTGTGGCCAACACATCCTGCACTTAAAAGTGACACCATTATCTCTATCAGGGATACTTGCAGATATGCGGCAAACCCTGAGCCCCTATGGAATCCATTTAGGAAAAGCACCTTAGGAGCATCAAGATTCAAGGAAGGCTTGTCAAAATTAGTGAAGTGATCCACCTGGCTTCTATGACTGTTCAACCAAAATGTTTAAATTTTACTATGAAAAACAACAGTATTGAGATAAGGTCCCTTAGGCATAAAGATGCCCCGCCCCCACCACACAGCAAGAAGAGAAATGTGAAGGTAAGAACTGACATCATGCAATGCGGATATGCAGACTTAAAACTATACCAATAAAGGAAGTAAAATGCAAAAGTAATGTTTTCAAAGACACCCTGTCACCACCAAGTCCTCAGCGTGCACCCAAATTGCCTTACCTTTTCTCTGGTTGCAACTGGTCTTAGAGGCCCAACTCAATCGCAGACTCTGATAATTCGTATCTTCATCACAAACCAGAGTTCTAGTCAGACAAAAATCTATAACTGTCATTTGAAAAAAAAGGAATGTAAACCCCATGTGAATACAAGACTGCTACCTAGTGAATCACAGTGCACAATGGTTCAGTCAAAGCCCCTGGAGTTTGTGTGCTCACAGGAACCTGGGAACATGCTGACCATGCACTACAGTCAGGACAGAAGACAGAGGCCTCTTTCTTGCTGAGGACTGAGAGCCTCTGGGCAGAGAATAACCTGTGAGACCCTATGTACCATGAGAAAGGCCTACCTGGATGTACCCAAAAGATGAAGGTTACCCAAAAGGGCACAGCTGCAGGAGGACTCAACAAGAGTGGCTGATGCTCTGGACTGTCAGGATCCAAATCCTGAATGTGTGTGTGTGTGTGTGTGGCGGGGTGGGGGTGCGGGGGATCTGTGGATGGTTAAGGCAAGTTG
The DNA here is from genome assembly GCF_021218885.2 of Marmota monax. Classification (NCBI taxonomy): domain Eukaryota; kingdom Metazoa; phylum Chordata; class Mammalia; order Rodentia; family Sciuridae; genus Marmota; species Marmota monax. Next base: position 1,949,360 of record NW_026693010.1, on the reverse strand, counting down.
CCTGGTTTGTCTGTGCTTCAAGTCCTCATCTGTGGAGCACAGGTGACAAAGCTCTCTCTGGAGACACACACAGGCCCTCCCTTAATGGTGGTTGGCCACCTTTCTCCCATCCTCCCATGCTAAGCCCAACCTCTTACTGCTACAGCCTCAGGGATGGAGCCATGAAGCACCCCACCCTGCCCCTGGCTCCCTGGTCCTCTCACAACACCAGTCCCGACATGAGTTTTGGAGATTTCAATACCCATAAGAAAGGCACCAGCTGCATTAACCCTCTCAGGGCTCAAGCCCTGCCCCCCACGCCCTGGCCTTCCACCCAGTCAGTAGCTTCCTCCTTGCAGTGCCCCTTCCACCCACATGGTGCCAGCAGCACCTCCTCCTCCACCATAGCTTCAAGAACCCCTCTCTGAGACTGAACTCCTGTCCTCCCTCTCCCCTGCTCTGGGACCCTACTTCAGCCAGCCTTCACCCACTGGAGCCTTAAGCTGCCCTGTCACTGTCCCTTACCTGACCCCTTGGGCCTTACTCCCTGCTGGCCACCAACAGCAAGTCCAGGCAGCAGCTGGGCACCACCTTGCTCTGTTCTAGTGTCTGATGCAAGCATGGCCCAGGAGCATAGCAACTCTCTACTCCCACCAGCCCCCTAAGCCTTGGGGAGGGAAAAGCACTTCCCTTGTCAGGGGATGGCCACCTCATCTGCTGGAGCCTCCCAGGCTTTTTGTCCTATCCCCACAGAGGGTCCTCCTCCTAGCTCACCACACAGGCAAAAGTGCTGCAAGGACCTCCTAGAGCTTCCAGGCCATCTCTGCCCCCAGGCAGCCTCAGTCTCCACACTCAGCCTTCTCTCTGAGACTGTGAATGGTTCCTCACATGTCCACATTACCCTCTCCTGCTCCTCTCCCCTCACCCAGCAAACGCACTGGAAGTGCTTGTCCAGGAAAATAGGCTCTCATCCTCCACTCCCAGTACTGCCCATTTCTAACCTTCCCTTTACAGCAAAACGCCTCAGCAGTGCTATCTGGCCAGCATGGTGGCACACATTGTAATCCCAGTGACTTGGGAGGCTGAGGCAAGAGGATTGCAAGTTCAAGGCCAGCCTCAAAAACTTACTAAGACTATCTCAAAATAAAAAATAAAAGGGCTGGGGATATAGCTCTGAGGTTGAGCACACCTGGGTTCAATCCCCAGAAACTCACACTCACACACACACACACATTGCTTTGTGATGCACCTCCTCTGTTCCTTCTCAAGAGCCCACTGTAAGCACTTCTGCTTCCACCAAAACCACCCTTGTCAAAGTCACTGAAGATGTCTGCATTGCTAAAAGATCTTTCTTCCCAGCAACCATAACCCTATCCTGATTTACCTTTATCTATCACTTTCATCTCTACCTGAAATTGTTATTTTTTACCTGCTAATTGTCTTTCCCACCAGAATGTAGGCACTGTGAAGACAGGGACTGTGTCCTACTCACTGTTGTACTCCTAAAGCCACACACGTCGGGCATTCAACCACAACCAATCCACCTAGGACACTCATGAGGGAAGAATCTGCTATTAAGGACACAGTGGCAGAAGGCCAGATGGAGGAGTGTGCGGCATCCTTCAAGACACCTTCAGGACCAGAGACTACGTGGGCTCCTCCCTCACGCCTGCCTCCCTCCAATCACAGAATTCCACCAGGGCACCCACAACACTCTGCTCCCACAAGCCCCCACATCCTGAGGACACTTCTGCTCCAAGTAATGTGGAACACCCTGAGGAGGACTGGGGAACTGAAAGGATGGGGAACCCACATGACCCTACTTCTCTGAAGCCTCTCTTCCATTATCAGAGGAAGTGATTAGCTTGTGTGGGGGGAGGTGTGTCTTGAGGAGACAAAGAGGTCAAAGGAAGCCATAGTTTATGTGGAGTTGAGCGAGATGGACTTTACCATATTTGACATCTGGGACGGTGACAGAGCTCTCTGCAATGTTGGTAGACAAAATAACCTGTTGAGCACCAAAGAGAGAAGTAGAGCTTTAAATAAAATAAAAAATAAGCAAATAAATCTCCATCTTGAAAATTTCAAAGCTTCTTAAATACTGAACTAAAATTTTAACTTTAGCCATTTTCCTATTTTATGCAGATCACAATTGATCAAGAATCCCCTAATATGTGGAAAACCAGACACACAGAGGCTTAAAAGCATCAGGCAAGACACAGGGCAAGTTACTGCTCCTAACCCTGCTTCTGAAGTTTTCCAGGGCTCCTGAAATTATCAGGAGCAAAAGTACAACCAGGTCAAATCCAGAGAAAGAGCTATAACCATGAGCCTTGAACTACCATCCAAGGTCTAGGTTGCCTCCAGAGATTCCAAATAGTCCCATGGAAATCAGGGAGTAGGGCCACCAGCTCAGGGTCTGAAGAGTCATGGTAAGGCAATCACAACACTCATACATGACCCAGACTAAATAATGTCTCAAGGAGGACTTCAACTAAGGCATCTAACCAAGTCACCAAAGTAGTGCCAAAGACATCAGCACAGTCCCAATCCTAGAGAGATGCCCAAGAATAATTAAAAGTCATCAAAACCCATTAGCAATAATGCCCTGAGTTAATGAAATAAAATTTTTAGCTTTTAGCAAACTGATTTACAAAATAAAAGACAACACCAAGGGACATAGCTGGGTTATCAGCAAGCATTTGTCCAGGAGATGTGCCTAGAAAGGGCAGGCAGTGCCAGCGTCCTTCCTGGACAGTCTCCACAGAAAGGTGCCTGAGGTGCCAAGAACCTAAGACGTTTTCCCCGCCTTCCTACCTTTCTGTACCCAGGGACTGGACTTAAGAACACATTGTTCTGTTCTTCTAAAGTCACACTGGAATGGAGTGGATAGACCTGTAACCTAAGAAACAAATTCCTAAAGTGGAATATCACATGATACACATGACATACAAAAACACTTGTTCACTCAGATAATCAAAAATATGCAAAGCATAAACAACACAATGGTCTGAAAGTAAAACTAAAGCTGTGTCAACTTAAACTCACCTTTTGTGAACCATGTTTGTGAGAAGTTCATGCATATAGTTTATTTCACCCAGACCTGGGAAGCAGTGGGCAGGGGAAGGAGGAGAAAAAACAGATTTGTACTTATTGCTATAAATCCAGTCTTTTAAATGACATCTTTTTCAAAGAAAGCCTTTTTATCTTTATTACCTAAATATATCAGATGACAAATAAAAATGCACAAGTACATTAAAAAATAGTAATTCGAAATTATGGGGAAAAGTCTTCCAATGTTTTCTTTCAACAGAGGTGACTACCTACCTATAAGCACTGACTACATGAGCAATATTATATTTCTTCACTCAGATTTCCCAAATGTCCCACAATGAGCATGCAAGATATTTCCAATCAAAAAATAATATTTTGAGGGCTGGGATATAGCTCAGAGGTTAAAACACTTGCCTAGCAATATGGAAAAGCCCTGGGTTCAATCCCCAGCTCTGCCAAAAAAAAAAATTATACACACACACACACACATTCTGGGGCTAGGATACAGGTCAGTGGTACAGTGCTCACCTAGTATGCATGAGGTCCTGAGGTCTGATCCTCGGCACCACACAGCACCACAAAACAAAGAGTGTGTGTGTGTGTTAAATGTATGTATGTGCGCGCACGCACACATATTAAAGACATGGTAATGTTGGGCAAGGTGGCACATGCCTATAATCCCAGCAACTCAGGAGGCTGAGACAGAAGGATTACAAGTTTGAGGCCAGCCTCAGCAACTTAGTGAGGCCCTAAGCAACTTACTAAGCCCCTGTCTCAAAAAATAAAAAGAGGGCTGGGATGTGGCTCAAGCGGTAGCGCGCTCGCCTGGCATGCATGCGGCCCAGGTTCGATCCTCAGCACCACATACAAAACAAAAGATGTTATGTCCGCCGATAACTAAAAAATAAATATTAAAAAAAAAATAAAAATAAATAAAAAGAGATGGGGATGTAGCTCAGTGGCAAAGCATCTCTGGGTTCAACCCCCAGTAATAAAAAAACAAAAAAAAAAAAAAAGAGAGAGAGAGAGAAAGAGAGAGAGAGACTTGGTCATAAAGATACACTAAAGCTTTTTCATTAGGTTTTTTTAAAATGTTTATTGATCTATAACAGTTGCATGTGCTTTTGCCTCGTCTTGAATTTGAGTCAGATACCAGCTGAACTGTATTCCACTCTAAAATATATGAAGTCTCAACCCCAAAATGTGACCTTATTTGGAAATAGTCCCTGCAGATATAATCAGTTGAGATGAGGTTCCTGCTCATAATCCAACAGGGCTGGTGCCCTCCTAAGCAGGGAAGAGTCTCAGGCCCACACAGAGAATACCATATGACAGCAGCAGAGATGAGAGTGATGTAGACACAAGTCAAGGGATGACTGATGGCCACCATGGGAGGCCAGGGCTGCTGGGAAGGAGGCTACCCAGAGCCTGACAGGAAGCACAGCTCTTCAGGCACTTTGGTTTTGAATGTCAGGCCTCAGAACAGTGGGGAAAAAGTCACTGTTTTATGCCATCCAAGCAGTGGCACTGTAACAGCAGCCCTAGAACACTAATGAAGAGCGGCTCTCGACAGAACATTTAATGGGCTACATAAACACAGGTCAAACTCCAATTTACGTAAGCAGATATCAGACACCAAACCTGAATTAAAGAATCACTTTATAAATATTTTGTTCAGGCAATGTTCAGCAGTTAAAAAGCATTTATCTCATTTGTAGTATGAAGTTAGTTTCCATATGGCTCTGCTTTGGTGATCTTTTCCCTTAATATAATATTATATACCTAGTACTGATAGATACTTAGCAAATGGAACTCTACTCCATTGTCAGTTAATGGGTTGTTTCCTGAATATAAAATAAATCCATACCCTAAGCAAAATGTGACAAAGATCTGAAACTCACATGTTACATTCCAAAGTTAAACAAATTTTTCTCATTGCAAAGCTTTTTGTTCTCCATCACTAAAGCATTCACATGCTCTATTACCTTTCGACAACAGAAAATTTTTGAATTGTTGTTTTCTCAAACTATACTACTTGATTAAAATAATTTAAAAATCATTTTGAAAAAGTACAATACAAATTAATGTCTTCAAAAAGGTATAATTAAGAGCCTATCTTCCCAAACACTGATAAAGGAACTCAAAGACTATGCTGATGATTCTTATGATGTTACATGTTACTGTTACTGAAAAGTTTTAATGTAGACTGATGACAATTACCTCACATTTACAGCCATATAAATGAATACAAGTTAAACAAAGCTAAATATCTTACTAAAAATCTTGAAGGTGGCAAGACTTCCTTCAAATAGTTAAATTCTTCATTCTCGTTAAGAAATTAAATTGAAAGTGATATTTGCTTATATTCTTGGTGGCTAAAAAGAATGAAAAATATCATTTTTCATAATGTGTGCTATCCAGAGTATGATAATTTCAGGTCACAAAACCATGACATTCACACCTGGCAAAAACACCAACACGCTGCTCCGCTCTGACACAAATTGGGCCCCCGACCAGGTCTTGTTCCTGTGAAAATGAGAGTTATGTAATGAATCAAGGCTGGAACAGCCACTGCTTTTCAAGAACTCTGACACTACCCTTAAAGCACTCACAGAGTTTATGCAATGCTCTTTACTTCACATAAGAAAACACAGGCCACAGAGACAACACCCTGGGTCCCTGGAACCCAGGACTCTTCACTCCCATTATGCTCACCTATAAGAAGCATGATCTGCAAGTTTTCAGAAAATTTAATTACTATAATCCAGAACCCCAAAACACAAAACATTTAAAGTAACTACAAGAAAACTATTATTAGAGACCAAATTATTATTGGAAATCATTTATTCTTTAAAAAAAAAAAAAAGCATTTCTAAAGACTAAAATCTCAAATCATCCCCTTATCTTCCCATTGTAGTGGGTACATTTGTGTGTGAAATTAGAACTTCCTTTCCTCCACAAACCTGCGAGCCCTCCATTTGTGCCAGACCCTCCTCTATGCAGTTAGGATACTATAGTAACGAGGCAGACAAGTGTCCCCACCCTGCTCTGGAGCTTGTACCCTAGCCAGAGAGACAGACAAGAGGCAAGTGAACAAAGCCCCTTCAGTGTAGCCTTAGTACCATGAAGGAAATAAATGGGCACACAAGGGAAAAAGCTGGGGAGGTACGTGTGTGGAGTGTCTGTGCAAAGGGATGATAAGGGAGCCTCCCTGAGGCTGTAGCAAGGGAACTATATGAAGTCAGTCTTGGGAAAGCCTGGAAATAGCAACTAGAAGAAGGAAGGGCACAAGAGAGGTGGACCAGTGATGGGAACAAAGGTGGCTCAGTGCTCCAATGGTGCCTGCTCCTGCTACTCAGCCACCTCTCTGAGCAACACCCATTGCCCAGACACTATGATATTAAAAAAAAAAAAAAAATAGGCCTGGTTCGTGCATAGGCCTGAAGGGGATGCTGGTAACAGCCAGGATTGGACACCTGCTGCATCATAACCCCATTCAGAGATGACGAGGAAGGGAATCTCCCCAAGAAGGAGGGCAATCCATGCATCTGGTAGTCCACCCCAGGTGGAAGCAGACTTGGCCATTAGGTTGGGTCTATCCGATAAAGAGGTGGAAGCTAACTGGTTGGCCAGTTGGTCTAGGACTTGGAAATGACAAGACAACAATAATGATGATAAAGAATCTATAAAGAGGCATTTGAGTCTCTTAGAGCAGGTACCAAGGAAATACAGCCATAGGGCAGCAATAGTGAAGGAGACTTTTATTTATTTTTAATTATTTTAGTTGTTAATAGGCCTTTTTTTATTCATTTATGTATATATGTTGCTGAGAATTGAACCCAGTGCCTCACACATGCGAGGCAAGCGCTCTACCACAGAGCCACAACCCCAGCCCATGAAGGAGACTTTTAATTGGCAGATGAACTAGAGGCCATGTGGATGTCTGTGGTCTCCTCCTCCAGTCCCTCAAGAGCTGTTCAATGCAAAGTGCCCAGGGCAGCAGGAATGATGGCTTAGGTATGGAGTCAATTACATGCACCTTCAAAGGCTGATCTGGCTACTGCCACTGCTGGCCACTAACCTGCAGAAGGGGCCAAATGCCAAGTTCCAAATATGGTGCCACTTGTAGGTAAACCAGCCCAGCCCATGATTTCATCTTGAAGGGATGATGATTTACCCTTGTGGAAACAAGACACAGATTTCAGCTGAGTTCCCTTCCCTGCACCTAAAGTTCCTGTCGCACATCTACTCACAGACCTACGGGTACTCTTTTCAATCCCACAGTCTTCTGTGTGGTATGGCCTCCAGCCAAGGAGACCAAATTAGTGATCAATGGGCACATAAAATTGATGTGCCCCATAGTGGCTGGCTTTGAAGAATGATAAAAAGTCCACTAAAGGCTCAGATACTACACCAGCCCTACAGGAAATGGCAAATGTCATGGATGATGAAAGCCAAAGATAAGGGAATAACTTAAAAGCAGCAGGAAAAAAATGGCATACTACATACAAAGGAAACCCCAATAACATTAACAGCTGCTCTCTCAGTAAACCAATGGAGGACAAAAAACAGCAGGATGGCACACGCAAAGTGCTCAAAGAAGACACTGTCAACTATGACGTCTATATTCAGAAAGCTCTTCTTCAATAATAAAGGCAAATAAAGACTTTCCCAGGTGAACAAAAAATGAGGACTTTTTTCCAGTAGACCCATGTTACTAGAAATACTAAAGGAAGCTCTTCAGGCTAAAAGCAACTGACAGTATTTCAAACCCATGTGAATGAACACAGAGCACTGATAAAGACAACTGTGTAATTATAAAAGGCATTATAAATATCTAGTTTGGCTCTTTTTTTCCCTTAGATGATTTTAAAAGCAATCATACACACTGCTGGGCCTATAACATATAAAAATGTAACATGTAATATATTTGCCATAACAGCACAAGGGAAGTAAGTGGGAGCAAAGCTATCATGGGGGCTGGGGAATAAGCTCCAGCGGTACAGTGCTTGCCTAGTGCATGGGAGGCACTGGGTTTGATCCTCAGCAACACATAAAAATAAATAAATAAAACAAAGGTATTGGGGGTCCATCTACAACTAAAAAATATATATATTAAAAAAGCTATCAAGGCCTGAGGAAATGATAATGAACACTAAGGTAATGATTACACAAGTATGTTTTTGTGGGTTTGTAACATGTAAAATATATAAAAATAATCATGAAAAAAAGCAAGAAAGAGAATAGAGTTCTATAGCAGTAATGTTTCTATATATTACTAGCGTTAAACTAGTATAAATCTGAAGCACTTGATAACTTAAAGTACATGTTGCAAACCCTAAAGCAAAGCTTAAAAAAAGTGAGGGGAAAAAGCTAAAAAATATTTGTTGAATACAAAAGAAAGCAGTAAAGAGGAACAGAAGAACAAAAAAGATATGAGACATACAGAAAACAAAAAGCCAATGGTCAACATAAATTCAATCATGTTGATAATGATATTAAATGTAAACGGATTAATAGTCCAGCCAAAAGGCAGAGACTGTTAGACTATATAATGTAATCCCACTTAGGATATGTTGTGTAAAGGAGATATACTTTATATTAAGACACAAACAGATTGAAAGTGAAGGGACAGAAAAGATCTTCCAAGGAAACAGTAACCATAGAAAAGAAAAATGGCTACACTGATATAAACAAAATAAACCTAAAATTAAAAGTATTACAGGAGATGAAGACTTACCATTTTATGATAAATGGGTCAATGAGTCAGAAAGATTAAAACAACCGTAAACATACATGCACCTAACGCAGCACAAAAATATACAAAGCATTAACTGACAGAAATACACAAAGCATTAACTGACAGAAATGACTGGAGAAACAGGCAATGAAATACTAGTGAGAACTTCAATACCTTGTTTTCAATCATCACTGGAACAACTAGGCAGAAGATTAGGAAACAGAAGACTTGAAAAACACCATGGCCGACATGGCCATCTGTAGAACAGACCACCCAACCACAGCAGAATATGAATTCTTCTCAAGTACACATGTAATGTTCTCCAGGATAGACTGTATTCTAGGCCATGAAATAAATTTCAAAAAAAAAAAAAAACTTAAAAAAGAAAGAAAGAATGCAAAATATGTTCTTCAGCCACAATGGACCAAAATTTGAAACCAATGAAAGGGGAAAAGTAGGACAACTCATCAACGTGTGCAAACGGAATAACATACTCTCAAAGAGGCAACAAGCCAAGGAAAATATCAAAGGGAAACAAAGAAAATACTTTCAAATGAAAAAAAAAAAATGAACATACAACACACCAAGATCTATGAGACCCAACTAAAGCAGAACTTAGAGGAAAATTTATAGCTGTAAATGCCTATATTAAGACCCCCAAATCAATAACCTAATGCCCACCTCAAGACCCTGGAAAAAGAAAAGCAAACTAAACCTAAAGTAAATAGAAAGGAACTATAACAATTTCAGTGGAGATTAATAAAATGCAAAAGGAAAAACAATAGAGGAAAAGTGAAAAAAAATCCAGCTCTTTAAAAAGGTCAACATAACTGACAAACTTCTCAGCAGTTTTACCAAGAGAAAGAAAAGACTCAAATTACTGGAATCAGAAATAAAAGAGATACTACCACTGACTTCACAGAAAAGGAATACTATGAACACCACCACCAACAAATTAGATAGCTTAGACAAAATAGAAAAATTACTAAAAAGATACAAACTACTAAAACAAACACAAGAAGAAACAAACAATAGAACATACCTATAACAAACAAAGAGAATGAGTCACTAATTTAATAAATACCCCTAGCGGGCACAGTGTCATGCACCTGTAATTACAGCTATTCAGGAAGCTCAGGCAGAAGGTTCACTTGAACCCAGGAATCTACGACCAGCCTGGGGAAAATAGTAAGACCCCATCTCAAAAAATTTAGATTAAATTTTTTTAAAGATACCCATAAAGAAAAGTTCAGAAACCAATGGCTTTCCAGTTGAACTCTACCGAACATTCAAAGAATTGATTCCAATTCTTCACAAACTCCTCCAAAAAACAGAAGAGGAAGAAACATTTCCCCCAATCATTTTTATAAGACCAATATTACCCTAATATATCAAAACCAGAAAAGAGACTGCAAGAAAAGAAAACTAAAGCACAATGTCTCTGAGCAACAAAAATCCTCAATAAAACATGATCAAACCAAGTCAGACAACATAAAATAAAGGACCATGGCCAGATGGGTTTATCCCAGCAATGCAGAATTGGTTTATCATCCAAAAATCAGTAATTTATCATATCAACAGAATAAAACCAAAAATCACATAATTTCAACAGACACAGGAAATGCACTGACCAAAATCTAACACTCATTTATAATAAAAATACTAAACTAACTAGGAATAGAAACGCACTTCTTCAGCCTGACAAAGGGCAGCCAGAGAAGCCCACACTAATACCACACTTACCAGTAAAAGACAGAATGCCTTTCCAATAGGACAAGAAACAGACCCAATGTCTGCTCTCACCACTTCTACTTGACACTGTACCAGAAGTTCTTTCTAGAGCTATTAAGCCAGAAAAGGAAATAAAAAGTATCCAAACTGGAAAGGAAGAAGTAAAACCATCTCTACTTAGAACTGACCTGATCTTACAGATAGACAACCCTAAGGAACTCTAGTTGAATAATGAGTACATTTGTTATATGTACTTATTTTATGTATGTACTTGTGTGTGTGTATATATATATATATATATATATGTGTGTGTGTGTGTACATGTTATATGTATTTATATATTCCTCAATAATATTATTTAAGGAAAATTAGAAAAAGGAAGTGTACGGGGTGGGGGGGTGCCTGGGGCTCAGCGGTAGCCTGGTATGTGTGAAGCACTGGGTTCAATTCTAAGTACTACATATAAATAAATAAAATAAAGGTATATCAATAACTAAAAATAAAATTTAAAAAAAAAAGGAAAAGAAATGTATGAAGAGAAATACATAAACCAGAATTCATACATTTCATACATACAGCTTGAACATTCTTACTCCAAAAAACTGAAATATGAAATGATCCAAAATTTGAAACTTCACTTTGAGCATCAGAAAGTTTCGGATATTGGAGCATTTTGGATTTGGGTTTTGGAATTACAGGTGCTCTGTCAGTGAAGCCTATGCAAATTTCAGATAAGGGATCTTCAACCTGCACCTAACAAAATTCTATTTCAAGAATGAGAGTGAATGGTTAAGTCAATAATTAGAGTAAGTCATATGTCTATGATTCAAAACATCACACTGTATACATACAGCCATTTTATCTTCAATTTTTTAAAATTTAAATTAGTGTGAAACAAGGAAATTTTTAGCTAAATGAAAACTAAGAGGTGGGCACAGTGGCACTGTAATCCCAGAGATTAGGGAGGCTGAGGCAGGAGGATAATAAATTTAAAAAAATAAAAAAGGCTGGGGATATGGTTCAATGGTCAGGCATCCCTGAGTTCAATCTCTAGAACCAAAAAAACAAAACAAAACAAAAAAGATAACATTTAGCAGCAGATTATTTGAGGGGTATAATTTAGGAAGAATGAAAGTGCAAGAAAGTCCGATTTCACAACTAAGGACAAAAACAGGGAGGAGGCCTTCTAAAGCCTAGAGGAGAAAAGCCACTCAGGACACAGTCCAGGCCGCTGGGAGGTGGGATCTACATTCTCACTGCTTGTCATTCCAACACACAAGTCCTAAATATAAACTGTAAGAAAATTACAGAGTACTCTTTTTAAATCATGGGTTCTAGCGACCACTTAAAACCAGACTGTCCTCAAGGGAAAATGTCCCAAGTTTCAAAGAATCTGCCAAACCATAAATATTTGGATTACAAAAGGAGCCTACTGGTCCACAGGAATACATATTTCTAGCAAAGGCAAAGAAAGGCTCCCAAGGGTTCCTACTGGGTGCACTTAAGAGTCTTACTGGAGGATTAGGAGCCATGTGACTTGGTGTCTAGAAAAGCTATTCCACCTGCAGGGTGTATGTAGATCCTAGCTCTAAAACTACCAGTCCTGCCAGGTGCAGTGTCATAAGCCTATAAACTCAGCAAGGGAGGCCAAGGCAGGAAGATCACAAGTCTGAGGCCAGCCTCAGCAACTTTGCGAAACCCTTTCTCAAAAACACAAAAAGGGCTGTAACTCAATGGTAGAGCATCCCTGGGACCAGTTCCCAGTACAAAAAAAAAAAAAAATTAAATTAAATAATTAAACTACCAGTCCTAAAACCACTCAGCATGGCTTTCACAACTATAAGTAAAACATTTCCAAACTACCCTGAGTATAAATCATATCCAGTGACTACTCAATAGTTTGTGCTGCTGTATCTTAATGACGTGAAAGCACTAAGAATTCCAAGTGAACAACACGCATCACAAGGCGCACACTGAAGCACGGCTGCATTGGTCTTACCCACTCTCCTTCATGTCCAAGTCATCAAACATCTGAATTAAGGAGATGGCAACATCATAGACATCCTTCGTTATCACTGGTTCCTCCAGGAGATGGGGAGAGAGCTGGAAAGAGAAAAGAAGAAAGTCAGACACCAAAACAGGGTGCAGGGGAAATGCTGGGATGTGTGGACAATTCTCACCTTCATGTCATTCTAACAAATACCCAAGTGAACACAACACCCTCTGCAGCAACCCTTGAGCACTTGGTGTGGCACACACTGCCCAAGGGGGACACTTGGCACATACATCCTAAATTCATCAATCGCCTGACCCAGTCGTCAGAGCAGAGATGGAGTCAAGAGAATTCAGAGATGAAATGTTTGGCAGGAAATCTATTTTGAAGGCCCAGGATAAGATGCATCAAAAGTCTAGGGACCCAAAGCCCTACCTTCAAGAGCCCTAAGATTCCAAGGTCCTCAAATGCAAAACATACCAGGAAATGGCACAATCACATTCCTACCAATGTGCTAAAGGAAATGACAAGGGAGTGATCTGCCAAGGCTTCAGAGCTCACTAGACTACCTTTCACCATGTGTTAAAACAAAGCCACACTGAGCCCAGATACTATAACACTTCCCTTAAGGAGCCTCTACAGAACAATGGGCACCAGCCACACAACAACCATCTCCCCAGCACTGTTGGAAGGACCATTTGTGAGCACAGCTTTCCAGAAATTGAGATTGAGCTATCTAAGTGTCTACAATATCCACAGGACAGCTACAGCACAATTCCCACAGTCTATTTTATGGCCTTTCTGAATTTTTTCCAACAAGAATAGACGAATTCTTGATAGGGCAGAGGGGTGAGAGGGGAAAGAAGGGGGCAGGGGGTTAGCAATGATGGTGGAATGTGATGGACGTCATTATCCAAGGTACATGTATGAAGACATGAATTGGTGTGAACATACTTTATAAACAGAGATATGAAAAATTATGCTCTCTATGTTTAATAAGAATTGTAATGCATTCCACTGTCATGTATTTAAAAAATAAAATTTAAAAAGGAGGCTTTTATATAATTAAATTTTTTGCTTATCAACTACTATATGTAAAATACTGTTTTTTGTGAAAAACACATCAAAAGAAGTCTTCAGGTAATCAGAAGTTAAGCCCATATGGAAATTATTTTTTCTAATTTTTACTTGAGTAAATTAAATCAGCTAATAGCTAAACTGAAGTGATGTAAATATGACAAGTTGACTTCTGTTCACTAATAACTTTGAGGAAGCATGCCTTGTACATCCATTCCTAACATACAACCTCCACATATAAGAATTTCATTCTCTAGCCAACAATAACCAGTGTTCACTATAACACAACTGTACAGAAAGAAAGGAAAAGAGGAGAGAAGGCTATGTTCCACAAACTCCAATAGTGGCATGCAACCCCACCTAGAAGTCTTCCTATAAACAAGCCATGGAAAAGGAGTGTCAGGAAAAACTTGGAGACTCCGGTGGCTGAGGGGCTTCGTCCCAGCTGAAGAGCGAAGAGTCGCTGGCAGTGCTGATCTCACCGCCACTCAGGGTTTTTTAGAACTTCAGCTATCAAAATGGGCAGAATTTTCCTTGATCATATTGGTGGTACCCATCTGTTTTCTTGTGCAAACTGTGATACGATCCTGACTAACCGCTCAGAACTCATCTCCACTCGGTTCACAGGTGCCACCGGTAGAGCATTTCTTTTTAACAAGGTAGTTAACCTACAGGACAGTGAAGTTCAAGATCGGGTCATGCTCACTGGCTGCCACATGGTTCGAGATGTGAGCTGCAAAAACTGCAATAGCAAACTGAGATGGATCTATGAGTTTGCTACTGAAGACAGCCAGCATTATAAGGAAGGCCATGTGATCCTGGAACGTGCTCTAGTTCGAGAGAGTGAGGGCTTTGAGGAGCACGTACCATCTGTGAAGAAAAAGAAATAAATCCATCTTTTCCCAGGTCTCCTTCACTGAAAACAAAAATCTACTTACATACACTGTCACCTTAGCATCAGAGTCAGATTCATGAACCGCAGAACAAGAGGTTGTGAGAATCTAAGATGGAACTTTTCTTTTCTCTCCTTTTTTTTTAATTTTGTATTTTCCATCCAACAGCAGTGTGTAGAGAGAATATTATGCAGTTGCTGTTAATTTTTTTTCCCTATGTTTACATCTTGAGGCAGAAGAGTCTCTGCAGCTAAACGGTGGGCTAGGTGAGGAAATAGTGGGCTATTAGAGTGAAAAAAGTGTGTTTTATGTAAATTTTGAATGGCGAATAAGTCAAGAGCATGGTTTTTAAACTTATTTGGGCTTATTTTTAAATATTTTTTTTAACCCAGTTATTTCACTTGATTTGCTAGCTTCAGAGAAGAGATCTGAATCTGTGCCCAGCACTAAAGGCTCAGTGTTAGTATGGCTTGTGCTGGCCCATATTCTTGCTGGAGATGAACGTAGCACCAGAGCCCATTCTTCCTTGTCAGTCTCTACCCAAAGATGTCACCATTCCTAGTTACTTGTCACTACATAACTGGTGTTGATTGTAACCTTTTTCTGAAATGGGCCAGAACTGCTTGGTTGTCTTTTTCCATGTAACTTAAGCATAGTAATATAAATAAAGTAATAGTTGGATGTTTTTTAAAAAAAGAAAGAAAAGGAGTGTCAGTGATTCACAAGTAACTCCACTAAACTCTAGGAGCTGAGCCCCATGAGTATTTTTAAACACCTTGGTAGGGGCTGGGGTTGTGGCTCAGAGGTAGAGTGCTCATCTCGCACATGGGAGAACCTGGGTTCAATCCTCAGCACCACATAAAAATAAATAAGTGAAATAAAGGTATTGAAAAAAAAAAAAAACACCTTGGTAAGACACCAAATAGAGCCATGCTTTCCAAGTCAGCACTTGAAAAGGTCACGGGGACCCCTGCTGTGTATGGACTGGACAAAACATCGGCCCACATCACTGTTTTCCTGGACCAAGATACCGACAGTGAGCATAGGTGTGTACATGAGGGGATGGCATGAGAAGGGGCACTCCAGGGCACTCTGTGTCCCTCCACTCAAGTGGGTGGTCCTTGTGATTCTCTCCCCAGAATGAGGCAGTAATCACAGTACTTCTGTCCTAAGTGGAGGTCCAGGAGGCTTACACATCTGCCATCACAAGGACATACCCAGGCTGGCTAGTGGGTCCAAGAAGAAAGGAGGGATACATGTGGCAAATGAGAGAATGGCACTGCAGACAATGGGAAAATAAATGGTACTAAGACATCTAGGAATCCAGGTTAATTGGATTAAATACCTAAAAATAAGGAAAAAACCCTATCAAGGATACATAAAAGGTATGCTTTAGGGTGGAGGAGGGTGGTCCAAAACTGACACACAGTAAGTCAAGGTACAGGATGCTCTACTGCTGGACCTGAGCTATGGATCATGGAAGTTTTCTCCACAATTATATTTACATGCTAAGCATGAGAAAGGCTCCAAGTTCCATCTCCAGCAGCCACCCCAACCACCAAATTAAAAAAATATATATATATAAATAGTTAAGTCTTGTGTGTTCATTCATTAAAATAATCACTGTGTGCCTATCAGGTACCAAAGTCAAGCTGTTCAGTCAATAATGCCAAACAGGTGCTCCCCAGCCTGCGGAAAATAAGACACCTGGAGCCAAGGCGATCCTGGCTCTCTGGAGGCTGGGTGGTCCCAAGCAAAGGGGCTTAGAGAGCAAATGGCCATACCCAACTCTGCTCCTCAGCACAGCCACAAGGAATCATCTAAATAATTTGAGAGCTCTGACACATAATACAAAATAAACACCAAGAGGAATTAATTAAACTTTAGCCAAAGACCAGAAAATCATCATTACTCTCATAATCCAAAACTGTCAGGAAATGCAAAATGTTGAAATGTTACAAATAAGTGCTCCTTCCTCCCTGCTTCCCCTGAATAAGGGCTGCATTTGGTGACTAGTTTCAGAGAAAGAACAGTGTAGAAGGAAAGAGAAAGTGATGCTATGGTGGAGAAAACCAGCAAAAGATGAAGATCAACATCACCAGTGATGTCATGATATCTAATATGACAAGAACAGCATTTCACCTGTGTGGTCCTCTGCCACAAAAAACCATAACCAAATCTAACCATGAGGAAAAAAATAAAATAACCATCAAAAGCCAATAGACTGACTGGGGGAGTAGCTCAGTGATAGGGTGCTTGCCTAGCAAGTATGAAGCCCTTGGTTCCAACCCCTGCACTGCAAAAAAAAAAAAATTAATAATTCCAATAGAGGTGCATTCTACAAAACACCTGACCAGGATTCCTGCAAACCATCAAGGTCATCAAAAGCAAGTAAAGTCTAAAAAGCTGTCAGTCAGAGGAGCCTAAGGAGACATAAAGACTAAATTAATGCAGTATCCTGGATATGGTCCCAGGACAAAGGACACACTGGAAAAACTTGTGCAAACAATCAGAAGGAAATTCAATTAACAGAGATACACCAATGTTTGCTTCTTAGCTTTCCCAACAGTGAAAAGGAAGATAGGGGAGACCTTTTCTTTCTCAGATCTCCATGTTCTAAAGGAAATGCTGACTATAGAGTCTAGGATTAGAATAGGTAAGTGGGCGTTCACTACAATATTCTTTCCACTTTTCTGTTCTTTTGAAATACTGTCAATTTAAAATTGAATGAATAGGAATGCTACATTTAACAGCCAGTGCTGGCCTGCCTCCAACATGATTCAATTTGACAAACTGTCTCTTATGTCAGGTGAAACCTAGTCAACCACGTCATTGTGGTAGAAAGCATGGTTCAACATCAAAAATATTCCAACACAGATCAAACTCCTACACAGAGCAACGAGCAGCATCCACCAAAACCACAAATGCATGTGTCTTTGATCCAGCAGGGTCCTCAGTGCCAGGACCAAGGCAGGGTTATTTCCCAGGAATATTTAGCAATGTCATGGTGTAAGGGCATGAGGAGCACTGATTCCATTTGGGCATGGAGGCTGGGACTGAACTCTTGACGATGGACAGGCTGCCCCCACCACCTGACCCTGAATGCCAATAGTGCTGAGGGTAAGAAGCCCCGGCCCACTAACATGCTCTCAGGGGTGCACTAAGGTGTGAGCAGCAGTATTTGTGCTAAGACTGAAACTGAACCCCTTTAAGTTAAAAGCAACTTCCTGATAACTGCTTTTCTACATCCTCCATTTCCTCCTGCTGAGAATGAAAACTGAAAACTAACCCCTGGCCAAAGTTACCCCTAAGGAAACATGTTGGAACATGTTGGAACGAACATATTTCTTATTAGCATGGCAGAACTGAATCTACATGTGTATAAACCCTGCCTTTTGTCTCACTGCCCCCTCTCCTCTTAAGAAAGCTATTCCTGCCCCTGAGCAACCCCCAACATGGAGATTTGAGAAAGAAAAGGACTCCCCTATCTTCCTCAAGGTTGCCTTTTGGAAGATTAGTGTTTTCTTTTCTATCAAAGTTAAATCTAGGGGCTGGGGCTGTAGCTCGGTTGTAGAGCACTTGACTTACAGAGCACTTGCCTCACACATGTGAAGCACTGGGTTCACTCCTCATCCCAACATAAAAATAAATAAATATTTTTTAAAAGTTAAATCTATAATGTAACCCACAAACATTTTTATAGTAACTTAAATTTGACAATGTATAATAGAGCCATTTTAAGTTAAGAAACCATGTGGTCAGAATGTACCCATTTTTAAATTCCCTAAGGGGCATCCAATCACAGCTGTAGCCTTTCACCATACTCTCCCCAGTTGTAAATTAGCTAATCATGTAGACTGTAAACCAGAATTCCTACCAGAGCAAGGGCAGAACCCCGAACTCCTATCAGAACAAGGGGCGTACTGCCTGGCCAGGTGTGCTTGCTTGTAGAATTCCCTCTGGGGGCACACCCTTCTGCAGGGTACCTTGCCAACTCATTTCCTAGCACATTTGATTTCTTGCAGCACCCTGGTATTTCTAAAACTTTGAATAAACCTGCTTTCCTTCATCAACCTTTAGTAGAGCCAAGTGGTGGAAACTCCCTTCCAGTACCAAGACCAGAAACATTAGGGCTTATTTAAAAAAAGAATGGCATACATCCACGTGAACAAAGGTTACTGCAGCTCTCAAGAACACTACACACACTGATATGAAAAGAAACGAACAAGTAGATGAGAAAGCAAAATGAGCACAGAATGCTCCTGTTTCAGTGAAAGGTAACGGCAGCACGCTCTTATTCATCCTCAGGAGTAAGCCTGAGGGAGATTTCACAAGAGGTCATGCAGAGTGGCTTCCGCTGCTGGGTGCCTGAAGACATAGGTGAGAAAGTGAGGAGAATGAGAACGTCTCTCCTCCTCCATGCACATGAATGGTGCTGGGTCCTGAGCCTAGGCCTCATGCATACTGGCAAGTGCTCCAACACTGAGCTGCACCCAGCAGGAATAGGAAGGAGAAGTGTCAGGCCTGCTTTCACTTTTTCACCTCAGAGTCTCTGAATGTTCCACCAAATGAAAGCAATTTTGCATCCATGGCAACCTTCATGAGAATGTTTGCCCCAGTTCTTCCCGGTCACATCAATACACCTTACTCATACTAGAAAATGTAAGTCCAATCAAAATTTTATTTAAAATAAAATTACCTCTGACTCCCAAGTGAATCTACAACTTTGTACTGACCAAAATCTAACATTTTATTTTCAACATCAACAAAGTATGAAATCAGCCCCACTAATTTTCACAGGGATGTGCAATATGAGTATTTATGGTTCTCAGTTTATAACAACCACCTGGGAGTTTCCCTCCTTTGCTCTTCTACCTGCTCTGTCCCCTCTGCTCTAACTTCAAATTCTAATAATGCCTTGCAACCACAGATGGTAAGTGCAGGTTTGATCACATACAAAAGTCCAATCATTGCATAAGAAACAATCATTCCAACATACCACACTATGATAAATGTGCTCCAAATCATTAAGATAATACTCTTCAATTGAATAGGGCTTGCCTTCCACTTCAAAAATATATGCAGGATTCATCTTGTTCTGAACAGGAACTGCGAAGTAGTCTGCAAACTCCTTGCAGTTGATGGTAGCAGACATCAGGACCACCTACAGATAAAAGACAGAACCACCTACAGATGAGAGAGGTCATTCCAGTAACAAACAATGAGAATAACAATCACTGAAATGAAGCTCAACTAAAAGTCCAGGTTTGTCTTCTGCTTCATTCCTATATTTAATAACATTTAGATATTAAATAATAACCTTTATCTAATGTCATGTATTATACATAATATTATAAAGAATGCTCAGATACTAACTTTTACTATTCCTCCTATATTATTTCATCAATTGAGAAATCATATGTCTCCATAAAGCTACAGTATTTATCTAAAAGGAAATTTTGCATCAAGGAATTTTTAAAAAATAAGTTATTAGATAATATGCTCCAGAAAACTGAGGCAGTGGACTAGCAAAGAGGAAGAGAAAGAGATCCAGAATACCTTGACTATAGCCCAAGAAATTGCATCAAAGCTGTGCAGCAGACACAAGGCACTGGCCCAGGCCAGAGCAAGATGATGGACACTCAGGAGACAACTAGTTGTAAGGTTTGCCAAAAAGCAAATGTCAGATGATACCCTTAAGAATCCTGGTCCCAAATGCCAGAAACAGTGTCCACAGCACATCAAACGTGCCTGGAGAATGTGGCAGCATTATTGAGGATTGCCCATTCCCCAGCACCCACAGACTAAGTGGGCAACACAGCTCTCTGGCTGCCAGCTGACTACCTGCTGCATCTGGCAATAAGGGGTCTGAATCTTGGCATAAAAGTAAAGACTTGACCTGGGCAAGTTGGTGCAGTTACTGGTGGACAAACACTGGTTTCCCCCTTAGACATGAGACACAAATGGTAAAAATCATACTGCTCAGAACTCATTTTGAGAAGGTTAGAAAAGCATGTTCTGAGAGGCCACTTGGGGTAAAAGAGTGGCCCCCAGGGACACACCCAGTCACCTCACAAAATCCCTAGCCGTCATCTAAGGAGGGCAGGCTAGTGAACTGCAGTGCTTTTGGTTTCTGTTATTGTCTTTTGTTTGTCCTGCAGTGCTGGGGATCAAACTCAGGGCCTTGACCATGTCAGGAAAGTGCTCTATCACTGGGTACACTCCGCTTTTGTTTGGCGGAGCACACTGTGCCCAGCCATACTGGACTCAGCAAAGCCCTGGCCTCCCCAAGCAGCCCAGCCCCTCCTGCAGACAAGACAAGGTGGCAACCTACTCAAGACATGCTAGTCCAGGATGGGCGGGCCAGAGGACAGCAAGCGGGGACAGGGAGGAACCCTGACAGGGGAACCAAGGGACCTCTACAGTCTGGGTAGGGGGATGCAATCTGGATACCCTTTCTCTTATACCCATATTCTCTAACAGCAGCACTCACATAAGAAGGAAATAACCAAGGATTTGATGAGGTTTTTTTTTTTTTTTTAACTTTACAGAACAATCTAGACTTGACTTCTAATTATTTGGCACACATACATGTCTATATGTTTGGAAAATATACTGCTTCCTATATTTTTAAATAAATCATGAACACACTGAAGCTGAAAAACCTCTTGTTTCTTATTGGACAGGTTGCACATTCCTCAACACTGTTGTCCACAGTGTGGCAGAATTTCTTCTTAAATCCACCAACACTCTTAACTCTCCTTGCCATTGAAAACTAAAAAACCTATATAATCTAGTCATTATTTTTATTTGAGTAAAAGAGAAAAGTCTTCAGATGACAATCACACAACACCTCAATTTGTTGAATTATCTTCAATGCCATTTTTAACCTAAGGTTCCTAAACAGGAACAAAAGCCCCTTCTCTCACTCATTCTCCAGTCACTCAGAGCACCAAGAAAACCCACAGTGAAGGTCAGGTTGCATTTCTTTAAAAAAATCACCACGCTGGTGCTGGGGTTGTGGTTCTGTGGTAGAGCACTCACCTAGAACATGTGGGGCACAGGGTTCGATCCTCAGCACCACATAAAGCATAAATAAATAAAATAAAAGTACTGTCCATCTACAACTAAAAAAAAAAAAAAAAAAAAGTCACCAAGTTAAGGTGTGGTCACCTTGGGGGTGAGGGAGGAAAAGAAATGCTTTCCTAATAAAATGAATAGATTTGAGACTTGGAGACAAACACTTCATGATTTAGAAGGCAACTGTTTTGCAGTAACAGCAAATCCTTTAGCAGTCCCACACTATAATACATGCATATCCCAAACACTTGCAAGGTGTCTCCCAAAGACCTCTGCTCAGCACAGCTGAACAGAGGGTGATCTATGTTTAGACTTGTTTAGATGACATAATTATTCCTTTTATTTTTTTTTTAATTGAGATGGAGTCTCACCAAGTTACTCAAACTGGCCTAGAATTGGCCATCCTCTTCCTCAACCTCCTGAGTATCTGGGATTATAGCCATGCGCCAGCAGATGCACCAGGTGCAGATGGCATAGTTATTCTAAACCCTTCAATATTTTGCCCACATACACACCTTCCTCCTTTGGGTTCAAATAAAAAAGGGTGTTTTCCCTCCCCACAGCCGTCAGTACCTCTGAACAGCAGCACATCTGCTTCCTCCAGCTCTAGCACCTCAGGACTTTAGTGCTGTTTCCAAAATAGGGCTTCAGAGTAACTCACACACCTTTAAACCACAGTCCCCGTTCAAGGACCCAGCATTTCACTGCAGCCAACTACTACTAGGTCATTTTTTAAAGCCTGGAGAAAGTGTGAGAATTCAACACAATTCAATAACCAAAAAGTATTCCCCACTGTGCACATCAGCATGCCCCTCAGTCCACTTCCTGGAAGACCTGGAATATACTACACGTAATGATGAGTTTTAAGAGGCTGGATCTAACTGTTTCTGCTAAAATAGGACAGGGAAAAACACAAATAAACAATAAGTCTTAACTTTATAAATATTCCTGTTACTCATAAAATGAAATTTACCTTCACAAAACGTGAATTTGTTCTTAAAAGTTTGCGGACTACCAACAGCAGGAAATCCATCTCTTCTGTTCGCTCATGTACCTACAAAATAAAATAAGGGGGCGTCCCCACATGGCAACAAGCAAACATGTCACTACTAAATGAGAGGGGAGAGGGGACTTTAGTGCACCCTTGGGAGATGGGCTAACCCAGCTGTCTGTCAGCACAGCTCTTCAGGGGAGTGACAGCACTCCTGGCTCAGAGAAGGCAAAGAACATCTGCCCACAAGCCAGAGGCTACCACATAGGCCACTCTTACCTCAGTGTGCTCTTGAGGACTTAGTGGCATTTGGGCAGAACAATGTGAAGAATCTTTGGCCCTGTCCTCTGAATGCCAATAATGCCCCCAGGTCACTGACAAATAACAATATTCCCATTTTCCCCAAGCACAGAGAACCACTGAGACAACCCCTCATGCTCCTTGCCTCCCCTCAGCCATGGTCTAAAGGCTCACTGCTATTTTGGCCAAGTACAGGGACAAAGACGTAGCAGTCTAATGATGGCTGGAGAACCGCTTGTCATGCTCCATGATGTGCAGAACTC
This sequence comes from Marmota monax, assembly GCF_021218885.2. Classification (NCBI taxonomy): domain Eukaryota; kingdom Metazoa; phylum Chordata; class Mammalia; order Rodentia; family Sciuridae; genus Marmota; species Marmota monax. Next base: position 1,926,259 of record NW_026693010.1, on the reverse strand, counting down.
CCAAGGGTGGGCAAGGGATGGCCCTGGAAAAGCTGGGCTGGTCAGAGCAAGGTTAGGGTGTGAGGCCAACAGCAGAACTTCAACAACACCAGCATGGAAGTGCATTCCAGGAGACAGCTGCCTCCAGCCCTGCTCAAATGTGCAGACTGAGCCACCCCAAAATCCATGGCAGCGCCACCACCCTCCCCTTGGCCCTTCCGAACAAGCCAGGGACAAAGGGCCCCTTCACAAAAATAATCCAGTTAACCTACACTTGGTCAGGGTATGTCTGCACACAAGGGGGTGGCAAGCTTCCATCTGAAGACACTTCTCTGTCAAAGAAGAGAGATGGCCACTACATTTGAAGAAGGGGGCACTCTCCTCAGGATAAAAGCCCCAATATGTCATTTCATAGGCACTTCTATTCACAACCAGACTCCTGGCACCACTCCCCACTGAAGCAGATGTGCAGGGAAGTGCTACAGAGAAAGAAGAGCTCGGCAGCTGGAAAGCATTTGTCAGCATGTATAACAGCTGGAAGTCCTCAGCCCACCACAAAGTTTCATTCTCACCTTGTCCTATCACCAACCTTGAGACATCTCATTGCAAGCCTCCCATATCTTACTTGACAAAGAAAAACCAAGGCTACAGCCAGTAAAGGACCCCCAGAGCAACCTCCCCCGCAACCCCAGCCCCACTGCTATGTCCACCACTGCTCCCAGCATGGAAACCTTTCCCCTCTGAACTCTGACACTCATCTTTTACCATTTGCCCACAGACCTCACCTACCCCATCTCCAAGCCCCTGGGGTCCCCCACCGCAGGGCTCTCCCCGTGACACAAACACACCCCTCAGGAGCTACCCATCTCCCTAGGCAGCAAGGGGCTGAGAGCAGAAACTAGGCACCAATGAGACCCCTCTTTCACAGCAGGAACTCAAAACATGCTCCCTGAACAAACAACCTGCCTAAAGTGAGCTTATTCTTTTTCAAGAGCTGGAAGCTAAAATGTTATCATTCCATCTTAAACTGCCTATCTTCAACTCTGGCGCTTACATTGCTTCTAAAACTCAAATCATTCCAGAGAATGTGATCAATTTTATCTATAAACCTAATTCTCCAGGCACATTCAGTATATTCACCCTGGATGCTGGCAACTCGGTGCTGCATCAGGCAGCTGTGGCCATGGGGTGATGGCACAGCACACCCCCGCCGTCCCTTCCACTGCTCCTGCAGGGCGAGTTCTTGCAGAGAGCAGCCACCTCTGTTCAACCATTAGAAAAGAATGTGGTCAAGGATGCAGTGTGTCTGTTACTCACCTATGTATATGCAGAGAGAGCTACTTAGTGATCAGACATCAGACGAAAAGCAAAGGTGGGCCTCAGCACCACAGGCTCTGGAGGACGCTCTGGAGGGGAACCCTGCAACACCATCTGTTCCAGCAGCCTGATCACTGAGCATTACTAAGCTTCAGGTTTCTTTCATGTAAAATGAGCTCTCGACCATAGTAGAGCCCAATAAGGGACAGCCTATTGTGACTACTTATTAAATCTGAATTTTAATAAGTAGTCACTTTTTAATAAGTAGACACTCAAAATTGTCAATAAAAAAATTCTGGATCACGCTGTCCACGACACTACTTTGAGGGAATGCCAATCATTTCCACCTTCTCCTATACACCCACGGTGCTATAAAGCCAAGTAAGCATGCGCAAGAGCGTAGCACACCAAACAGCCCTACCTATGGTACCCACTGTTTTCATACCTCCAAAGAGTGGCAGGGCCTGGTGGCAGTGGCTGCCCAGTCAGCTGCACTTTCTGAGCGCCGGGCTCCCCTCATGCCTTCCATAGAACTATGGACTAGCAGACATTTCTACCCTCTAGAAATGAGCCAAGCCTCTCAGGACAGAATTGCTGAGGAGGTTTAAAACACAGGAAGTTTTGGTGGAGCCATTTCCAAAGCTCCTGGGAAAATTGTGGTATTGGAAATATAAACATCGATTAAAATATCCCATTCTACTGAGAAATCCAAAATGTACTGAGAAGGAGAAAAATAAGAAAGCTAAACCAGGCACAAAGACAGGGTTCACAGTGCTTTATTAGGGTTTTGGGTTTTTTGTTTTATGAACAGTAAAGAGAGCAATAATTTCTATTTTATTGTGGTTTTTTGTTTGTTTGTTTTGCTTGCACTGTTAGGGGCTGAATCCCAAGCCTTACAAATGTTAGGACAGAACTACACACCCAGTCCAATTTATTAAAAAGTCCTTGATTTACTAGATAGAAAATGCCTGTGATGTGACTGAAAACATACACACACCACATGGTTCTCCTAACTGTCTTTCTGTGGCAGGTGTCTCCCCTTACAAAAGGGGAGCGGTGAATAGCCCCAGCCTGGAGCCCATGTGGATGGTCTCTGCCCCCGCAGCCAGGGCACCACAGAGAGCAACACACAAGGCAAATAGCTCCAGTAAAACCTCCCCTACAAAATCAGTTCCAGGCCTGACTAGGCTACAGCCTGCCAATCCACAATCCTCGACAAGCAATCTTTTCCTAGTCCTCAACTTTCTGCTCCCATAATTTGAAACAAAGAGGGAAGAATTTAAAAATTCACATTCATAAGTAGAAAGGGCAGTTGTAGACACAAAGTACTCGAGGCCCCATTACAGGAGGACACACTGCAGGAGACCTGCCCATGTTCTGCACCTGAAGGCCCACAAAGGGCAGAGAACTCACTTCATCAATGAAGACGTGTGTGAACTCCATCAAACTCTTGGCACTGACTATCTTCTGAAGCAGGACTCCAGTGGTCATGTAGATTAACCTGGTATCTTCTGTTGCTATTTTCTCTAGTCCTACCTAAAATTGGGGAAGGGAGATGGGGGGAAAGGTCAGGTTTAAATGGCTCCCATTAACCATCAAAACAGGGTATGTCCATTTTATAAGGATGGTAAGGAATTTAAAAGGATTATATTTCAGAAGACAGGGTCCAAATTGAAGTCAAGTCCTCAATTTGATTTCTTCTTCCTTTCTGGGTAGGGGGGCTGGTTTATCTAGTCATACTGCCTAAAACATTTTCATGTTATGACTACTGCGTATGAAAACACCTTCTAGACAACAGTGGTGTAATTAAAAGAATAAAATTATAAAAGCTAAGAGCCTGAGAATCCTCACTTCTCTCCTGCTCAACAGGGTAAGAAATTAAAAATTACTTTCAAGAAATTCTTTTTTTTTTTAATTTATGCCATGGTTCCACTCTAAGTAAATTGGCTTCATTTTCAGTGCTAATAGAAAACAGTCACATACTATCATCAACTTATATAGAAAACACAGCAGACAGAGCTCGGTTCTCTCTCCCATGCTCACCTGATAGCCCACCAAACCACCGAGAGTCCAAGCACGCTCTTTGCTGATCCACCTGGCGATGCTGCTGGCACCTATCTTCCGTGGCTGGGTGACCACAATGTTGCAGTAGGCACAGCGCTGAATATAATGGTCCAAGATGTACTGTGGGAGCTGAGTGCTCTTACCACTTCCAGTGGCACCATGTATAATTACCACAGAATTGCTTTCTATCAAAGAAATAACCTGAAATTTTTAAAAAGTTACCTTTCAAAATTGGCACAAAATTGACAACAATGTAAAGTATTATCTATCTTAAGAAGACTTTTTGTCTTCCTTTAAATAAAATTTATTAATTAACCATCTAGACATCACAAGAGAGAGTAAGAAAGCTATAAATGGTTGCCACCTTTAAGCCCAAACTAGATTTCTATGCTCTTAAGTCTAAATTGCTATTGATTCAAAATTTTGTCATAAATCTAAATGTGATTCTACATGAAAACAAAGCTGTTATTATACTCAAGTGGTTTTAAATTTTCATTTAAAACTCAAGATGAATTTTTAAATAAACATCTACATCTCCACTTACAGATTATACAGAACATTCTAAACTCCAAGCTGATTCCTCCCCACCATCCCTCCACTTGAAGCTCTCTTACACTTCTAGCAATATATATCGTTAAAGAATACAAATTAGGACTGGGGATATAGCTCAGCTAGTAGAGTGACTGCCTTGCATGAACAAGGCCCTGGGTTCAGTCCTCAGCACCACCAAAAAAAAAAAAAGAATACAAATTAATCTGAATATTGGCCTCTAAAAATTAGTAAAGTATGGGCTGGAGCTCAGCGGTAGTGCCTTGCCGAGCATGTGTGAGGCACTGGGTTTGATTCTCATCACTACATAAAAATAAACAAAAAAATAAAAAATAAAAAAATAAAGGTCTACCAACAATTTAAAAATTTTTAAAAATTAGTAAAGTATATCTACTCAATAAAAAGTTACATGATTGAATCTTAAGCAAAATAAAAATGAAATTTGGAACATTTTTCACTGTTTTTCCCTTGTAACTGCTTTATCCACTAGGCTAGTTGGTAATGGTCTCAATATACTTCCTTTTAACCTTATTTAATAACAGGTAAGTAATCAGAAACTTAACCATCCTCCTGCTAGAACTGGCCTGGCATCCATAACAAAATGATCTGTAAATGACTGACAAAATCAATCCTAGGCACAAAAATGGGCCAATACTACAAGGAGAACCCAATAGAGATGCTGAGCACAAACTCATTTCTAATGAGACCTGGTGGTGAGTTTCTTAAATCAGCTCTGCTGGGGCGGGGCCAACAATAACTGACAGCTACTGCAGAGGCTGACAAGGCTATCTGGATGAAGGCTAAGCACAATGAGCACAAGCCAACAGGAAAATCAGCAGCATGGTCCCAGGGAGCCACCTCCATGGAGCCCCAGGCTAAGCTCCTCAGCCTCTACCCACAGAGCCTTGCACACCATAGGTGGGTTCATCTGCTCACTCTCACATGGTAAACCAACAGTGTTGGGCCCAGGCATCTATTCAACAAGCAAAATTACATTATGACAAAAATGATTTTACCTCTTCCTTACATCGATTTATAGGCAAATCAGGGTATTTATAAGTTGTCTCTGGGATGCATGTTGCACTGCTTAATTTAGCCAAAGGTGGCCTTGGACCTGGATTCAGACAAAACAAACAAATACAATGGACTAGCTTATCTGAGAAAATACAAAGTACAGAACCCAATGTTATTCTGATCTATCTACATGGCATGTATATGTACACATGCAAATAAAAAAAGCACATTTCCTACAGGTTAATACGGCCAGCAGGCACCTTAGAAACTTCCCTTAGATTAAAATAAAAGAAGGAGAGGGAGAGAGGGAGGGACCTAGAACATCGAGGACACTTCCATCACAGTAAATCATACTACTTCCCAAGGTAATCTCCTGCAAAACAGGACAAGTCACTTATTAAAAGGCGCTTAAATGGTTGGCCTTGGTGGTACACGCCTGTAATCCCAATGGCTCAGGAGACTGAGGCAGGAGGATTTCAAGTTGAAAGCCAGTCTCAGCAACTTAACGAATCTCTAAGCAACTTAGCAAGTCCCTGTCTCAAAAAAATTTTTAAAGGGGGATGAATGTTGGGGTGGGGCAGGGATGTGGCTCAGTGGTTAAGCACCCCTGGGCTTAATCCCTGATAACCAAAAAAAAAAAAAAGTGCTGAAATGGAATCTTAATAGAATACACCCACTTTACTACTAAAATAAGCCAACAAATAAATCACACACAACTTAAAACTCCAGGCCTGGTGAAAGGGACTACACCACCCTGCTGAGGGTGCCCCTCTCAATATATGCCCTGCTGTGGCTGCCCTAAAACCCTGAACGACTTCTGGCCATCACTTGGCAAGCTGACCAACTATCAAATTCTTGGAGTACAAGCATTCACTGGGAAATAAATTTTATCTCCAAAATAAATAAACTCTTTAGGCTTACTCTCTCTTTCCTAAATCGCTCCCCTCTCTGGATGCCCCCTCCTCATGGAGCCCTTTTCCTCCTTCCCCAAGCTGGCTCTTCCTTTCTGTTCCAGCGGCTCCTCCCTATCACTGTCCCACCTGATAAACATGGACCCAAGTTTTTCTTTCATAATTGGTCTAATAACATACAATTAAGATGTGGCTATTTTTTTTCTTCATTTTATTTTTGGCCCTGCTGGGAATGGAGTCCAAGGCCTCCCCACACTGAACAGCTCTACCCATCTTAACTCCGCAATGAGAGGAGGCAGATCTGTTGTAATCACTCAGAGCAGCAGAAAAAAAAATGCTCCTTTGTGGAAAACAGTACTCCTCCTAAGGGGTCCCTGCACTGATGGAGGATGTTCTCCAAGTCCCACCCTGCACAGCTTCCTAGGCTTCTCTAAAGCAGGGAATTTTTTTTCTCATTATCACACCTCGCTTTCATCCAGTACTCCTCCCGGCTTTTAAGAGGGTCACCGATACTTCTTGCCTTCCCAGCCTATGTGCCTAGGCCCTGGAACACAATCAGGAAAGGGAGAAGCCACACACTCTGAGTAAGGACACACACAGCAGGGGCAGAGGAACAAGCAAACAAGCTAGGGACAAAGTGGAGCCAGAGGCTGAGGGAAGAGCTCTCCAAGAAGAAAGAAGAAAGGTTCTTTGAGGAGGAAAAAAACAGGAGACTTAGAGACTATCTTTCTGCTTAGAGACTTGAAGCCCTAGTTCACTGTGCTGCTAAACGAACCCTGTTACTCTGACAATACTGATGTGACTTATATGACTTGATTACTTGAATTTTGAAGGTTGTTACTTACAGATAGAAATTTCACAGGGAAAAAATGCCAAAAGCCCTCATTGCACTGTCTAAACTATGGCCCTTCTCCCAGTGCCACAAAAACACCACCTGACGTTTTCAGGTCACTGGCTGAAGCAGACCCAGCACACAGGGAGCCGCCTCTGCACACACAGCTCCAGGGCAGGCAGAAGCCAGAGAACACGTGACTCCATCAGCTTCGCTTCAGCATCAGAACAGAAAGGAAAAGCAATGAGGGTAATCTAAGGCAACTAACAGACTACATGCAACAAAGTGAAGTGCAGAAGTAGCAGGACAAAGACTACAGCCTCAAAATTTGCTACTCTGCTTTTTCCATTGTCTCTTTATCCTAACTTGATAAGATTAAAATAGTTTATATAAACTGGGAAAATCCTAAAAATCACTAGTTCTCTTTCCAAAGCAATCCTACAATTTAAAATATAATCCAAAGTTTCACAATTAGAGATTCCAAAGAGTACACAAAAGATTTTAACTAATGAGTGGCACCCCAGGCCATATGGAGAATATAATGGCATTTGCTTTAAAATCCAAACAGTAGGCACTACAGAAAAAAAGATTGATGCATTTCTAACTTAACCATAAAATTAAATCTTAGAAACAGCTAATTACATATCAAGTTCTTCAAGGACAGAATGGTTCTGCACACAAAACTAGCCCAACTTGACAGGGGGGTGGGTTCCCTTCTCAGACACTCTACAGAGGCCAAGCTCTTAAAAGCTCAGAGAGCTACTTGGAGGGTGAACAACCACTAAAGACACCCCAAATTAAAAAGGAGGCAGAACTGTGGCTTTTCATCACCACCCAAAGATACTACCCTGGACAAACTCAACTGCCATGCAAGAGCAGAAAAGCCCCCAAGGAGATCTGAACCTGGAGCTGGGCTTTTCAGACAGGAGAGTTTCTGCTTACCAATGCCATTCCAGCTCCAGCTCTAAAAACTGATCGACCTTTAACTACAGGAAATGATTCTAATGTAATCTACAGAAACTCACTGAGCATCTTTCCTTGAATTTCTATTTAGAAACAATTTTTAAAATACTTACAAATGAAACATCAGCAATATTTCACCAAATCAAAAGTATTTTATAACGAGATATAACACAATGTTCAGCTGAAGCCTGCAGGCCTGGCTAGAGTTAGGGGTAGCAGTGTCATCTCATGGTTTTCATATAAGGAGACAGAAATAGAAATCGCCCTGTGTCTATGTACGTGTCTATCCACACTGCATGTCCGCAAAAGGTCCCCCCGGTCCAGGTAGTATCTCCCAGCTGCTCAAGTCCACTCTCACCACTCCAATCAAGCCTTGAAAAAGCCACAATGTTCTTTCCCCAACACAAACCTAAGCATGTGACACCCTTCCTCCCTTCCCACTCATCTCCCCTGACAAGAAAAAAAAATTGAACTTTCAGTAGCTTCCCACTGCTCTGCCTGTTAAGACCAAACTTCTTGGCCATGGCTATGGGTCCCATCTCTGGGCACGCCATCTTGCACAACCTCATCCAAGGCAACTGCAAGAGTTTATGTTGCTGCTGTAATGCGCTTCCACACATATTCTTCCTCCACAGTTCTAGAGATCTGAGCCACAGTCAGTTGACTGGGCAACATCAAGGCATGAACGTGCCCTCCTATGCCTGTGGGGAAGGCTTGTTGGCTTCTCAGGCTGCCTTGCACTGCTTGCTGGTACCTATCCTCAGAGCACTTCACCCACAGCTCCCCCACTGGCTCTGACCCTCCTGTTTCCCTCTTAGGAAATCCCTGGGTTGAACAATACCTATCTGCAAAACCTTCCCACCTCAAGATCTGCAACTCACATCTGCGATGTCTCTTTTACCATGTGGGCAGTACTTTCACAGGTTCTAGGAGTAGGGTGTGGACCTCGCTGGGGCACTAGTATCTAACCTACAGAGCTGACCCCACTGGCCCTCCCATCCCTCCCTACTCTCTACTCCCAGCAATAACGGCCTCCTCCTTCAGGGCTGGCACCAGGCTTCCTCCCATCACAAGCTTCCCTCCATCCTCTCCCCACATTGCCACTGAGCTTAATTCTACCTGCCCTTCCACTCTAAGCCCAATTGTCCCTTTACTGGTAGCATTTTATGCCCCCCAGAGCTCTTTTAAAGTACTTAACTCCCAAAACATTTACTTATGCAACTCCTTGACCTCAATAAGGTCTGGAGGAGGAGTTATTCCTTTGACTTCCCATGCTGGCTCACACACGCCTCAGCTGGTGGCTGAACATACCCTCCTCAGGTAGCCAAAGCTGCAGGTCAAGTGACTGCCCAGTGAAAAACTCCAAGTGTATTAAAAAGCCACAGACAGAAAGCAAAGAGCAGTTTCAAATAAGCAGAGTCAAAATCATAAATTGGGAGAACAGACACTCTGAACTGCAGGCATTCATTTGTAATCTAGCAACTTCTTAACAGTTGAAATCCCAGATGGCAGACTTCGGGATCACATGCAGTATGCAATGGACTGTGTGTGTGTCCCAGGCCAGCAGAGGTGTAATAGGAAAGACTGTATCACATAGAGTTGTCTAGAAACTAACCAGCATGCTTCCCCAAATTAAAGCATTAGATGACAGACCTCTCTCCACAGTAACTCACAGGGCTCCTCCACGCCCTAACAAGGCTACACAGCACCTCATCACCCCTCTATTCTGAGGAGGAAGTTCAAGACTTCCTAGACTTCCCATAAGTAAGCAATGATGCAACAGACATTCTTGTGTGCACAACCTTGTACTGCTCTTAGCATAAGGAGAAGCTGCATCAAAGGGCACAGGTATTCTGAACTATCACTTCTAATAATAATGCACTCAACTATTCAGACAAATCTCTCTCCTGAGGCCACTTAAAGATGCTAGGTGACATACACAAACATCTCCTTAAAGGCACTGCAGGGACAATGATCCAATGAACACATATCAGGCCAATGTCTACACTAAGGCAAGAACACAGAGGAAGGCAAAGGAGCCAAGGCTGCTTTTGCCTTAAGGTGAAAGATAAATGAATTAATCAGACTAGAGTACAATGACCCATGCCCCTCAAAAATTAAAAACACAAAACTAAATAAAATGTGTCATAGATAATGGTTCAGAATTTTCTAAAACTGATAAAAAATACAAATAAATCCCAAGAAGGATAAGGATTTATATAGTAGTACCCTCATTGTACGGATGAGATATCACCATTATTAAAAAGGCTTAAAAAAGAAAAGGGGCCAAGCACTATGGTGTATGCCTATAATCCCAGCAACTCAGGAAGCTGAGGCAGGAGGCCCACAAGTTCAAAGCCAACCTCACCAACAGCAAGGCCCTAAAGCAACTTAATGAGACCCTGTCTCCTCTTAATAAAATATCTTAAAAAGGGGTGCTGGGGATGGGGACTGTGGCTTAATCCTCAGCACCACATCAAAATAAATAAATAAATAAAAGTATTATATCCATCTACAACTAAAAAAATTTTTTTTTAAAAAAGTGGGGGTTCTGGGGATGTGGCTCAGTGGTTAAGCACCCCAGGTTTAATCCTTGGTACAAAAAAAAAAAACAAAGAAAAGAAAAGAGAAATATTCATGTAACCCCAACTTCTATTCCTAAGTCAGAGTGTGAGTACACCAGATAGGAAAAGGGAGGAGAAGCTTCCTGGCTGGATCAATAGGAAGTGCACCACAGTCAACCTTTACAAAGCAAAAACTCAACAGGGAGCTTCCAGCACACGAACAGGGCCTGACACTACAAAAGCACTAAAGCAACTTGTTCCAAACGTTACACATGATGCTTTGTTAAATTTTCATTTTAATGTTCATTGTTTTTAAAAAAAAAAAAGCAACTCCTACAGTAATAGAAAAAATTAAGTAGTTTTAATTAATAATAAAGCAAAGAATCCTTATTAATATTCAAAAAAACAGACAATTTAGGAACTATAAGAAAAAAGTGAGCATTCTATAACCTATCATACACTCATGCCTCAAAACATTAACAAGTAATGTGATTTCTTATTTTAACAAAAACACCATATTTTTTAAACTTTTAAGAACATAATGTGTGAACACTAACACATCATACTTTAAATATACATATTTAAAGATGCCTGTTTACCTGGCCCACAGGTTGGTTGGTCGCTGTTATACATATCAAATTCTTGTGCTTCAAGTTGTCTGTATTTGTTAATATACTCCATTTCCGAGCTCCTCTGGCTAAGTGACCTGAAAAGAATAGTAAAACCTGGATACTATTCCCCAAAACCACCAGACCTCTGTGTGCCAGAGTTCCTGTCTCCTTAGTTTACACTAAGTTATAGGGGAACATGCAAATAGCCAAGAAGCAAACTAAGATACACTCAAACTCACTGCTACCAGGCAGATGCAAATTCAAACAATGAGAACCTGTTTTTCACACACTAATGTTGCCAAAAAGAGCAAACAGCCTCAGAATATTTAGGGGGAGGTTGGGTAAGTAGAATGTGACCATTTATCCTAAAAGGAAATCTGTGGTATCTCCTAAAATGTTAAACAGCTCCTACAATCAAAACTTCCCTGAGTGAAATACTCACACCTGTAAACACTCACATGCATTCAGCAAACACCAACTGAGCACCTGCATGTGTGAGGTGCTCTCAAGACACCAGGTACAGCACAGTGAACAGAGCCACATCCTTGCCCTCTCAGAACTACCATCCTGGTGAATAAGACCCAATATGGAAGATGCTATGAATGCAGCTGAGAAAGTAAAACTGACAGAATGTGAAGAACTCCAGGGAGGAAGAGCACTTTTCATGATCATCCTTAATGTGCATGGTGTTTAAAGATTACCACAGCTCTGTTCACATCAGTTGATAAAAATGCTCAGGACATTAAGTATCATAAAAATGGCAAGTACACTGACATCCATAACATGCTATCAATATGCACGCTAAATTGTATTGTATTTTTGTTCCCAATGACTAATTTAAGGCAACTGTTGTCAGAGAATGAGTGTGTATGCTACTGATTCACTCAGTATGATGGGTAACTTGACTGGGCCAAGGGATGCCCGGATAGCTGGTAAAATACCATTTCCAGCTTCATCTTTTTTTTTTTAAGAGAGAGAGAGGAGAGAGAGAGAGAGAGAGAGAGAGAGAGAGAGAGAGAGAGAGAGAGAGAGAGAGAGAGAATTTTTTAATATTTTTTTTTAGTTTTTGGCAGACACAACATCTTTGTTTGTATGTGGTGCTGAGGATCGAACGGAGGCCGCATGTATGCCAGGCGAGCGCGCTACTGCTTGAGCCACATCCCCAGCCCTCCAGCTTCATCTTGTGAAGGCACTTCTGAAAGAGATCAGCTTTTGAACCAACAGACTAAGCGGACACGCCCCAACATGGGTGAGAAGTCATCATCCACATGAGGCCTACCCAAACAGAGCAAAATGAAGGGAAGGGTATAATATCTCTGTCCCCTGAGGTGGGATCACCATTTTCTTCTGCCCTCAGACGCAGAAGTACCTGGCCTTTGGGCTCCAGTACACACACTAGCACCTCCCCCAACCCCAGGTTCTCATATCTTCAAACTTCAACTGAACTACACCCACTGGCTTTCCTAGTTCCCCAGGATATCACCGAACTTCAAGTCTCCATAATCCCAGGAGCCAATTCTCACCATAATCATCCATTTCATTGGTCCTGTTTCTCTGGAGAGCCCTGATACACTTTAATAAAATGCTATTCACTTTAGAGCTTTCTTTTGCCTAATGCTAATAATTATAGCACCATTCTTTTGGTTACTGTTTGCCTAATATTTGTTCACTAGTTCACTCAATAAGTAACTGAAGTCTGACTTTGTGCCTGGCACTCTTCTGAGCACCTAAGCTGGGAACAGTCACCAGCACAGACTGCCCTCCTGGAACTTATAGTCCAGCTGGGGAAGGAGTAAATGAGTAAAACCAAAGAAGGTTAGATAAGGGCATAGGGGGAAATAAAACCAGAAGGAAAGATTGGGCAAGAAAGACTGCAACATTAAACACAGTGACAGATGACACTGAAGCAAAAGTCTGAAGAAGACAGTTGTACAGCTACTCACAGAGAAAGCTCTCCTCCCCAAGAATCCTGGGAAGCCCTGAGGCCAGAGTATACCCAATGTGGTCAAGGGAACCTGCAAAAGGACAATAGGAAGGTGATACCCAGAAAGGTACAGGGGAGGACTGGGGATACCTGGGGAGGGTCAGGGAGTAACTAGAAAGATATTGACTGCTGTTCTGAGTAAGATGGGATTTGAGCACACAGAGAGGTGTAAATATCTGACTCCTGCTTTAAGGGTGAACAGGTGAAGAGGCACACAGCAGACCCCCACCATCAACACCAACTATTGCAGCAATGAACCAGAGTGGCACAAAGATCAATGGAAACAGGACCCTGGGAAGACTGCACAGGCAGGGCCAACCACACTTATGACATATTAGAGTAGAGCATGGAAAAATTAAAGCTAGCACCTAATACCCTGTACAGAGCGGTTTCCCAATGATCTGGGGCCTCTGACAAGACAACAGCAGCAGGCAGATGAGGGAAGAAGGCCAAGATGCAAAGCCCCACCAAGCCAGGGGTGTTTGTCCCTTGTTTCTTCTGGTATTCCTGACCTGTACTCACTCCAGGGCAAGGTCCACACAGGAGCACTGCCCAGGGCCGAGGGCCAGGAGAAACCTTCAGCTCTGCCTCAAGGGGCAGCAAAAGGCTGCCAAGGGTTCACAACCAGGGCAACTGCCATTTTGCCTCTTTTCTCCATTCTCTCATTCTGGCCCACAAGCAATACCATGGCAGGCAACAGCAACAGCAGCACCACGGGGCCAGCAGGAACCTAAGCCTCCCTTCCCATGGAACAGCTGTGCTAACGGAGGATGGGCAGTTCCTACTGCCCCTCTCCTGTTCAGCCCTCCCCCTGTGTGGCCCAGGGTGCAGGTGCAGTTGGATGATGTTGGCTACAGCTACAGGAAGGAAAGGGCTTAGAAAATGAACCCAAGGCTGGGGTCAGCACTGGGCTGCTCATGCTCTGACCCTTAAGAGCCATCAGACTCAAAACAAGGCTGAGGGCAGAATGACCACCAGGGGGCACATGTGCTGGACAAGAGGTAGGCTGCATAGCAATGGCAATGAAAACCAGCCAGATGCTGGAGACCTTAGCCTGAACACAAATGGGTCAGCTGCACTCCCCACAGAATTTCCACAAGACCCAGAGACCCTTGATATAATATTCACAATGCCCAGAATATATGTCAAAATTACTTGGCATATGAAGACCAGGAAATTCTCCTGGGTGGAGCAATGATCACTTGCTTTGCATATTGGTTATCCAATTTGGAGACCAAAAAAGTCTAACCCCTATCATCACACCAATTTCAAATCAAGTGCAAACCAACTACATGCCCAGGTACTTCCATTTTTAAGGCCATAAAACCAATATTCTATATTTGATAATTTGTAATAGATTATGCTTCTAGAGACAGAAAGTCAAAGGAAGATATGAGTAAGCTAAGCTATATTGTAATTTAAAATTTATGACAAATACCTCTATGAAACATAAAAAGCAAGAACTGTGGTCACATGCCCATTTGCCACACATTACAAAGAAGCACACCATCAACTCCTGTAAATCAAGAATATATAACAACCCCACAGCAATATGACAAAAAGTAAATATATTGGTATCAAGTAAAACATCTTAAGAAGGAAATAATACTGAAAAAATTGGTTTCTTATCAAACATTAACTATAGTTTTCAGTTTTCCTGTTGTGGTATATCTACCAAAATGTACCACTCGACTGTTAAGGACTCTCATAATGTGCAACTGTGGCCACCATCCAGCTCCATGACTGTTCCCATGTTACAAATACAAACACCATACCCACTACACAGCAACTCTCCATTTGCCTCTACCACAGTGTTGGCATGACCCTTCTACTTTCTACGATTTTGACTAGTTATCTCATTTCAGTGGAATCTCATATTACTATTTTGCAACTGGCTTATTTCACCTAGCAAAATATCTATGTTGTCACAGGTCATAATTTCCTTCCTTTTTAAGGCTGCAGTATTCCGCTGCAAGGAGAAACCACATTCTGCATACCTATGCTATGGTTTAGAGATGAGTATCCACCAAAAGCTCATGTCAGACGAAGCAAGAAAATTTAGAGGTGAAATGATTGGGTTATATGAGCCTTAACCTAATCACTACATTAATCCCAACTGGAAGCTAGGGCGTGGCTAGAAGAGGTAGATCATTGGGGGTGTACCTTGGGGTTTATATTTTGACCCTGGGGAGCTGAGCTACTTCTCTCTGCTTCCTGGCTGTCTTGTACTGGGCTGCTTTCCTCCTTCACTCTCTTCCACCATGATGTCCTGCCTCACATCAGGCCCAGAGCAACACAGTCAGCCATCTATGGACTGTGACCTCTAAAACCATGAGCCCCAAATAAACTTCTCTTCCTTTAAAATTGTTCTTGTCAGGTCTTTGAGTCACAGCACTGAAAATGATGACTAAAATACCATTCACTGTCAATGGACATGACACTGGTTGCCTCTGCACTTAGCTCCTTGAATGATGCTGCTGACGAATGTAAGTGTAAAAACATCTCTTTGAGACCCTCCCTTCTACTCTTTTGGATTTAGACCCAGCAGCAGAATTGCTGGATCATATGGCTAATTCTATTTAAACTTTTTGAGGAACCACCATACCATCTCCCACAGCGGCTGTTCCATTTTACATTCTCATGAAAAGCACACAAAGGTTCCAGTTTCTCTACCTCCTTGTCTTTTTGATAACAGCCATCCTAAGTTAAAATCTGCATCTTCTCATGAGCTTGTATATCATCTTTGGAGAAATATCCATTCAATTTCATTTGTTTTTTTTTTGTTGTTGTTGTTGTTGTTGTTGTTGTTTGCAGTGCTGGGGATGAAACCCAGGCCCCAGTTATCCTCTGCCCATTTTTGAATTGAGCTTATTGTTGCTGCTGCTATGGAGTTTTAGGAGTTCTTAGTGTGTGTATTAATCTGATGACTCTGATACTTTTTCCCACTCCAGGAACTGCTTTTTGACTCTGCCAACGGTCTCTTGACGTACAAATGTTAATTTTCCTGAAATCCAACTTACTTATTCTTTTCTTTTATTCTTTGGGTTTTCAGTGTCATATGCAAGAAATCACTGCCAAATCCAATGACATGAAGTCTTAAGAGTTTCAGTTTTAAGTCTCACATTAGGTCTTTCATCTATTTTTAGTTAATTTTTATATGGCAAAAGGCAAGGATCCAATTTCCTTCTTTGCCTATGGATATCCAGTTTTGTTTTGTTTTTAACTTCATTTGTTGGGAAATAAAACTGTCTTTTCACCTTAAATGGTCTTGGCATCCTTACAGAAATCATTCCACCATATATGCAAAGGTTTATTTCTGGGCTTTCACTAATCTACTCCATTGGAATGTATGCCTTTATTCTAGCACTACATTTTTTTAATTACTATAGCTCTGTAGTAAGGTTTGAAATTAGGAAATGTGAGTACCTCCAGTTTTACTCTTTTTCAAGACAGATTTAGCTATCTAAAGTCACTTAAGATCCCATATGAATTTAAGATGGGTTCTCCTATTCCTGCAAAATACATCACAAGATTTTTTGATAAGAGATTGCAATAAAGCTGTGGAACTGACATCTAAACAATATTAGATCTCCCAACCCATCAATATGGGGCATTTCCACTTGTGTTCCTTCTTTAAGCAATCTTTTGTACTTTTCATCAGATGAATCTTTTGCTTTCTTGGTTCATAAGTATTCTATGCTTTTTGGTGTTGTTTATGTTTATTTCTAGTGTATACAAATACAACTGATTTTTGTGTGTTAACTTTGTATCCTGTTACCTGTTATTAGTTCTCACTGGTTTTTGTATGTGTGGATCCTTTAGTGCTTTCTCCATGTAAGATCACATTAACTGTAGAGAGATAATTTTACTCCTTACTATTCAATTCAATGACTTTCATTTTGTCAACATAAATAACAAAAAAGATTTTCCAATGATAATGATTTCAATTTGAAATGAGCATAGCAAGTGCAAATGAAAAATGAACACACAAAGTATGGGTCTACTTAGGGAGGTGAAGAAAAACAAGGTTTTTGTTTTCATTTGGTTTGGTTTGGTGGCACGGGGGATCAAATCCTGGGCCTCACGAATGCTAGGTAAACACTCAACCACTGAGCTAAACCCCCAGCCCAAGACAAGGGTTTTTAAAGATGAAAAGAAGAATACATGAAAGTTATTTTGTGACAAAGAGTACATGGGCTACAGGCACTTATCATAGGAAGTGACTTAGTTCATTAGTGAAGACAGTGTTTCATTTCAGGTGTGTGTTCTTGTGTATCTGGCTAGCCGTCCTTGTGACTTGTGTAGCAAGCTAAAATCTGGAAAAGCCTTGGCGAAAGCTCTTATATGCATAGGAGCCCTTCAGATAATCTTTTATAGTTCTTATCTGTAGGCATGTGCACCAGGGCTCTCCCTTCATACAGAACCTCCTGACTCTACTTTCTTTGAGTTTGATACAGTGACTCCTTCTTGGTATTAACAACTTTCTCTATTCTTTTTCTTGCATAATTGATCTAGCTAGAACTTCCAGTACTGTACTGAATAGAAGTGGCAGAGGCTGGGCTATAGCTCAGTGGCAGAGCACCTACCTAGCACATGTGAGGCACTGGGTTCGATCCTTAGCACCACATAAACAAATAAAATAAAGGCATACTTTCCATCTATAACTACAAAAAAAATTTTTTAAAAAATGGTAGAAGTGGACATCCTTGCCTTGTTCCTGATCTCAGAGGAAAGTTTTCAGTCATTCATTATTGATTGCGACATAAATTAGAGGCTTCATATGTAGCATTTTTTTATGTTGAATTTCCTTATACTTGTAGTTTAAAGTGTTTTTATAAAAACAATCCCTCATAAAAATGTGGGGTTATATTTTCTTTTTATGGTGCTGAGGATTGAACCCAGGGCCTTGTGCATGTGAGGCAAGCGGTCTACCAACTGAGCTATATTCCCAGCCCAGAAATATGATTTTTAACTTGGAAAAAAAAAGTAATCCAGAACTTTTAATCCCATAGCAAAGGAATTAAAAAACAGAAGTTTAGTCTCCCCATAATGAAAATTCTTTATTTGCAATCTAACAATTGAATACTTTATCTAATGACTTTGATTATACCATCTAAAAAGCTGTTCCTGTTTGCCTTGCAAGGTTCCCTAATTTTATTTTTCCAGACTTACCTTTCTGTATAATTCCTTATACCTCTAGAAATTTTACATATACACCCAGCACGAACAACATGGCCCTATTTTACTTGGACTCTTTAAAAATTTTATACCATTTAGCTTAACAAGATATGCCTAGAAAACTGTGACAACCAAAAGCTGATTTTTTTTAATAGTTCAAGCTCTGTCTTCCCATAAAATATCCTAATAGTGTTATAATTCATTAGAAGTAATTCATTTAACTCAATAAAATATTTAATAAATTCCAATGTTAATCTGATTTTACCCTTATAAACAGAAAATATTCATTAAAAGTACTTCCTTATTTCAATCTTCAAACACACACGTTCTTGATCTACATATTAGTAGGAGGAACACTAGAGATTGATATGTGGTCTCTACTTCAATATAACATCAGGAGAAAGAAAGAAATTAATTTGGAACAATACAAGTAGCATACAACAAGTGCTACAAAAACTGGTTTATATGAGTAAGTTCAAAAGAAGGTTACTCCCTGTGAGCTGAGGTGATAAGAAAAGAACTGTGAGCCTGGCATGGTGGCACACGTCTATACTCCCAGCAACTTGGGAGTCTGAGGAAGGTGATCATAAGTCCGAGGCCAATTTCAGCAACTTAGACCCTGTTTTGAAATAAAAAAAAATAAAAGGTCAGGAGCATGGCTCAGTGATAGAGCACCTCTGCGTTTGTTCAATCCCCTGTACTGACAAAAAAATTTTTTAAATTGGAATTTGGTATTCAAACTGGCCCCTGAAAAAGAATTATGGTATGACTACATAGTTGAGAAAGAATAAGCATTTAAGAAGAGTCAGTGTAATTAGAGCTGAGGGATCAAAAGCAAGCAAAAGTGTGGGACAGTCAGGCCTGGCACTGGGGTGGTAGCAAGGAAAGAGCCAGGTGGGAAGGGATAACAAGGCTGCATAGAGCCTCAAATGGAAACCTGGTTTCTGTCCATATTCAATATACTGTTATATTTTCATCACCATTTCAGAAGAAAGACATTTTAAAGCGGTAACAAGAAGGCGATTCAAAGGAAGAAGGCAAGGGTCATTGCAATTTGAGTACAAAATCAGGCAGGATGTTTCTATCACGATAAACTTCATTCTTCCCTTCTCAGAGTGCTGCATGCAGCACAAGGTAAAGCCTGAGTGAGGGTAATGGATCCTGACATCCAGCTTCTCAGGACCATCCCACACACGGAGGTCTGATGTGAACAGTGTCTGTTCTTCACGGCTCATTGGAAACAAAAGCAACAGAAAAAAAACAAAAATTACAAAAGAAAAAAATCACTGTGTAGTTGCTTAACAAAGAGCCAGAGACCTTTCTTCTCTATCTACTCTTCCCCAAGATGAATACTGAATAGAAAAAATCAGCACAATAAAAAGCACTGCCTACCAAGACTCACCTAACCCATGCTTCATCGGCAGCTCTAAGACAAAACACCAAAATGCTTTCTATGAGGAACTATAAGATTTCACTTTAAACTAAATATTCTTACATCTATTTCTTTTTTTCCTAACAACCGATTATTGCCTTATGATGTTATATCCAGAGATTATCAAGTGCATGTTAAAGTTGCCTACTTAAGTGTTTATAATGTCCTCTAGCATTTAAACTTGCTTTAGTATACAAATCTAACTATTCTGCAAGAAAAGTAATATTGAACATAACATTTGCTAAATATTTCACATGACTGATATCAGCATGCTTTACCTATTTTGTTCAATTACAACAAAACTTCTCGGAGTGTGTATTTTGCAGATAGTCAAATCTGATCTATTTTTCCTGCTTTCATTAGAGGGGACAGTGACCTGGCTTCTAAATGGCCTGAAAGTTAAGCTGAAGAATAAAAGCAACATGGTTATTTTTAGAGCTCTACAGGCATAAAAATACAGCACTAAACTGTGACCTACAGCTATGCACAGCAAAGCATCACATCATGCGACAGTCTTCACTCCAGCTAGGAGCGCATCTGTGGTGCTTCAGACGATGTTCTTCGTCACTACCAAAGACATGTCAGAATGCATTTGGGACCAGTATCCATAGCTGCCGGCATCTTTCTCAAATAGAATGAGCTGCATTCAAAAGGCAGGCCATTATATAATTTGGGAAAATTAAATAGTAAGTTATTTTTGTCATTTCTTCTAGCTTACTTACAAGGTGAATTAATGAGCAGTCTCTCCAAAAGAAGACATCACAACTTCATTCCTAACACAGAAAGTTATTTATTTCAAATACAGTTTCAGGGGGCAAATCAGGAGGCTCATTCGACAGAGGAAAATCCAGGAGAACGAGATATGCCTGAATGAGACACAGCTTCATCATCAATTTGAGTACACTGTGGCAGCATCCCCACATCAGATCCATCAACTTGGAAGGTAAGCTTTAAGCTTTTTCTGTATAAAGCATAGACCAAAAGTATGTCTTTGACAGCCCTTTCCAATACATTGGTATTTTAAAGCCTCTGAAGAACTTTTAATAGCAAGTGTTACTTTCAGATATTATTGTTTGTAGATTATCTCTGACTTTATGTATTTAACTTCTGCTTAGCTACATAAAAGTATTTTCAAAGCTTGATTTTTGGCACTGGCCTAGTTAGAAATTTGAAGACTTTAATCCATGTTCTAATCTTATTTTGACCTGCATATCTAGCCACTGAAAAACTTATGCACTTTTTTGACAGTTTTATTATTCAAATAAACAAACAAATATTTGCTGATCAGAACTATAAAACTGTATAAACATAAACAAGTGAGACTATTTCCACAGGTTAAAAATGCCATTCTTTGGTTGGATGAAATGGCCAAAAAACAATTCCTACAAACCTACACACTATGCTGACTCAGATATAGTGACAAAGACTCTGCTTCGGGAATTAAAATGGCATCTAAAGGAGCGAGAAAGATTCATACAAGAGATTGAAAATGAGCAAAAAGTGAAAAAAACAGGTGTGGATTATAACTGGCTTAGAAACTACCAGAGTCCCCATACAACCATCCCAGCTGCAGAGCAAAGACAACTCGAAGTTCTTTGTTCACAAGTTCATCCTTGCCAAACTGGAACTATTCTCAGCAGGTAAATATACTGTGTTCTCTTCTGATATTTGCTACACCCAGGTCTAAGCTCCTCACATATTTAGAGAAATTGTAACCTAATGCATAAATTCTTTAATCATGCATACCAAATACCCACATACCAAAATCCCTAGAGATAAGCTGGATAAAAATATCTGTGGATATCTCTCTGGTAGGACATTCAATTAGAATCAAAATATCTTTACTTAGAAGCATAATTTTAGAGCTACGTACAGATTACTCAAAAGGTGGGTAACTAGTCTCGATCACATTATGTAAGCTATACTTGGAGTTGCAGGGACGTGACAAAAAAAATTGTCTGAATTGGATATTCATTCCTGCATTCCCCCTAGATTTCGAGAAGTTCTAGCAGAAAATGATGTGCTGCCATGGGAAATAGTCTACATCTTCAAGCAAGTTCTGAAAGACTTCCTCAGTAGTCCTGACAAAGGGACTCGGCAGGAGGGCCCACAGCACTCCTGGGACACAGGCTGTCCCCCCACCTCAGCACTCCCAGGTGAAAGCTCCAAGAGTCCAGAAAAAGATGAAATACCCACCATCTCAAGTTACGTAGACAGGAACAGCAAGAACAGGTTCCCAGCATGCTCGTACAGAACATGGAACCTACCGTACTACTACCCACCAAGTTAAGGTTCCTATAACCAAGCTTCCGTGTGCCATCCAAGAACCAATACTCCTAACATTAAACAAAAGCGATGTGACTTCAGTTTTCTTTGTCATGAGGTCAGAAGTTAAAATTCCCATGGATGAGTATCCTGTTTTAAACTGTTCTTTTTTAACCACTCTAAACATGTAATGTTCTCACTGAACAGTATGCTTCTAACTAAATTATTTCCTAAATATTTTTTTAAAATGTTTAAAGTGTTTTCTTATCCTTCAAACACATCTCACAGGAACCAAGGCAATTTAGTATGGATTTTTATATATTCTGTGTGAAACTTAGTTAGCTAAGTTAGTTATTCTAAGTTAGTTAGCTTAGTTAGTTATTCTAAAATAGGCTATGTATAAAATAAATGATTACTGTGAATCCTATCTATACAATATAACAGTGGAATGATGTAAATATCCCATGATGTGATATCATTCTCGGCTGGGGACAGGGGAAGGGGGCATTGAGGGAGGAAATAACCTGCAGTTTACAAACAAAGTAGTGCTTTATCCTGACTCAGATTCATTTTTAATTACTTATTTTCTATCTTAACATTAAAGGAAAGTATTAAAAACATCTCTACAGTGTATCAGTAAAAATAAATGGATTTTTTTATCCTACTTCAGAAAAACTTTCAATCTTGACAATGTATACTCATTTAAAATAGCAAATTAGGGCTGGGGATGTGGCTCAAGTGGTAGTGCGCTCGCCTGGCATGCGTGCGGCCAGGGTTCAATCCTCAGCACCACATACAATCAAAGATGTTGTGTCCGCAGAAAAACTAAAAAAATAAATATTAAATTTATCTCTCTCTCTTCAAAAAAAATAAAATAGCAAATTATTTAATATATAAAAATTTTACATTTTAATAATTTAATTAAAGTAGAAAATGATGCATTAGTCAAATTTATTCTTTCGTTAAAGAACTGGAACCCTGGGGCTGGGTTGTGGCTCAGTGGTAGAGCACCTGCCTAGCATGTAAGGCACTGAGTTTGATTCTCAGCACTGCATATAAACAAAGTAAAGGTCCACTGACAACTAAAAATCAAAAAAAAAAAAAACCTAGAATATTAAAACCCGTACCATTTCTTTCCTCCCCACCTTGAGGTACTGGGGATTGACCTCTATCAGTGTGGGATACTCGACTCCACACCCTTTGCATTTTTTATTTTGAGGCAGGATCTCACTGAGCTGCCCAGGCTGGCCTTAAACTTGAACCTCCTGCCTCAGCCTCTTGAGCAGCTGGGATTACAGGTATATACCATCATGACTGAAGAGGTAGAGAGCTGTGTCATTCCAGGATGAGAATGCATGCCAGGCCACCTGTCACCCAAAATCCATCTTACAACCAGATTTTAGAAGGGAATAGAATAATACACTCTGTTTTGAGTTTCTCTCATTTTGTAATTGGCAATAACCTAATAACAGTGCTTCTTAAGAAAGTCTTAGCTTATGAAATTTAAAACTATAGAGTTGTTTCTGGAAAAAAATCAACAAATAAAATAGAAATTTTAACACAAATAATTTCCTGAATACTAATAGATCAAGGTTTTTATTCACTGACTATTTATAATACCTAAAGCTGGCAAAGGAATTAGGGTCAAAAATACAAAGGACAGGGCTGGGGTTGTGGCTCAGAAGTAGAGTGCTCACCTAGCATGCATGAGGCACTGGATTCGATCCTCAGCACCACATAAAGTAAAATAAAGACTTTGTGTTCACCTATAACTAAAAAAATAAATATTAAAAAATACAAAGGACAACAAAGGGGGAGGATGACTAGGAACTCTGCAGGTATATTTTATCAAGAGAAGGTGGTGTGAGCAGTCACAGAAGCATTTAGCTAGGGAACAATGAGAAGTAAGTGAAGACATTCACGGGAAAGAGCTCTACACAGGACTCAACAGACTCTCCAACCACAGCACTCCTGACCAGCCCAACCCATGAAATAATGTTAAAGTAAGTCCTCTACATACCAGGAACATGTGTGCCTTCCCATTCAATCCTACCCTTGTAAATCAGTGAGTGATATTATTCTCACCTGAGAGAGGAGCAAGTTGCCTCAGAGGGATTAAGTGGCTCACCCAGCAAGAGCTAACTAACTAACAGAAGGGAAGCACTCTATCTCACCTGCCCTGCCCAAACCTACCTTCTGTGATCCAAATGTAAAATAACAAGTTGCCTACTCAACATCTCCTCAAAGTCAACATAATTACCATAAGGCAAGGTAACCCAGGCCTATAATCCTAGCAACTTGGGAGGCTGAGGTAGGAGGATAGCAAGCTCGAGGCCAGCTTCAGCAACTTGACAAGGCCCTGTCTCAAAATTAAAACAAAATGAAAATCAACATGCTCAAAACCACCAATCATAAAGGTTTCTTTTCTAAAAGAACAAAATTCAAGGGAGAAATCAGCCAAAACATACACCATTAAGACAATGCCCAGGACACACACAGTAATAAGTACAGCTCTTCAAACACTTCATCAAGTAGCACTGTCCAGAGCTGGGGTTGTGGCTCAGTGGTACAGTGCTTGCCTAGCACGTGTGAGGCCCTGGGTTGGATCCTCAGCACCACATAAAAATAAAAAAAATAAAGTAAAGGTATTGTGTCTAACAACTAAAAAATAAATATAAAAAAAATAGCCCTGTCCATCTTAGTAAATGACAACACTCTCTAACCATCCAAATCTACAAGCCAGAATCTTTCTGGTCTCCCTGGGTAGGGGAGGGGACACCAAGCCATAATCACACAAGTGCAAAGATGATTGGCAGAACTAGTTTTTGGCTATCACAAACAAGCATTTGGCATGTGATAAGTACTTAGAGGAAGAAAGGTGAAACAAGCTAGAGAGATTGGAAAAGAAGGTGGAGGAATTAAAGAATATGGGAGTCATATGAAATTTCTCTAACGAGCAGATATTTGAACAGGGCCCCAATGATGCAAGGAGCCTGTCATGGGGGGGAAAAAAAACAGGGAAAATAAAGAGGGAGGACAATCGACACAGTAGGAAGAGAAAATGCACAAGCTGAGTGGTGGGAATAGAGTTGGAATCTTCAAGACAGAGAGAAAAATGCAAGTATAGCCCTAGTGCAGGAAAGAGAGCGGCAGATGACACAGGTACCAATTAAGCAACACTGGGAAAGGCAGTCTCCCCACCAGAGTCACACAGGTACTCAAAGACGGCTAGTGTGATCATTCCACATGGACCTCATGCCAAAAATTCTTGTAAGTGCTAGACAGATCATTAGTAAGCAAGGATGCAAAAACAAAAAGCCAGAAATGGTGGGCTTTTATAATAATCCAAGCAAGAGATGACCATGGTTTGGCCTAGGGTGGTGGTATGGAAACAGTGAGCTGCACTGTAATTCTGGAAATAAGTACAGCACAGTCGTCAGGATCCCCTAGTTTTCACTGGCTTACTCACACATACAGCCAAAGATCAAGGCACAATGCAACTCTCCTGGCATACTGTAAGCACCCAATACCTAGGACCTACTAATGCAGCTCATTCATTCAAACAAATATCTGCACTAATACTATGTGATAGGGACTGCACTAAGTGGTAGAGATTTAGTGACAACTTGTCTTAAATAAGTTCTTCTGCAGGGAAACAACCCATATAATACTCCCATAAAGTACAAAGAGATTCACACTCAGGATATAAAGCAAGCCACTGTCTCCTGGGAGTCTCACTCCCTGGTTTTCCTGACCCTTCCCTTAGCTCCTGCCCAGTCTTCTTTGCTCATTCCATCACAACCTCTGAACACCAAGCACCATGGCATGGGCTGTGGACCTCTTCTCACTCTACACCCACCCACCAGGATTTAGCACCTGCAGTCTGAGTGGTCTCACCCCACTAAGCCCAAAGCCCTAACCCTCAGATGTCTTAATTCCAATCAGACTTGACTCAACCTAGACTGTCTGCATTTACTGCCAACAGGCATTTCAAAGTCAAACTTCTGGTATAGCCCCCCACCCCCATACAGAGCAGATCCTCCTGCAGTTTTGCCCTCCCCATTGATAGCAACACCTTCCAGTTGCTCAGCCAGAAATCTTCTTGCCACCTACAACTTCCCCACTCACATCCTGTATCTGGCCCAGCTACAAGGTCCTCACCTCTATCTTAAGAACATATCCCCAGTTCAACCATGCTTACCACCCCTGACTACCTTTCTGGTCCAATACACCATCCTATGTCTTGCCTGAATGATGTACTAGTCAGTGTCCTCCAGAGAACCAGAACAGGACATGTGTACAGAGAGATTTACTTTTAAGGAATTAGCTCACACCATCATAGAGGTGCAAGTCCAAAATCTGTTGGGCAGACTGGAGACCCAGGAAGAGCTGCAGCCCACATCTCATGTACCAGTTCATGTGATGACAGAATTTCTTCTTGCTGAAGTGAAGCCAGTCTTTGACGTATGCAGGACTTCAAAAAATTGGAGAAGGCCCACTCAGATCATGTAGGGTAATCTGCTTTACTCAAAGTCCACCAATTCAAATGTTAATCCAAAACACACCTTCACTGAAATCCAGAGCAGTGTTTGACCATGTGTCTAGACACTGTGACTCTGCCATGGTGACACACAAATTAGCCATCACAGATAATATCCACAGACTCCTTCCTGATTTTATGTCTACCCATTTAAATCATGCAGCAGTGATCCTGATGCAGCCATAAGTCAAACCATAGTACAGCTCCACTCAAAATCCCAAGTCTCCCCCAGTGGCTCCCAGCTCCCACAGATGAAGCAACAAAGTCCTCACAATGATTTAAGAGACAACTCATAATCCCTGTTACCTCTCTGGCCTCATCTCAACTTTTACCTCCCTTTCAATCTACTCTAGCTGCACTTAATACACACAGGATACTCCAGTGCTTTTTTAATCAATAGGGAATATTGTTTACCTAATAAACCATCTGTTAGACAAAAGATCTGTTTTTGATCTAAAAAACATGGACTTTGTGGTGTGTTAGTCAGCTATCCAATGCTATAACAAAATACTTGGGGTAATTAACTCATAAAAAGAAAAGGTTTATTTTGACTCATTGTTTTGCAGGTTTGAGTTCATGATCAATAGGCCCCATCATGGCATCATACCAAGACAGGAGCACGTGGCAGGGCAAAACCACTCACCTCATGACCAAGAAGCAAAAAAGAAATGGAGAGGGAGGGATTGGAATCCCATTACCCCATGCAAGGGCATGCCCCCAATGACCTGAGGACCTTCCAATAGGCTCCACCTCTCAAAGATTCCACCACCTCTAAAGCACCACCTTGGGAACCCAGCCTTTAACACATGGGCCTCTGGGAGATATTTAAGATCCAAACTACAACAGTGAGTAAATAGAACACAGGAATTCTTGGAAGTAACAGAGGTACACATTAACATCTGTGTGAGGCCAAAATACCAAAAGGCAAAAAGAAAAAAAGCAATATACTTTGGAGTCAAAGATATGTATTCTACAATGTATGCAGACTGGTCGAGTTCAGTTTCTCAACTTCTCTGATGTTTGACTCCCTCAAAGAGTGAGACTTCTATCTGTGGGAAGGACTGCAACCTGGTACAATGTCCAACACAGCAGGCATTCAGCTTTCGGTAAAACAAAAAGAGGAAAAATGTGGAAGTAATCTGGGTGAAAGCTCTCTTCAGGGAAGCCTCTGGGTCAGAGCACAATTTTAAGATGTTGAGTCAAAGGCACAATAGTGAGAATTATTCAAGAATGTCATGGACTAGGAGTTAATGTAAGCCTTGAAGACAGAGGAGGTTCCAACTCAGAGGGCACAAAGCAGCACTGGGCATAAGAGCCACAGCTGAGGGCAGACAGAGCAACAGCCCTGGAGAAGAATGCTCAAAATGCCCCGCACAGCCTCCAGGGTTTCCTTTCTCATATGCCAAGGAAAGTAAGGACAACAGGGCATAATCCACAATCAAAACAAGTAAGCTCCAGCACCACGAAAAGAAGAAAGGGGGAGCCCCGTGGCTGAGGGAAGCATGATTTGAAAACTACTCACCCTCACACACACTGCACCAAGCCCTATGAGCCCAGCACGCCAACCTCCCATGGAAGGAAAGCAAGCAATGTTTTACCCACTGAAAATAAACTTAAACTGTAGCCCTTTCTTCACCACCCACACATATCCCTCCCAGAGCAGTTCTCTGAACTACCTGAGATACAGTCAAGTATTTTTCTGTTCACTATTTCAATTCTGGTGGCCACTGCTCATTATACTGATTTACCAACATTCTCACAGACAGGACACCAGTCACTCACTGCAAACAACCACTAAGTAACTAGCCCACACACAGTACTGTGGGACAGCCCCAGCTTGTGAAAGCCACCTTCCCATGTCAAATATTTTCTAACTGAAGCCCAAATTGCAGCCAGAACTCTCCTTTACTGGAAAGACATAGTTCAACTAACATTTGAACCACACTATGGGCCAGGCTTCCTGAGTCAACTCACCCAAAATCTGCAACCCAGCTCTACCACTGTGTTGGTTTCCTAACTGCAATGGTGCTCTAACAAAAGATCCCAAGTTTAGCAGTTTAAAACAACAGAGACTGGGCTGGGTGTGCTCAGCGATAAAGCACTTGCCTAGCACACGTGAGGCACTGGTTTCAATCCTCAGACCACATAAAAAAACTAAATAAACAAAATAAAGGTATAAAAAAGAAAACAGAGACTGACCTCACAAGTCCAGTCAAATTCACCTGGGCCCTCTGCTTAGGGTCTCGTAGGCCAAAATCAAGGGTTTGCAAGACTGCCTTCCCTACTGACAGCTCACTCAGGTTGTCAGCCAAAATCAGTTCCATGCAACTGTAGAACTAAGGTACTCATTTCCTTACTGGAAATGGTTTTCATAAAAAAGAATCTGGCCATGTTTCAAATCTTTCAAACCTCTAACTTCAGTCACAGAAAATTCTCTGCTTTTAAGGGCTCATGTGTTTTTTTGTTTTGTTTTGTTTTGTTTTTTGTGGTGCTAGGGATTGAACCCAGGGCCTTGTGCAAGTGAGGCAGGTACTCTACCAACTGAGCTATGTCCCCAGCCCTAAGTGCTCATGTGATTATATTGTGCTCATTCAGGTAATCTAAGTAATCTCCCTTTTGCCATGTAACATTACATATTCAGAGGGTATAGCATACATCTTTGGGGGTCATTCTGCCCATTATGACCATTTGCTACATGAAGTTGGGCAAGTTACTCTGCTACCCAAGTCTATTTCTTCCTCTATAAAATCATCATAGGTGATTAATGATAATGCCAAACAATTGTTATGATGATTAACTAATGTAGCTGCATTTAGTTGAGTGTCTACTATATGATAGAAACTCTGGCATTGGATATACATGTTTAAAGCCCAGAAAGGCACTTACAGAGGAATATCATCTCAGCTAGCACTACTGAGAAAGATGTTGTTTGTCGATGACTAAGTACAAAAGTTAAAACATTTATGGCCATTTTATAAATTAATTTTACACATTAAATTTAATAGAATAAAATGGGGCTTTTGTCTTCCCATTTTATTGCTCTGAAAATTCATTTTGATTGATTTTTATAAACATTTTAGTCCATGAAGAACTGGATTATTTATTTATTCTGCAGTCCTTGGGATTGAACCCCCGGGGCTTCATTTGCCAGGATCTACCACTGAGCTATACCCTCAGTCCCAAGAACTGTAAATTTTTAAAAATGGTCCTTAATAGTTAAAATGACATTTAAATATATATTTTTAGTTTCTGACAAGGTCAATAATAACTTAATAATTTAATTGAGTTACTTCAAGCAATTAGTTTCACCAGTTTATTGAGTAGAGAAGGATCATTCACCACAGTCATTCAAGAAAAGAGAGTACAAACAGCAGCCACTTCTAAGCTGCACAAGGGGTCACTTTGTCCCTGCCATGGCTGTAAGAAAACTATTACCAAAGATCCCAAGATTGCATTTGAAAGGACCCTAAAAAAGGCTTGAAGCAACACACAAGAACTTGACCCATAGTCTGGGCCTAACCATCAAATCAGATGTAACCTGCCAACAAGAATAACTTTACCAAAAAAAAAAAAAAAAAAAAAAAAAAACACTCCCAACTTTAAAGGTGCTAAACTCGGGGTGCAGCAGAGTAATGGAGATTCCCCGCACTCAGCTAGGGGGACTTCTCAGGCTGTTTTTATTAAAGACACCAGATCTAGGTCTCCTCTGAATCAAAGAGTATCCTCCTGCCTTGTTTCCAACAAATTCACGTGAAGCGAATAACTTACAGCAGCTACTTAAGCCAAAGAATCCTGAGAGGAGGGTTAACAAAACTGAACGAAGATCCAGCATTCACAAACCCTGGTATCTACCCAAATGAACATGTCCACAGAAAAACCTGCATAGAATCTTTACGAACTGCTCAAACTTGGAAGCAGCCAATCTTCAGCAGGTGAATGTGGTACATCCCATGGATGACCCATCAGTGCTAAAAAGGGGAAAGCTACCGGGCCGAGAGCAGGCAGGAAGGTCAAGCGCAGGAGGCTAAGTGAAAGGAGGCAGGGCGAAAGGGGGCACACGGCTGCTGGCCACCGCAGGGCGTTCTGCAAAGGAAACCAGGAAAACAGAAAAAAAGACCAGCGCGAAGGGCTGAGGGGGGAGGAACCCAGGCAGCGCCGATTTCTAGGCAATGAAGCTGCCCCCCCCCCCCACGGCAGGGCACCAGTCGTCATACGCTAGTCGCAGGCCACCGAGCGCAAGGCACCAAGCGCGACCCCTAATGTACGCCACGGACCCCAGGTGACCGCGAAGTGTCGGGCGGGTTCCCCAACCGCAGCCGATGCCGGTGCACGTGCGGTCACGTGGGCGCTGGGAAGCGGGACCCACGGGCACTTAGCGACGTTTCTGGAAACCCACAGCAGGTTCTGAGGGCAGAGCCCATGGGTAAAGCAGAAACGCCCGGCAACGCTCCGGAGGCGCTGTCTGTGCACAGGCAGCTCCTGAGGGCTTAGCGGCCTGCCCCGCTCCCCGCGCCCTACCTCCCGAGGGCCCCGGCCAGCGGGGCCGGGGCCGGGGCCGGGGCCGGGGCCGAGGGGCCAGCGCTGGGGGCCACGTCCTTGCGCTGAGCCTCATCCCTGCCCGCCTCGGCTGGGAGGGCGGGGGGCGAGCCCAGCAGCTCCACATTGGTCACGGCCTTGCCGATGGTGAACCAGTCGTTGATCTGGTCGACCGTGAGTTTCCGCAGCATAGTGGAAGCCGGCGTCGCGCCTCCTCAACCGCCTGCCCGAGCGCGGGAATTAGCCAGAGGCAGGAACTCCCCGCGCAGCGCCGCCGGCGTTCCGGAAGCCCCGCCCCACCCGCAGCCCTCCAATCAGAACGCGCGGCGGGAGAGGGGGCCGCGCCCTCGGCCTCCTGCCGCCAGCCTTCCCCGGCCGCGTGAGGCGTGTCGGGAGCCGCTGCCCGCGGGTCAGGCGCGAGGCCCCTGAGTGCAGGGCGGGCGGCCTTGAGGTTCGGCCCTCGGGAGCTGGACCGCAAGCGCGCAGGGACTTTGCCCCTGGCTGCTGGGCTCAGGCCTCCGCACACCCATTTTGGGGAGAGGGACAAAGAGGGGGTCGGGGAAGGTTTCGTGAAGAAAGGACTCTTCGGCGGGGCCTTGAAGGGTAAGCAGTGAAGGAGGTCTCGGGCAGGGCACGGGGGCCGTTTGGCACGGCGCCCAGTGCGGGCGAGGTGGGCCTCGTCCAGACCCATCCCAGAAGGTCCCCGGTATGTGAGCTTCCTGGCCGAGCAAAGTGGCCCTGGACGTTGGCCCGCGGCGCAGTTAGGTGCAGTTGCGTACTCGTGGACACCTGCGGGCGTCCGGTAGACTAATATCGACGTGTGGGCACGGTACCGGAGAGCGGGGACCGGACGGAAAACCAAGGAACGCAAAGCGCACCAGCGGAAGTCAGGCCCTCCGTCTGGCTCACGGCCCTTCTCCTGGGAGAATTCCCCACTTGGTTGCTTTTGCAGTAACCTGCTGCTTTCTGCCCGTCTTTGTGTCCTTTCTTCAAGTCTGCCCAGCTGAGACAAGCAATGGGATTTATCCTCATCCTTACTAAACCTGCGTCTCGGGTGGCAGTGTCCTGACATAGCTGGACAAAACAGGCGTGGGCAGATGTAACCCCCGTAGAGCAGCCGAAATGGTCCAGCCTGGCTCCAGGAAGTCGGGTGGAGGGCGGCTGGGGCAGGCTGGGTCCTGCACCGAGTTACTGCCTGGTGTAGATCAGCAGTTCCAGGCTGTGCCTACCTCTGAGTTGCCCTGTATCTCATAGAACGGTTTGCCATGAGTTTCTCCATTTCTGAGTACAAGTGCCAAGGTGGAATGACGAAACCTTGTTTCTACACCGCCATCTGCCCAGCACAACCATAAGGCACAGATTTTAACTTATTTATACCAATAAAACATGACCACCTGGAAACCACATCAAATTAAATCAGAAGCACATGGACACCTGGGCATAATCAAATCATCAGAAACACCAGACACAAACTTACCAATCACGCCAGATGTAAACACCCTGCCCCCATTTAAGACCCTTAAAAGGAGGTATCTCAAACTGGCATGGCAGCACACTGACATATCACCTGGTCACCTGTCAAGAGCCTTGCCCAGGAAAATCACCACAGTGACAAACTTCCAATTCTGCCCAGGCTTTAGCTCATCACTGTTCCTCCTGCCTGTGGCACATATCCCACCACGAGCTCACTTAGAACTGCCTGCCATCAGGACAGCTCTGCCCCTTGACACCTTCCAGACTTGGTTTTTTAGTGAAGGCGACCCTACATCCGCTGTCCGACAGGGTCACAACATGGGGGATGCTGCAGCAGGGCTGCACCATTTGGAAACCAAAACCATCAGGAATGTTAAGTGTTTTGTTTATGATACTCATGATATGGATAACAGGGCATATGTCAATCAATAATAAAAGTACATATTGCCTGAGATTGCAGGAAAATTCCCAGAATGAGACTAAGGATATGATGGAGACATGCCATGAGGTACATTTCAATATCTCTCAGGATACAGACAATAGTGTTATTCCCCAAGCCTAAGCAACAAGAAATACTTATCCCATGGTTAACAATTTACACTACCCCCCAACCCCGTCCTAAAGCCTCAACCTGTACAACATCTAGCTACGGAAAAACAATTGCTGTGCCAACAATAAGGACCACCATATGTAGCTTATGTTATCCTCCTCAAGGACAAGAGGTTAATAAAAATACATTCCCCCCACTAACACATTCTCCTTTGCCTTACACAGAAATTTATGATGAAAGTGGAAAACACATAGTTAATATAAATGACAAATGGGTTGAGGTGTAAAGCCTGCCCTTCTGTTAAAGATTACAAAGACATAAGAATTGGTGTGCTTTGACCAAGGATCAAGAAAATTCTGTAAGAAAGCAGTCAAATAGGTCATATGAAAAAAGGAAATTACCTTGGAAATTAAAAATAATGTAAAATTAACATAGATATATTTTAGAGGCACTTCAGAGTAGTAGGTTTTTTTAAGTAATAACTTTCACTACTTTAAGTGTGTTTTACTGAGATTTTAGTTTAGAAGAAAGCTTACCAATAATCATAAGTATGCTTTAAAGTTAAAGGTTAGGGCTGGGGTTGTAGCTCAATGGTAGAGCACTTGCCTCACAAGCGTGAGACCCTGGGTTCAATCCTCAGCATCACATAAAAATAAATAAATAAAAATGAAGATATTGTGTTCATCTACAATTATAAAAATATTTTTAAAAAATAAAAGTTAATGAAATAATTATAGCTATGCTTTAAAATTTAAAGTGAATAATAGGTCAGGAGTCATGTAGTCTAGTTGCGTCACCTAGCACCTAGTGATTGAGGTGAAAA
This sequence comes from Marmota monax, assembly GCF_021218885.2. Taxonomy (NCBI): domain Eukaryota; kingdom Metazoa; phylum Chordata; class Mammalia; order Rodentia; family Sciuridae; genus Marmota; species Marmota monax. Next base: position 1,892,674 of record NW_026693010.1, on the reverse strand, counting down.
CGTAAATGCTTAATCATGATTGGCTAAGGTTATAGAAAAATATTTTGAACAATATACTCAACATCTTAGGTAATTGATGTATGTCAAAAACATTGTAACTCTGAAAATTATGTAAATCAAAGAAGTTTTGGCTTTGAAGTTATCCATTAACTATCTGAAAAAACACCTGTAAAAAAGGTATGAAGGGCTGGGATTGTGGCTCAGCGGTAGAGTGCTGGCCTAGCTACGGGCGGGACCCGGATTCGATCCTCAGCACCACATAAAAATAAAGGCATTGTGTTGTGTCCATCTACCTAAAAAATAAATATTTTAAAAAAGGTATTAAAATAAAGCCCCCTCTACGGGCAGCAGATTTCTTCTGGAAACTGCTCGTAACTTGCAACCTGTTGTCCCATCTCTTCTTCTTTCCCTGACACCACTCCTCCTTCAGGACCCCTGGACTCCCCCGCTAGGCTGGACCCCAGCAGTTTTTAATCCCTTGATGGCCACCTGCGGTGACTTGTACTTGTATCTGTGCCTTTGCTCTTAGTGCAGCCCCTGTGGCCATCTTAAACTTTCTTCACCTTTTTGTAACTCACACATATTATTATGTGAAGTGTGACATGGGACTTGAGTGTTATGGATATTAGTAATTAAGATCAGAATGGGATAAAAGAACTTGTGATTGCTTCGGTCATGATACCAAGTGAAACCATGTGTAACTGGTGAATTAAAGTCTCTGAAAATGATGTAGTTTATGAATTTATTCTTATTTATTAAGTTCAGACACATTGTAGAAAGATAAAAATGTGTCCAGTCTCTATGGATGCCATGGCTCACTCCAACGCACCTTGAGAAATACCCTCAAAGATGGGACGGGATGAAAACCCCAGCAAAGGTATACAGAGGAAGACAACAGAAAGAACTGCCCACTACCATCACATCCTCAGTGCCCAGTGCAGAGGCTGGTATGTGGGCTCTCAGGAAAGAGCCACAAGTATGAATATGTAGAGAACATGCAGATGGCATGGATCACTACTGTGAAGCCCAGTTGTACACTGGAAAATGTCCCAAAGTGAGGCAAATAAGAAGTCAGCTTGCAAACAGTGCAGACAGAAGCCAGGCTAGGCAGAGTGGAGCGCCTAGTGTCTCAAAACATGAACCCGCCTCCTCCCAAGCCAGGAGTCCTCGCTCCAAGTCCCAGTCCTGCCACTAACTTATGTTACAATTTTGGGGTCTCATATTCTGACCATGTGACTGGTGATTGGATTGTAAATACCTGTCCCTAGGAGTTTGACTAGACTTGAAAAGTAAACACCCCTGTGCCAGGCTTTCAAGGCCAGAGATTCAAACACTTTTCCAAACACTGTGGTCTCTCAAAATTACCTCCCAACGTACAAAGCAATTGAGGCTCAGTAGGTCATTCAACACTGATTGGAAAATATTACAACTCATGCTTCATGTGAAAGCTAAGACACAACTCCAAATTTCATTAAATACATCAAAAGCACATCAAGCAATTCCAGAACTCGCTGACGTTTGTACCCCTGGTGTGTTGCTCTTCCAACATGTTATCATCCTTTGTCCACGTCACAAGTGTTTTTAAGTGGAAGGTGATTTGGTTTTGATTTTTATTGTTTTTTTGGTACCAGATATTGAATCCAGGGGCACTTAACCACTGAACCACATCCCCAGCCCTCTTTATTTTTTATTTTAAGATCGGGTCTTGCTAAGTTGCTGAGGCTGACTTTGAACTCTCTATCCTCCTGCTTCAGCCTCCCTGTGATTGAAAAACAAAGACTTGATTATAAAATGAAATTTTAAGAACATTATGATGGGGCTGGGGATGTGGCTCAAACGGTAGCACACTTGCCTGGCATGCGCGGGGCGCTGGGTTCGATCCTCAGCACCACATAAAAATAAAATAAAGATGTTGTGTCCACCAACAACTAAAAAATAAATATTAAAAAATTCTCTCTCTCAAAAAAAAAAAAAAAAACCTTATGATGAAAAAACAATGCCTGAGAAAACGGTTAATTCCCTTCCCCTTCTGTCAACCTTTCTTCAGGAAACCTAATTAACCATGGGTCCCTACCCATTGGATTGTAAATACCTGTCCCTAGGAGTTTGACTAGACTTGAAAAGTAAACACCCCTGTGCCAGGCTTTCAAGGCCAGAGATTCAACTGATGAGTGTGAACAGAATCTTCTCTTCTGTAACTTTCTAAACTCTAGGAATGTAGCTACATCATTTAATTGCTAGGTCAATTAATTGCTGTCTAAATTATAACCTCATAGGCTTAGTTCTTAGAAATATAGCTCTTAGGAAGGTAAATTCAAGTCATCTTGAGTTGCTGCTGACTGTGAGAAAAACTACTTAAAGATAACACTGGCAAGTATTTTACTGCCTTTGTTCTGCACATGTGAACTACTTACCATAAATTCCCTGTGCATTCATTGTCTTTGGTCACATAGACCAAGAATTCAAACCCACCAATGTCCTAATGGTTAAGAAATGATGTCAAATTTCCTATAAAAGCCCCATGTAACCTCAGCTCAGGGACCAGAGCACTAGCTCATCTAAGTCCACCGAGTTCTCCAATCCTCCCAATGGGTGGTTGGTCTCTTGCTGAGTGTGATTTCCAAAACATCCCCAGCTGCTGGGTTTACAGGCGGGCTATAAGGTGCTCTTCTGAAGAGAGTTCTTTTCACACAAACATTTTCTGGGAGGCACCTTTATCCTCTTTGCTACTATTTCATAAGGACACTGTCTTGATGCTTTTTTCAGTTTGGAATCTGCTTCTAGTTTCCTAACTAAACATTCTGTGTGGTCCTAAAATAGGGATTTAGTATAAAGAAAGAAAGAAACAGAGAGGGGGGGGTTCAGAATCTTAAGGAAAACACTCTCAAGCTTGAAATGAAGAATCAAGCCACTGAGATGGCAGAAAACACAGTTGTAGACCTTGGCCCATACCCTTGTAAAATGAAGGCAATATGCAAACACAGGAAAACTGGCCGCTCCAACCTAGATCCACCACTAGTCCAGCCCCTGATACTCCCATTCTATAAACATTGGACACCCAGCCCAAATCAGGACTTCTCACTCTGGAGACAGCCCATATTCCCCCTTAAATGGGTACCTACTTTCCTAAATAAATCTCTGTGTGCCTTTGTCTGGCTCATGCTGAAATTCTTTTCCATCGGGTATGCCAAGAATCCCTCTGGTCCTGAGTTAAGTTCTCCTCCTCCTCTGGGAACTCCTAGGACCCTTCTCCAGAGACATCTCTTTACCCTAGACAGTCCCAGATTCCTCCATGTGATTCAGTGGTTCTGGGTGCTCCCCACTCACTTAGCCCAGCTCATCTTGCATTCCTGGCCAATGTTCAGAGTTAAAGGGGACAGCTTGATATCAGGCAGTTCTTAATAGGATTGTAGACCTTTAGGCCACAGCACAAGGAAAGATTGCTGAAGGCCTCTGGGCTTTGATATTTAAGGGAGCCTTGGCAAATTCACTGAGCAGAGTGAACTTCTGTCCTAAAGGGAAAACCAACAGCTGAAAGCATTTACAAATGCTATTGATGCCATTAAGTGGCCCTCTCAAAAAGCCAGAGAAACTGTGCTTGGGGCACTGTGTGTCTTCTCTGACCTTCCAGCCACAAAACACAGCATTAGATCCTTCAAACAAATGTGCTAGGGTGACGCTTTCCTTAAACATTTTGGTTTTTTTGAAGTGTTTTTCTTAGGATTTTGGATTTGAAACTAGCCATTAAAAATCTATTGATCTGGTGGGCAGGGTGGCACAGGCCTGTAATCCCAGCGGCTCAGGAAGCTGAGGCAGGAGGATGGCAAGTTCAAAGCTAGCCCCAGCAAAAGCAAGGCGCTTGCAACTCAGTGAGGCCCTGTCTCCAAATAAAATACAAAATAGGGCTGGGAACGGGGCTCGGTGGTCACTGTCCCTGGGTTCAATCGCCAGTACCCCCCCCAAAAATAGCTTATTGATCTCAAGTCTAGCTTGAGACCTTACAATGATGCTAAATTTTTTCTAAACGCTGTCCTTGTCTTTGTAAGGTCCTTGCTTAGCATCTTGATGGCCGTCTTAAGTGACAGTCACCATTTTGAGAAAAATTTCCCTTCCCGGCCAAGAGGCTCTGAGAAAGGCTCACCAGTCCTCACACCAAGCCAACCCTTAAGGGCGCACTGGGACCGCGCGTTCGGGGACCCGCGCGCTCCAAAGCCTGGCCTGCCCCCAACAGTCCCCACCGCGCCCTGTCGTCGGCTCTGGTCTCGCCCGTCATTTCGCTGGCCCGGCTCCTTTCGGTCCGGTTTTCTCGGTCCTTCCGGGTCTAAGACATGCTTTCTGGCCGGGCGCAGTGGCACTAGCCAGCAAGCCCAGCCCTAGGGCGCCTGAGGCCGACGGCTCCCACGCTCAAGGCCAGCCTCCGCTCAGGCCAGGCCGCTTGGCCCGAGGCCGGGTAGCCCGCCGACGGCGCCCCTCTCCCAGTCAGGTCAAGAGGCCGGGCCGCGGCTCAGCGGTAGGGCCCGGCCTAGCCCGCGTGAGGCGCTGGGTTCCATCCTCAGCACAGGGCATAAACAAGGAAAATAAAGGTCCATTGACGACTAAAAACAAGGGTCCCTTTCTTCCAGGTTGGCAAGCCGTCTGGTTTGTCCAGAACCTCCCTGGTTCAGCATTACAAGGCCTCCGAAGATCCGGACGTTTGGTCACGGGATAGGACCCGCGGACACAACCCGGGCGCCGTGCTTCCCGCGGGGCCGGGCCTTCGGCGCGGCGCCTGGCCTCCGTGCCCCTCCTCCTTGCCGGCAGGACCGGCGCGGCCGCCGGGGGCGCTGTGGGACACGGGCGCGATCGGACAGGCGCTCTGGCCTCGGGCGCCGCCGCTCCTTCCGCCTTCCCGGCGGGCCGCGCGCGGCGCCTGCGCACTCGGTGACCTTTGCGGGTCGGCTTCGCAGTGTGGAGCGGCTTGAGCTGTTGGTTCTGGCGAGGTGAGAGCTGGTCCCCGCCGGCCGCAGAGCTCGCAGCGCGGGGAGTGGAGAGGCGGCGGGTCGGAGGTCCAGGGGTTAGGGGCGGGATCGGGGCGAGGGACAACACGGGCCCGCTGACCTTGGGTCAGCCCCTTCTGCTCGCCCGCTACTCTTCTCCGGTCCCGGGGCCTCGCAGCGACACGGGTGCCGGGGGTTGGCCCTCAGACTGCTAGGGGGGCTCCAGGGCCGGGCTCCAGACTGCGAACTACTGGGGTTGGTTTCCGGATTGTGAGGGCCAGCCTTCAGGAGCGCGCCTCTGCCAGAGTCGGTTTCCACAGCGGAGAGCAGGAAGCCGGGAGATTGACGCGATCCGGCCTAAAGGTCTGGACCTGATTTGGCATGAATCCAGGCCCGCTTACCTGCTGTGCAATCTTGGCCATCTGACAAGGACCTGCTTTGTAGGGGTGGGTTGTAGGTGCAGGAAGTAAGTTCCTCAAACACTGAGTAAATGCTGTTAAACTTAGGGAACATCCTAGAGTAAAAACTAGGCTTTACTTTGGCCTCCAAGGTGCTAGAGACCAGGCCGTCTTTTATCCTGTAGCTCAGCCACAGCGTTTTATAAAACAAGCACTTAGTATGCAGTACCAGACACTGTAAGCACTTGGCATGCAGTGACTCACTTCAGGGTCAAAACAGCCCCCCTTGAAGAGGTTACTGTTTATTCCTGTTGTACAGATGAGAAAACTAAGGCAGTATAAGTAACTATTAAGTGACAGCCAGGATCTGAATCTGGGCAGCCACTTGGCCTTCTTCCTTCCCACTCCTCCCAGCTATTCAAGTTTATTCTGACCTGGGGTGTCTTGGCACATCATTGCCTCTGCTGAGAACACTTGTCCTTGGTATCCTGGCTCTTTTTTGTTTCTCAGCTCCCAAAACAGTGGCACCTAGCATGTGCTCAGTACATATTTGCTGATTAGGTAATGGCTGTGCAATACAGGTTTCCATAATTTGAGGGCAGCCATTGACCTCTGAATAGGTTGGGCTTTTGGAGAATCTGATGTTATAAAACTGATGGGGAGCTGAGAAATATGGAAAACCACAGCACCGAAAGATGAGAATCCTGTATGTGCCAGGTAGCAGTGCAGTATGAGAGGAGCAGGGGCAGGGCAAGACAAGATTTCAGCTGCCTCCAAGGGAGAGGTTCCAAGTGAGATGATAAGTGCTCAGATCTAGTCGTTCCTGACAACCACTGCAATGATCCTCCTTTAATAGGCCAGATGTTACAATGCCTCTTAAGATGAACACCAGGGCATCTAGTTTAGGGTCTGTATAAATTGCAAAAGTAATCAAAAGCATTACTTAGATCTGCACAAAGCTAACTGTAGGTTCAGAATTTTATGGCTTTCCCAATCAAATTCAGTAATTAGTTAAATAATATTTTTTAAATTAATAAGTTCTGTCATATTTGGACTTCTAGCTGGTCAAAGTATGTACAGGCCCAGGTGTTAGTTTCATAAGGAAGTCACCATACCCTGACCTGTTCTTTTCAGCTTTGAATGCCAGCCATTCTCAACATGATGATGAAGCCAGTCTTTCCACTTAAAAGTCAGAAGAGTGGAGTGTGACTTTGAGCATAGCATTAATGGAAGATTGGCTTGGGTATGGGTAACATGGTGGCAGAGTGCTGGAATGGGGGGGAATGAGAGGTGACTGAGTGCCAAGTGACTTGCACTGTGGAGAGAAGGTGCTCACATGGGGGGACTAGACTAGGTCAAGAACAAGAGCAACTCCCTATCAGGTGGTTGTGGGAGATGGAGTCAGACTTAATGAATAAATGAAGATTATCTTTTTATGTGTTAGAGTTAGAGCAATAGTCACCTTAGTGTTTATCACTGTGTTCATTTTCAGATGCTTCAAACCATTATTAAAAACTACTGGGTCCCCTTGAAGCCCTACTATACCCAGGTTTACCAAGAGATTTGGGTAGGAATGGGGTTAATGAGCTTCATTGTTTATAAAATCAGGAGTGCTGGTAAGTTTACTTATGTTTGATTTATTTGAGGTCAGGAAGAAAAATGTTTTCGGAAAGAATCACAATTCATTTATCAAGGAACTATGGCTCTTAACCATAGCATAAGATGGCTCAAGCAACAGAACCGCTATGGCGGTGTGAGTCAGCTATGAAGAGGTTGTTGGACAGTGGGGGAACTTGAGCAACTCCTTGATATTGAGAAATTGTGCATTGTCCTGGGTATTACCAATACGTAGGAGATGTTCTTCATCTTCAGAGATGCAGGCTGAAGTATTGTGGGTATCATGCCCTGGTGTACAGTACTTTATCGTACCTTCTCAATGGTTCTATTGGACATTTATTCACAATCAAATTTGGAGGGGAGAAATAACCATTTGGTTCTTAGTGGAGCAGAGATGAGGCCTAGCCACATATTGTTGAGCCATTGATTAAGAAGAGGAAGGAAAGAAGGCAAGACTGCAGTTGAGAGTGTGGTGGGGAGTGAGGAAGCCTGCTCTTCACTACCTGTAGATCTTCTTTGGTAGAAACTTTACCACTTCTTGGCTGTGGGACACTATAGTAACTCTGCTATTGTCTGAAAGCTTCCTGGAATGCTTTACCTAAGCTATGAAGCATTCAGCCAAATGTTGCTTTTGATAAATGAGTCAATTATAAGCATTTTTGGAAAGTATTGATGTAACCCATTTTTTTCTGCCTTTTATTTTAGATAAAAGAAGTAAAGCTTTGAAAGGTAAGGGTTTGCTTCTTAAAATGGTTGGGAAATGAAAAACACCATTATGTGTTTGCAAGTTATCATTGTTCTAAACTAAATTTGATACATGGTTCAGTTAAGTAAGATACAATGGAAATACTTCAGAACATGAAGTTTGCTATGCCTACTGAAAAGGAGAAATCTAAATTTCTACTTTTTATAATCTGAATGATTAAAAAAAAAAACTATTCATTTTGTCAGTAAAACTTCCAGGAATAATAGAAAAAAAAGTAATCAGAGGTAGCTGACGCCACCAGCTGGGAAGCACAAGTTACTGTGTGAGCATGCTACCCTGTGAACGTCCTGATGGTGTGTTTTGAAAGAAAGCACCTAACAAATGTATGCCCTTGTATTAGATATTTGTTTCCGTAGTGGCCGTCAAACTGTAATCATTTGAGTTACACAAACCCTGCACTGGTCCCATGAGCTTTGGGGATGAGGTATTTCTCTACCCCTCTCACTTTTGCCTGTGCAGGTAAGCTGCTACAACAGGCATCATTTACAGGAGCTTTTAAACCCATTGGGCATTCCATGTAGAAAGAATTCCCTGTGCTTTTTCATAGAATTGAAAATTGTCATTTATATTTTCTGACTTGTTGATGCTTAATAAATGACATTCTGCTGCTGCTTTCCTTCCTAAATTGAATCTATATTATGCATCTCTTTCAAAAGGTTCAAGTCCTGCACCTGCTCATGGTCATCATTAGCCAGCTTGCTTGAGTACAGAATCGTCAGCCTGTAAATCTAAGCAGGCTTTGTTAAATGGGAACACGGAATGTCGCCATACCCTTATATAAGAACCACGTTCTACGTGGCATGAATAAATGATCTGTGAGATGCACCACTACCATGCCAGTACTGCTTTGTGTGTTTCCCCCAAGTAGAGCCTTTTCAGTGCAGCAGGGGCCCTCACCCAGCCCGCCCTCCTGAGGAAACCTGAGAATGAGGAGCAAGTCTCCACTGCCACAGGGGTTGGTGATCAGAGCCTAGGCATTAACTTGAATTCTAATACTTAATAAATGTTTGTTAAACAAATCAGCCTCTGTTTTCACACTGGGGAGATGGAGATGTTAATTATGTAAATTCCAGTAGAATTATTATGAAGATCAATAAGGAAAAGGAACACATAAATTGTGAACTGCTTTAGGAAAAAAAATAGCATTAGACCACATGGTAGGCAAAATTAGAAGCTCTAGGAGAAAATTTTATCAGAAATTAATGGAGGCAAAGTGAATAATATAAAACAATTGATGCTTCCTCTAGTTGGATTAGTATCAAATGAGTAGTGCATACTTATCTCCATCTAAATAAGGCAGTTGCCAAAGCCCCTAGAATCACATGCAGAAAAGATTGTAAAGCGGTAAGCCTGAGGGGTGGGAGTAAGTCCAATTTGAGATCAGGTCTTTGCAAGTTAATACAAGTCCAGTGGTGAAATAGAAGTGATGACCCAGTGCTGGTCTCAGAAGACTTCCTCTCTGATGCCAGAGACTTCCTATTTATCATCTATGTCTCCAGCAGTTGGCATGGGGCCTGGCCCATGGCAGGTCCCCCACAGATGACTGCCATTTACTGTGGGATCTGAGCCTCACTTTGTTCTTTTCTAAGATGGGCATAAACCTGCCTTGTGTTCCTCACTGCCCCTCAGGGATGCCTTCCTAAAAGCCTTAGCATCATATTCGGTGGCTCAGTTCTGATGCAGGAGTCTGCTCTTCTGTTACTTCTGTTCAGCCTTGACAATAACTTGGTACAGCACCTATCTGAGAAATGACTAATTGGCACTAGCCCTTTTCAAGCTGGCATGTGCACTGGAAGCCCCTGAAAGTCAGGCACAGACTGGGGGGACTCCACATTTTTTATCCCACTGGTCTGGAAAAGAGCCTGACAATTTTTATTTCTAACAAGTTCCAAGGACATGCTGGTGCCCACTACTAGGTTTTGGAGATTGCCCATAGGAAGAACAGACTTCCAGCCCTGCCTTGACACCTACTGGAAGCCTAAAGGCCACTATTGTTCACTGTGGGAACACCCCCAACACTAGCCCTTCACCATGCAGCTTAGTGCATCTGGTCACTAGACTTTAATGAGGTGTAGAGCTCACAGAAGAGGAGACAGAAGCCAAGGAGATAGTAATATGCCAAAGGTGTTGGAGAAGGTGAGGAATGGATAGATACAGAAGGAATGGTTACCCAAAGGGTGCTTCCCACAAGAGCTGAACTGTTGCTACCTAAGGGTTCTTCAGTCAAAATCACTTGTGGTGCAGGCCTACAATTCTAGCTACTCTGGATGCTGAGGCACAAGGATCACAAATTCAAGCCAGTAAAAGCAATTTATCAAGATCATCTCTATGAAAAAATAACAAGGACTAGGAATGTAGCTAAATAGTAGAGCAGTATTGGGTTTAATCCCCAGTACCAAAAAAGTGAAAATCACAGGTCAGTCCTTTCTTTTGTACAGAATGTCTATCATGGGCAATGCTGGATGAGAGACCAGTAGAATTGATTTGCTAGCCTGGAAACAGAGGGAGAAGCATGTCATGTACTGAAGGTAGCCTGTAGGTGGAGCCAGAGCATGCCACCAGGCAATGGTCACTATAATGGTCTCAAAGGAACTGCAGGCCCATATAAAGGAATGTTTGGAGGGCTACAGGAGCACCCACAGTAGGGAACAGCCAACTTCAGGAAGGTGCGACAAGGATTCACACACCTGTTAATGCAGTGCTACTACTTTGTAGCCCTAAAGGCAGAAGGGAACATGGATCCCAGGCTTCTGAAGATGGGATCTTAAACAGTATGTTTAACCTAGCCTCAAAGTGATCCTTTGGAGAAAGCACCCTGTTCCTGCTTGTCACTAAATATCCCAGTGGGATGTGCAGCTCCTGCAGCCCTCAATGGGGTTGCACCTCTAGAGCCAACAGATCCTGATGACCCAGTTGCAAACCCTGGTCTGGTTACTTTGCATCGAACTCATGAATCTGCTCTGTGCCCTTTGAGCTTGTAATGTTGCCTAGTTTCACTGATGAAGAAATGGAAGCCTAGACAAGATAGTAAGCTTGCATTAGAAGATATTTACCTGGTTGGTAAAGCAACTAGTTAACTAGTAGAACCAGGATTCAAAATCTGACCATCTGACTTAGAATTAGGACTTGGAGTACAGTCTCGCTTCCAGGTCTTTATCTGCACCAGCTCATGCATGACTGTTGGGGTCATAGGGGCAATTCGGATACAGACCCTTTGTTCCCAAAGTTTAGAGTCTGGAGAACAGATGTGTGAACAGGCACTGACAATGTGTGGCAATACTCACCGCAGTGGATGTTTGGTTTCAGTGGTCTTTCGTGGTGGTGGGAGCATCAGACCTGGCTGTAAGTCATATCAGGCTCAGAAGCCCAGCATCTGCCCAACAGCCAAGTCAGACATGGACCTGGTGTGGATCCCCATTCAAACACAGAAAAAGACATTTCTAGGGCTGGGGTTGTGGCTCAGTGGTTTGCCTAGCACATGTAAGGCCCAAGGTTCAATCCTCAACACCACATAAAAATAAATAAATAAAATGAAGGTATTATGTCCATCTACAACTAAAAAATATTTTTTTAAAAAAAAACAGGTATTTCTGATGTAATTAGTGAAATTTCTACATGGACTGAGAATTAAGGATACCAAAGAATTGCTTCTTAATTACCACGATAATGATATGGTAATTGAAGAAAATGTCTTTGATATCAGCAGTGCAGATGTAGGTGTGAGATGATATCTAGGAATTACTTTAAAATACATCAGGAAATATTAACCAATCAAAATAGATTGGGGAAGTAGCTTAATGGTAGAGCACTTGCCTAACACAGGCAAGATTTCCCAAGCACTGCGGGGGAGAGGGGGATTTTTTGAGAGGAATGAGTGATGGAGGAAATGAAATTGGCTATGATGTGTAGAAGTTGGGGGACAGATGTATGGGGATGTACTACACTATCTCTGCCTTGATATATGGATATATGTTTAACTTCCTTCAAAAGTTTTTTTAAATACTTAAGGAAAGGGCTGGGGTTATAGCTCAGTGGTGGAGCGCTTGCCTCCCACATGTGAGGCAGGCACTGAGTTCAATCCTCAGCACCACATAAAAATACATAAATAAAGATATTCTGTCCATCTAAAAATTGTGTGTGTGTGTGTATGTGTGTGCAGTCAAAACCTTTGTGGTATTATAATACCTATTTGAGAAGCCAGCACTGCAACCCTGGAAATGCAAGGTAGCATCTCGGTGAACTTGCAGTCAGTTATTTTGGACTTAGTCATGTCAGACACCCAGGATCTATTATCAAAATGATGGAAGAGTCAGCTTGTAGAATGCGTTTCCCTCTTTAATAGTTATCTAATACAGGCCTGAGCTAGTAGTAAATTCTTAAGCCTATGGGGAAGAAAATGTTGAAAACTCTATATTGGGGGATGGGTGGGTACCTGGGATTGAACTCAGGGGCACTCAACCACTGAGCCACATTCCTAGCCCTATTTTATACTTTATTAGAAACAGGGTCTCACTGAGTTGCTTAGTGCAATTAAATTGCTGGGGTTGGCTTTGAACTCACAATCCTCCTGTCTCAGCCTCCTGAGCCACTGGGATTAAAGGCGTGCGCCACCATACCCAGCTTCTAGTCTATCTTTTAAATTAAATTTACAACTCAAAACTGAAATGGTTGTGACTGATTTTTTTCTATACTGTCATTTTGTTCTTTCTTCCCTTAGAATATAATAACACTTTCGGGCTTTTCATTTGAAAATATATTCTATTCAATAATAAAAAAGTCAAGTATTACAGCTTTGAGAACTTCCCATATAACTTGTCAGATGAGTACTGTTGGAGAAAAAAATCAAATTTATGTGTTATTTTAAAGGAAAATGAATCCAAATAATTAAAAATTTTGAGCAGGGGCTAAAGTTGTGGCTCAGTGGTAGAGCACTCATCTAGCACGTGTGAGGCACTGGGTTTGATCCCCAGCATTGCTCAAAAATAAATAATAAAATAGAAGTATTATGTCCATCTAAAAAATATTTTTTGAACTTTTTTTTGATAGGTGGGTATATTAGAACCCATTAAAGTGGAGGCAAAGGTCCGTCATGGTGGCACACATCTGTAATCCCAGCAGCTTGGGAGGCTGAGGCAGGAGGATTGCAAGTTCAAAGCCAGCCTCAGCAATGGCAAGGCACTTAGCAAGTCAGTAAGACCCTGTCTCTAAATTAAATACAAAATAAGGCTGGGGGTGTAGCTCAGTGGTTGAGCGCCCCTGAGCTCAATCCCTAGTACCAAAAAAAAAAAAAAAAAGATTGCACATCCAATAAATGACATTCATTTCTTTTTTTAAAAAAAAAGGCTGCCAGAGCTCCCAGCAGCTGGGAGCAAGCATCACGCCATCTCCTCAGCCACACACGCTGCATTGGTAGCTCCCCGGATTCCAAGGCAGGTCAGGAGGTGGGTGGCAGGCAGACACGGCTGGGGCATCCTATGAGAACCACCTCCTCACTCCAGCATCCAAAGGAAGCAGGTTGCACCCAGTGGAAAAAGTGTATCATGTGGAGGTGGCAGTCAGCTGTTCATTTCCATAACCCCAGCAGCTCAGGCACCCGAGACAGTTAACCAGGCCCCACCAGCAGCAGACTGGCAATGGTTCTCACCCTCCCTCCCCAGAAGAAAGCAGGAGGCAGGCGCTGGCCTCTAGCACTGCATCTGCCACTGCTGCAGCACCACAGACATGGTGTGGCCCAAAGAGTCTGTGCTCTTTGTCCTTAGCCATGCTTCCTGAACCTCCAGCAGGGTGCACACTCTGGCAGAGACAATGGCCCTGAGAGGAAGTAGAAGATGCTATCTCTACCTCAGCCAAAACTGCAAATTAGGTCACAATGCTGGGGTTGGAATATTACAAGTGTTTGAAGAACTGATAAAAATTAGAAATGGTAAAAGAACAAGGCAGTACTGAGGTTTCTTAATGTATGATAACATCCTATGTGGCATGCAGAATTTTCATATAAGGGTTTTTTTCCTGTTACTTTGGGAGTAATTTTATTATGGGTTTGATCTCATGGCAATTTTTCCTCACTGGCAAAGTATGTGACAAAATTATTTTTAACATGGCTTTTGCATGTGTGGTTTTGTGCAGTGCTGGGGATCAAACCAGGGTTAGGCAAGTGCTGAGCTACACCCCCGTTTTTTGTTTTTTGTTTGTTTTTTTTTCTGGTTGTCAATGGAACAATATGTGGTGCTGAGAATTGAACCCAGTGTCTCACACATGCTAGGCAAGCACTCTACCACTAAGCCACAACCCCAGCCCAACCCCAGTTTATTTAACAAAAGTTTAATGATCTGTATTTATAGAAGCAACCTCATAAACTGAGGCTCCCATCAACCCATGTTTTAATGAGCTCCTCATTTCTGCCTGCACCTGCCACTCCTCTCACCAGGAATCCTGCCTCCTGGAAATTCTGCATGTATTTGCAACCATTTAACTTAAAAGGAGATGTCTGCAAATGCCTTATTCATATATAGCTTATGTCCCCCTGTACCTGAGATGGTTCCAATAAGTTGGGTCCAGGTTTTGGGTAGAGCTGCCACTTACTGCTTGTGTGGCTTCAGACAAACTCCTCAACCTCTCTGGGCCTCTCACCTTTCCTGTTTCTAATATAGGGATTTGGATTGGATGACCTTCAGAGTCCCTCTCAGCTCTATGCTTCTATAGCTAATGGATTTGTAATGAACTTGAACTCCATTATCCAAAAATAAACTGAGCTGTGAAGCAACTGTAGGACATTCAGATTTAGCACAGGTCATGAATTCATCTCTTTATACCTGATATCTAACATCAGACTAGGCATTTATAGTAGGCATTCTGATTTTTAAATTAATTTAATTGAATAGGTATTCCAGTTAAAAAATAATTTCCCAGCCAGGCAAGTGGTGCACACCTATGTCCCAGTAATCAGGAGGCTGAGCCAGGAGGACCAAAAGTGTAAGGTCAGCCTGGGCAACATAGCAAGAGCTTGTGTCTTTTTTTTTTTTTTAATGTTTAATTTTAAAGTTTCCTAGCTCTAGTGACTTTTTTATTTAGAGACAGGGTCTCACTTAGTTGCTTAGTGCCTGGAAGTTGCTGAGGCTGGCTTTGAACTCATGATTCTCCTGTCTCAGCCTCCCAGACTGCTGGTATTACAGGCGTGTGCCACCACTGCCCGGCTCTAGTGACTATATTAAAAATTACTAATACTAATGACAACAAAATGAGAGTGGTTTCTGACTTCACTAGCCAGGCCAGATGGGAAGATCAGGTTCAGTCCAGTGATCTGATTCTTTCCATTACCAGAGCAGAAATTTGATTTAGTTTGTCTTCCAGAGCTCATCAACCTGAAGGCAATGAATCTCACAGAACTGAACTCCCCAGACATCGCTGCTCAATCTAGACTCTACTGGATCAATTGACAGAAATCAAATAAAACTGCTCAGCAGACCAGAGATTGAGACTTAAGAAACTACAAAGAAAAAAGCAAACTATGCCTAAAGCAAGCAAAGGATAGGAAATAATGGCCAATAATTTAAAAAAAAAAAAGGGAAATAAAGGGCTGAGGTTGTAGCTCAGTGGTAGAGCACTCACCTAGAATGCTTGAGGCACTGGGTTCAATCCTTAGCACCACATAAAAATAAATAAATAAAATGTATCCTGTCATTCTACAACTATTTACTTTTTTAAAAAAATGAGTAGTATTTTTTTAAAGACATGAAACACTTTAATGAAACAGAACACAGAAAAACAATGAAGGAAGGTCAATGAACCCAAAAATGGTTCTTTGAAAAGATCAATAAAATAGATGAACCTCTAGCCAGATTGATCAAGAAAAAAATAAAGAAGACACACTTGCTCTCAGGAATAAGAGGGGTGTTACTGCAGATTCTACAGATCCTCAGAGGAAGACAGGAAGGGCTGGGCCAGCTCTGGTGGGCACTTGCCTCCTGTGTCAAGGCCCTGGTTCCATCCCCAACACTGCAAAAAATCAATTTAAAAGGATAATAAGGGAGTATCATGAGCAGCTTTACACCGATAAATTCTACAGTGCATAAGAAATGGTTAGTTTCTAGTATGACACAAACTGCCAAAGCTCACTCAAGAAGAAATAGAACCCAATAGCCCTGTACCTTTAAAGGCATTGGCTTGTAGTTTAAAACTTTTTCTCACAAATAAAGCTCCAGGCCAAAACGGCTTCACTGGCAAGTTGTACCAGACATGTAAGAGCAAAACAAACCAACTGTACAAAGATTCTTCCTGAATAGGAGGCAACACCCCCAATTCAATCCATGAGGCCAGGATTATTCTGATATAAAATAGATAGGAAGTCAGTAAAGAAAACTGTGGGGCTTCTCACGCTGGCCCCGCCGAGCCCCTGCCGGCCTGGCTGCCCTCCCCGCCCGATGGGCGCGTGGCTGGCTGCCTGAGCAGGCGGGGAGCGGGGCTCAGGGCCAGCAGGCAGGCGACCACGACCCCAGCGGACTTCTGCGCTGCCCCTGACTGCCCAGGACGAGCACGCAGTCCGACCTGGCCTCCTTGAGGTTCCTGCGGGATCCATCCAGATGCCAGAAGTGGGTGGAGAATTGTGGGAGAGCTGACTTAGAAGATAAAACACCTGATCAACTAAATAAACATTATCGATTATGTGCCAGACCTCTATGATCTGTAGAACTCGTAGGACAGTTCTTCAAGTTAATGCAATACCAATAATATCTGATCTTACCAGTCATTTGACCAATCTGTGTAGACACAGAAAACAAATAAAAAAATTTGAGTGAAGATGAAATGAAGACACTGAAACAGAAAAAAAAATTGAATAAACTTCTGAACAGGAACAAAAACACAAAGAAACAAACATTAGCAATGCTCAGAACCCGAGTGCAAAAGAAGAGGGCGATGAACAGAATGAAGATATTTTGCCTTTAATCCTTGAAGAGAAGGAAAACAAAGAATACTTAAAGTCTTTATTTGAAATTTTGATTCTTATGGGAAACCAAAATATACCTCTGGATGGGCAAGAGGCTGATGAAATCCCAGAAGTTCTCCTCACACCTGACAACTTTCAGGCCCTGTTGGAGTGCAGGCTAAATTCTGGTGAAGAGGTCCTGAGAAAACTTTTGAGACCACAGCAGATAACACATTGTTCTGTTCAAAAACACTGTAGAAGCCATGATGGAGATCTGTGAGAGCTGCATTCGAGAAGAAACCCTCAGGGAAGCGAGAGACTCACACTTCTTTTCCATTATCACTGACCATGTGGTGGACATAGCAGGGGAAGAGCACCTTCACGGTGTTGGTGAAGTTTGTGGATGAATCTAACCTGAGAGAGGAATTAGTGGGCTTCCTGCCTTATGAAGCTGATGCAGAAATTTTGGCTGTGAAGTTTCACACTACTGTACCTGAAAAGTAGGGACTAAATATGGAGTATTGCTGTGGCCAGGCTTACATTGTGTCTAGAGGATTCTCTTCCAAAATGAGTTGTTGCTTCTAGAATTTTAGAGAAATATCCCCCAAGCTCTCTACACTGCCCTTCCTGTGCGTTTAACATGTGGTTGGCAAAATCAGAGCCTGTGATGAGGGTGTCTGTTGAGGAACAATTGAAGAAGTTCGTTCTTTTTTCCATCCATCACCACAACTGCTCTTAGAACTTGACAGTGTAATTTCTGTTCTTTTTCGGAACAGTGAAGAAAGGCGTAAAGAACTGAAGGAAATTTGCCATTCTCAGTGGACAGGCAGGCATGATGCTTTTGAAATTTTGGTGGATCTCCTGTAAGTACTTGTTTTATGTTTAAATGGTATAAACAGTGACACAAATATTAGATGGAATACTTGTATAACTGATTGAACATTTGTACTCTGTAGTGCAGCAACAGATTTTGATTTCATTGTTTTCATTGTTGTTCTTAAAAACGTCTTGTCTTTTACAAGAGCCTTTGGGAAAAATCTCCAGGGACAAACTTCTGATGTCTTCTTTGCCACCAGTAGCTTAACTGCAGTACTGCAGTCACTCAATGAAGTAATGGAAAATATTGAAGTTTATCATGAGTTTTGGTTTGAGGAAGCAACAAATTTGGAAATTTCCTAGGTCTCAGCAAGGTAACCTAGAATCTCAACTAACCTCTGAAAGTTACTATAAAGAAAACCTAAGTGTTCCAACAGTGGAACACATCATTCAGGAACTTAAAGATATATTTTCAGAACAGCATCTCAAAGCTCTTAAATGCTTATCTCTGATACCCTCAATCTTGGGACAGCTCAAATTCAATACATCAGAGGAGCACCATGCTGACATGTACAGAAGTGACTTGCCTAATCCAGACCTGCTTTCAGCTGAGCTTCACTGTTGGAGAATCAAATGGAAACATGGAGGCAAAGATATAGAGCTTCCATCACCATTTATGAAGCCCTCCATCTGAGACATCAATTTTTTTCTAATATATATGCCTTGCTAAAGGTCGTGTGTATTCTTCCTGTAATAAGTGTTGAGAATGAACACTATGAAAATAGACAAAAGTGTCTCAAAGCATCCTTGAGGAACACTTTGACAGATCAAAGGTCAAGTAACTTGGCTTTGCTTAACATAAATTTTGATATAAAACATGATCTGAATTTATTGGTAGACATATATATCAAACTATATATAACTAAGTCAGAGCTTCCTACAGATGATTCAGAAACTGTTGAAAAGACCTAAAAGACTTTTAAAAATGGGCTTTCTCTTATATTTTATATTTGGAAGAAAAACCATAAGGTATATGTAGGTCACTTAATCACTAAATATCATTGCCTACAGGCCTCTCATGAACACATTAGCCATTGGTAATCTGCCTATGTACATGGCACCTGTTTGAGCTCTCATGCTGTGAAAACTTGCCTGTTCTTCCAGAAGACCCCATTGGAAGCACCAGTTTCACCTCTGTATGACCTTCTGAGACTAGCACTCTGGAATTGTTTTAGTTGAGTCTTTTAGAATATAAAACGTTTTATTACCATGGATTCAGTTGTCAGGTATTATTATCAATTTTGAAGAAATAAATTTTGAGGAGGTATAAGAAAGGAATGCATCTTATGAAATGTTACAGTGAAGCCTACTATTGACCTTTGACTACTGGGAGTTTTAAGTGTGTTAGAATCTGTAATCTACAATTAAGGGAATTAACCAGAGTTGTGAGCTATCACACAGATTTAAGTATAGATTTTGTCTTTATCAAATGAACTGAAAGAACAAGTTACAGTTAAAGTTTGAATGGAAGAGCCGGCTGTGGTTGTTCCACTTCTTGTTGTTGCTGTTTACATTCCTTTGTCTACCCTACCTCTTCATAAGCCTACACCTTCATTTTAGCAAGTAAATGTTGAATACTTCTGCTTCACGGTCAAGACAGAATCAGAAGCCATTGATATAGGCAATTTGTCTATTTTCTTTTTCCATGACTATATCTACTGCCTTGTCTTGATTTATAAGCAAAACCTGAAAACCTACAAAACAAATGTTTTGTGGTGTACCTAGAAATAATACAGAAAATATTGCTGTTATTTTTGGTGAAGAAAATCAATTTTGTGTAGTTTATTTCAATCTAAATAAAATGTGAAATTTGTTTTAAAAAAAGAAAATTATATGAACACAAATGTAAAAGAATCTTAACAACAACATATATCAAGGATAATACATTATGATCAAGTGGACTTTATCCAAGAAATGCAGAGTTGTTTTTGTAAATTAAAAAATCAATCTGTGTAAATTGCCTTTCCCCCACTACTGCTATGCTGGAGATGGAACCTAGGGCCTTGGACATGCTGAACTACTGAGTTACAGTCCGGTCTCACCATATTAATAAGAAGAAAAATCTTATAATCATCTCAGTAGATGGAAAAATTAAGCCTTGGGAAAAATTAAATATTCATTCATGATGAATACTCTCAGCAAATGAAGAATAGAGAGAACTTTCACACTACTGGTACATCTATGAAAAACTAACAATATTCTTAACGGTGAAAGACTAAATGGTTTCTTCTTATGAACAGGAACAAGGCAAGGATAGGTACTCAGACCACTCAACATTATACTAGAAGTTCTAGCCATTGCAATAAAGCAACAAAAATATTAAAAAAGGCTCAAATATTGTAAAAAAGTAGAAATTTATTAACAGTGTCTTGATCATCTTTGTACAAAATCTTGGGGATGCTACCTTGTGGCTATAAGACCTGTTATGTGTTTTTAGCAAGATTACAGAATCAAAAATCAATATACAAAAATCAGTTGTACTTCTATATAATGACAACAAATGAAAACTGAACTTTCAGAAGTTCTATTCATAAAATTATTCCTATAGAAATATGATACACTTCAGATAAATTTGGCAAAAGATGTGCAAAACTTGACTACTGAAAACCACACAACACCATTAAAAGGAATTAAAGACCTAAATCAGTGGAGAGATATACAGTGTTAATGAATCAGTCTTGTTCATATGTCAAGCTTCTTCAAGACAATCCCAGTGAAAATCTAAATAGGCTTTATAAAAAGTGTCAAGTTGATTCTGAAAGTAATACATAAATGCAAAGGGTCCAAAGTAACCAAATGTTTATTTTTTTGTTTTTGTTTTATGGGGGGTGTCTTGGGTTTTTGGTTATGGTTTTAGTTTTGGTTTGGGTACAGGGGATTGAACCCAGGGGAGCTTAACCACTGAGCCACATCCCCAGCCTTTTTTATATTTTATTTTGAGACAGGGTCTTGCTAAGTTGCTTAGGGTGTCACTAAATTGCTGAAACTGGCTTTAAACTTGCAATCCTCCTGCTGGAGGAGCTGCTGGGATTACAGGTGTGCACCTCCATACCCAGCACCAAAACATTTTTGAAAAAGTGCAAGTTTGGAAGACTACCTGATTTCAAGACTTATTATAAAGCTACTACAATCAAAACAGAAAGCAAGTAGTGAAAAGACCAGTGGAATGGACTAGAGGGTCCAGAAGTAAACTCATCCTTACATGCTGATTAATTTATGATTAGATTAATTTATAATTAGGGGAGAATCATCTTTCCTATCTCAATAAATGGTTCACGATTGTGAGCTATCCAAATGAAACCAAAAAGAGCTGTGGCTGGAAACAGATCACAGAAATAAAAGCAAGAGCTGAGATTATAAACCTTCCAGAAGAAAAATTTAGAAAGCTCAGGTTAGATAAAGATGTCTTTTTTTAAAAAAATTTTATTTTTTAGTTTTAGGTGGACACAATATCTTTATTTTATTTTTATGTGGTGCTGAGAATCAAACCCAGTGCCTCATGCATGCAAGGCGAGCACACTACCACATGAGCCACATCCCCAGACCCAAGATGTCTTAAAAAGTACACAACAAGCACTTACAATGAAAGAAATTCAGTAACTAATTGAAAAACAGGTAAAAATTTTGAATAGATACTTCACATAAAGGGGGGGGGCAAATAAGCACCAAAAAATTGCTGACTATCATTAGTCATTACAGAAATACTAGTTAAAACCATAAGCACCCATTGGCATGGCTAGCATAAAAATACTGATTACACCAAACATTGATGAGAAAGTGGAGCAACACTTCCATGCACTGCTGGTGAGACTATGAGGTGGTACAACCACTTTGGAAGCAGTTTAGTCATCTCTTTAAAAGTTATTTGTATTTAGCATGTATAGCTTTTACAATGTTGAGGTATGTTCCTACTATCCCTAGTTTTCTAGTGTTTTGAACATGAAGGTGTATTGTATTTTGTCAAATGCTTTTTCTGCATCGAATGAGATGATCATATGATTCTTATTTTTAAGTCTATTAATATGATGAATTATGTTTATTGATTTGGTATGTTGAAACAACCCCTGCATCCCTGAGATGAATCCCACTTGATCATGGTGTACTATCTTTTAAATATGTTTTTGTATGCAATTTGCCAGAATTTTATTGAGAATTTTTACATCTATGTTCATCAGGGATATTGGGCTGAAGTTTTCTTTCCTTGATGTGTCTTTGTCTGGTTTTGGTATCAGGGTGATACTCACCTCATAGAATGAGTTTGGAAGGGTTCCCTCCTTTTCTATTTCATGAAACACTTTGAGGAGTATTGGTGTTAATTCTTCTTTGAAAGTGGTGTAGAAGAACTGGGGAAAGCCTTCCTGCTAAAAACTGGAATAAGGCAAGGATGTCCTCTTTCACCACTTCTATTCAACATCATCCTTGAAACTCTAATGACAGCAATTAGACAAAAGAAAGAAATTAAAGGGATACAAATAGGTAAAGAAGAACTCAAACTATCACTATTTACTGATGACATGATTCTATATCTAGAAGATCCAAAAAATTCCACCAGAAAACTTCTAGAACTAATAAATGAATTCAGCAAAGCAGCAGGATATAAAATCAACACCCTTAAATCAAATGCATTTCTAATCATCAGTGATGAATCCACCGAAAGAGAAATTAGGAAAACTACTCCATTCACAATAGCCTCAAAAAAAAAAAAAATACCTGGGAAAATCTAACAAAAAAGGTGAAAGACCTCTACAACGAAAACTACAGAACACTAAGGAAAGAAATTGAAGAAAACCTCAGAAGACAGAAAGATCTCCCATGCACCTGGATAGGCAGAATTAACATTGTCAAAATGGCCATACTACCAAAAGGATTATACAGATTAAATGCAATTCCTATTAAAATCCCAATGACATTCTTCAAAGAAACAGAAAAAGCATTCATGAAATTTATTTGGAAAAATAAGCGACCCAGAATAGCTAAAACAATCCTTAGCAAGAAAAGTGAAGCAGGAGGCATCACAATACCAGATCTTAAATTATACTACAGAGCTATAGTAACAAAAATGGCATGATATTGGCACCAAAATAGACTTGTAGACCAATGGTACAGAATAGAGGACACAGAGACTAACCCACATAAATACAGTTATCTCATACTAGACAAAGGTACCAAAAACATTCACTGGAGAAAAGATAACCTATTCAACAAATGGTGCTGGCAAAACTGGAAATCCATATGCAACAAAACGAAATTAAACCTCTATCTCTCTCTCACCTCTCTCACCCTGCACAAAAATCAACTCAAAGTGGATCAAAGACTTAGGCACTAGAACAGAGACCCTGCACCTAACAGGAAAAAATAGGCTCAAATCTTCACCATGTCAACCTAGGATCTGACTTCCTTAAAAGACTCCTAAAGCACAAGAAGTAAAATCAACAATCAATAAATGGGGTGGATTCAAATTTAAAAGATTCTTCTCAGGGCTGGGGAAGTGGCTCAAGTGGTAGCGTGCTTGCCTAGCATGCATGAGGCAATGGGTTTGATTCTGAGCACCACATAAAAATTTTTTTAAATGAAGATATTGTGTCCCCCTAAAAAAACTAAAAAAGATTCTTCTCAGCAAAGAAAACAATTAATAACATGAGGAGAGAGCCTACAGATTGGGAGAAAATCTTTACCACATGCACCTCCAATAAAGCATTAATCTCTGGGATATATAAAGAACTCAAAAAACTTAACACCAAAAAAATAAATAACCCAATCAATAAATGGCTAAGGAACAGAACAGACACTTCACAGAAGAAGAAATACAACTGATCAACAAATATATGAAAAAGTTTTCAACATCTCTAGCAATCAGAGAAATGCAAATCAAAACCACTCTAAGATTTCAATCTCACTCCTATCAGAATAGCAATCATCAATACATCATACAGGCAACAGGGCTGGGATTGTGGCTTAACGGTAGAGTGCTTGCCTCGCATGCAAGGCCCTGGGTTCGATCCTCAACACCACATAAAAATAAGTAAATAAAAAAAAAGGTATTGTGTCCAACTATGACTAAAAAATAAATATTAAAAAAAGAATACAGGCAACAATAAATGTTGGCCAGGATGTGGTATAAAAGGTTCACTCATTCATTGCTGATGGGAATGCAAATTGGTGCAACCACAACGGAAAGCAATATGGAGATTCCTCAAAAAACTGGGAATGGAACCACCATTTGACCCAGCTATCCCACTCCTTGGTTTATACCCAAAGAACTTAAAATCAGCATACTATAGTGACACAGCCACATCAATGTTTATAGCACCTCAATTCACAATAGCTAGACTATGGAACCAACCTAGGTGTCCCTCAATAGATGAATGGATAAAGAAAATGTGGTATATATACTCAATGGAATATTACTCAGCTTTAAGGAAGAGCGAAATTATGACATTTGCCAATAAATGGTTGGAGTTGGAGAATATCATGCTAAGCGAAATAAGCCAATCCTACAAAACCAAAGGCCAAATGTTCTCTCTAATATGTGGATGCTAATTCACAATAAGGTGGGGGATGCTAGGGAAGAATAGCATTACCTTAGATTAGGTAGAGGGAAGTGATAGGAGGGGAGGGGTGGGGATATGGGGATAGGAAAGATAGTAGAGTAAAACAGACATTATATGTGATATATGTGACTATATGACTAATATGATTCTGCAACATGTACACTCAGAAAAATAAGAAATTATATCTCATCTATGTATGATATATCAAACTGCATAAATGCATTCTACTGTCATGTATAATTAATTAAAACATTAAAAAAATTTTTTAAAAGTTACTTGTACACCTACTGTGTGACCCTGCTCATTGGACTCTTAAATTTTTTTACAGTTCAATCTGATAATTTTTTTTATTTTTTATTTTAATTTGTTATATGTGACAACAGAATGCATTATAATTCATATTACACATATAGAACACAATTTTTTATATCTCTGTTTGTACACAATGAAGAGTCACACCATTCGTGTCTTCATACATGTACTTAGGGTAATGATGTCCATCCATCTCATTCCACTGTCTTTCCTACCCCCATTCCCCCTCCATTCTCAATCAATAAATGGGCCAAGGATATGAACAGACACTTCTCAGAAGAAGATATACAGTCAATCAACAAGTATATGAAAAAATATTCAACATCTCTAGCCATTAGAGAAATGCAAATCAAATCTACTCTAAGATTTCATCTCTCTCCAGTCAGAATGGCAGCTATTAAGAATACCAACAACAATAAGTGTTGGCAAGGATGTGGGGGAAAAGGCATACTCATACATTGCTGGTGGGACTGCAAATTGATGCAGCCAATATGGAAAGCAGTATGGACTCTTAAATATTTACTCAAAAGAAATAGAAGTATATGACCACAAGAAAAATTACACACAAGTATTTACAGAACCCTGTTTGTAATTGCCAGGAGCCTAACCACCCAAATGTCCATCAGCAGGTATGTAGACAAGCAAACTGTGGTATAGCCACACGTGGAGTACTACTCTACTTTCAAAATGCATACAACATGAGTGCATCTCAAAACCATCATACTCAGTGAAAGAAGCCAGACTAAGATGGATGCATGCTGATATTCCATTTGTATGAAATTCTAGAAAAGGAACATTAATCTGTAATGACATAAATACCAGTGGTTACCTAGAGACAGAAAGGGAGAAGGATGTATTATAAAGACACAGGGGGAAACTGGGGTGATGAATCTGTTCCTTTTCTTGATTGCGGCAATGGTGTGACTAAGGTGCACATACATCAAATTGTGCAATTATATGTAAAATTTATTACATATCAATAACCTCAATATCACATGGACCCAATATTAATATGTAAGCATATTATTATACCCTAATAAGGCTATAAAAAATCTTTTTTAAATGATAGACAAACTCAAAATATGAAGACCTGCTTGTTCAGTGAATGAATTGAAGAGGACCTGATGTGGGACATTAGATCTTATCAATTCAGCATCCACTCTGTTAAAACCAATGATAATCCTAAGAATGCCTGAGCTGAAAATTACATTTATTTCAGCAAATCATTTCTTAGTAGTGTTATTTAAATAAAAATGCAGCAGTAGCATTAAGATGTTTAAGGGCTCCTAAATAGAAGTATCCACAAGCATTCAGAAGTACCCATTTAGAGCCAGGTGCAGTGGCACATGCCAGTAATCCTACTGACTGGGAAGACCAAGGAAGGAAGATGGCAGGTCCAAGACCAGCCTCGGCAACTCAGATTCTGTCCCAAATAAAAGTTCTAGGGCTTGAACATCTTCTCTGATATGAAGAGGCTGATTCATAGTGTGGTGGGAGGGGAGCAAGGAACTGGGGCTGGAACCTCTTCTTGGATATAAGGAGGCTGATTCATAGTGGGGGGGGCGCATGGGAAGATTAGACGGACTCTAGATAGGACAGAGGGGAGGAAGGGGAAGGGGGAGCAGGGGGTAGGAAAGAAGGTGGAATGAGATGGACATCATTACCCTAAGTCCATGTATGAAGACATGAAAGGTGTGACTCTATTTTGTGTACAACCAGAGATATGAAAAATTGTGCTCTATATGTGTAATATGAATTCCAATGTATTCTGCTGTCATATATAACAAATTAGAATTTAAAAAAATAATTTTTTTTAAAAAATGCTGAGGCTGGGGCTGTAGCTCAGTGAAGGAGAGCTTGCCTAGCATGTGCGAGGCACTGGGTTCGATTCTTAGCAACATATACAAATAAAATAAAGGCATTCTGTCCATATACAACTACAAAAATTTTTTTTTTAAATGTTGAAGTACTCACAAGTAAATGTGTGAGGAGGTAATTAATTACACTCCATTCTTTTTTTAAAATAAATATTTGTTTTTTAGTTGTAGTTGGACACAATACCTTTATTTCACTTATTTATTTTTTTCTGTGTGGTGCTGAGGATGGAACCCAGGGTCTCCCACGTGCAAGGTGAGCACTCTACCACTGAGCCACAACCCCAGCCCTACATACCATTCTTATCTAGCTGGATAGACTATGTGAACTTGAAAGCCGCAGAGGCACAAGTTCTTCCTAAGGATTGAGTCATCAACAGCTATTTTTAAATAATTCATTACTCAGTGTTATAGAACTCAAACTTACTTTCTCTTCAGTTCAATGAAAGATTTCATTATATTCACTGGATGAATTCAAAACAGCACTCACTCAGGATTGATTTGGAAACATAATCTACTTGGAGCACAACAGAGAAGTCTACAGGAGTCGAATATGGAAAGACAGGGACTCTGGATTCAGCTCTGCCAAAGTGTCTTCCAGAACATTGTTCCTGCTGGATCTGCAGGAAGTGAGGAGGGGTTTCAGGATGGCACCCATCATGCAGAGATAGTGCAAGCGCACATAGCACATGAGAGGTTCTCAATCCTACAGAAAGCCAAATAAGATTCCACCTGTAACATCCCCAGTGAATGTCACCTTACACCCCCTCTGCCTGGAGCACACTCTGGAATGCAGTGTTCCAAGCTCAGGAGTCTTGGCTCTTCCTGAACTCACACCCCATATTGAACAGCTCCTCTTTAGCCAACCCTTTCCCTTGAAGCCCAGGATCTGCCCCAGGAGCCCCAAGACAGAACCCACGGCTTCCACTGTCAGCCATGAGCTTTGCATATGCCTTCCTGTGACACAGAACTCATTACACACCTTCTTTGATTGAAAGAAGAGTTTCAAGGATGATTTCCACCAAGCTTGAAAGGTCTAGAAAAGATCCAGATAGGGTGAACAGTGTCCTGATTTAGATGTGTGGGACTACTCTCGGTCCCTGACATCCTTCAAACTTGGCTAACTTCCAGAGTGCTAGGAGATCATGCCCCCAGGGGGGCCTGTGACCACTGGTTGCCCAGGCCTATGCTGGGATCAGGCCTCCTGCCATTCCCCTGAACAAAGTGTCCCCTACCCAGGGCCCAGATTAACTCCTTCTGCTTCCATATAGAAACCTGCTCCCCACTGCCCCCATCCCACCCAGTCACCTGCACATGAATCCTTATCTGGGAGTGGCCTTCTGACAGCCACCCAAGACACATTTTGAATGAATGTACCCAGAAACAGGGCTTGTAGGGAGGACCCGTGAGCATGCAGTCACTGCGGCCTTCTCTTCCGCTCTTCCCGTCCTCTGCCTGTGGGTGACCCAATAGCTCTAAAATGAGGCTTGGGAACATCACCACAGGCCTACCAGTGTCCTCAGGTATCTGAGACACTGGCAGGAGGCCCACCACCTCCCCTACTTCACAAAGGGACTGCTGTGGGGACAGCAAGGAGCCACAGAGGAGCTGCCTGTCCTGGCAGGCTCAAGTTCTCACAGGTTCAATGAAGACATTCTGCTATAGAGTGCAGCCTTTCTCTCACTTGAAAAAGGATAGAAAGGGAGCCTGTATTTCTTGTCCCCACTCTGGCCTTAAAATCAAATGTCTTTTCCAATGAAACTGGCACTATGGCCTCCCATGCACCCACCCAGAGAGGCTGAGCAGTTCCAAAGCTCGCCCTGTTTGCAGAGGCACCACTGGCCTCGGTACCTGGGCAAGCTGTGTCTCCTCACCCACACGGGCTCCCCAGGCCCACTGAACAGCCGGCCTGAGCCATGGGCACTTAACGAAGGGGCTCTGCCCGCATGCACTGCTCCCTCCCCTCAGGCCCAAGCATGGGAAGCCAGGCTGTGGGAGAGCTCCTGTGTTCCCTGTGAAGAGTCTAAAGGCGGTGAATATCTGCAATCCATTTCTCTCTGCAGTGGCCTGAAGCCCGTAGCAGTAGTCCTCAAAGTGGGATTCTGGGGTGGAAGCTGCAGCAGCATCTGGGAACCTGTGAGAAATGTAGACCTGCTGCCTAAGGCCCTGGGGAAGGCCCAGCATCTGCATTTTGAGGAGCCCCTGGGAAAATTCTGATGCATATTCAAGTTCAGGACCCACTGGCCTAAAAGAGCCTGCCTCTGGAGGAAGCCTGGAGGAAAGTCTGGGAACAAGCCTTCAGCAAAGCCGTCCCCACCTGCAGTTCTGTGGTGGGTGAAGCAGATGTCAGTAGCGGGTTTTCCTAACACAGGGGGCCCTCCCCTCAGAAGAGAAGCCCCTCTGGCCTGGGCTTCCAGATGTCCAAGCTCTGGGCACCTGGGTGCTTGCCCTGCCTGCCTAACCTGTCCTATCTATGCTAGGAACATCACCGTGCCAGGGGGCTCCATCGATTGTGTCCTGAGCTCCATCTCTGGTGGGCCTGGAGGGAGGCCCAGTTAGCCTCAGGCTCCTACTCCGAGGTTGACAGGTCATAATGGGTCAACTAACAACCCCGATCTAGAAGTCCTGAGCTAGAATGGGGACAATGGCTGTGCTATACCTGGGATCAGGAGCCCACACAAACTGTTCCCTCCCAAGTTTCTGGCAGGAAGGAGACCTTTGCTGGGCCTCTATTTCACTTGTCCTCCCACCAGTCCTTGAGGAAAGTCTCTAGGGTGGCTATGGTGCTCTGGTTCTCAGGGTCCTGGTGACAGCCACCCCAGCTGCTCCTGGGCCGCTGAGGGGTGGCTAATCAACATCCAGGCTGGCAATGTGATACCTTTCCTCCAGGAAATTGGTTCAGGAAAGCTCTGTGGCTAGGATCCAGTTGCCTGTTAAAGAGTAACTTACACCCCATATTACATTCGAGTCCAGGAGTAAATATGCAGGGGAAGTGTTTGTTTTAAGGGGTGAACAAAGCATCCTTTGTCCACGTTCTGTCAGCTCTAGGCTTTGGTAGACAGGAACTGGCCAGTGCGGCCCCAGGGGAATGCGAGCCTCACAGGCGCCCAGGTAACCAGTGCAGGTCAGGCTTATCCTGCAGGCTGTTGCCCACCCGAAGTGAAGGGTTGACAGTTCAGGCAGCACCCCCCACAAGGCCAGAGGGGTCAGCCTCTCCCTCCCAGACCCCCATGGAAGAGGAGGTGGCAGCAGGGGCCTCTGTCCCCACTTGGCAGCAGCTGGTCTTTGGTTTCTTTGCTTGTCTGGAGGGAAGGTGCTAGTCACTCCAAGTGGGGCCCTGGCAGATCCTTGTTCCTTCCCCCTTCCCTGGGGTCTTGCCACAGCCCTGATCACTCAGCCCTGGCTTGTCCTCAATCTCCCAGGGCGCTCTGCTGAAGCACTCCTTTCCTGGGCCCCACCTGGATGGCTGGGTCAAATTCCTGTGAGTGGGAGTCTGGCTCTTGTGCATTTTTAACAAAAAGCTCCTCAGGCGGCGAAATAATATGAGAAGAAGGGAACTGGGTGGAGGAAAAGTAAAACAGGCTGAGCACAAGCGGATCACTGATGAGTTCCTGGAGGTTCCTTGCAGGTTCTGCCTGCTTCCCCAAAAAACTTGCTCTTTGAACACCAGTGATGCTGGGAATTTTATCAGTGTTCAATATTCCATAATGGAAGTTTTATCAATGCTTCCCAAGAGGTCCTACTGTGCAGATTGAGACTACACAGTGAGTGGGATTTGACAGGACAGGCTAGGGGCAGGGATGCAGGCTCAGGCAGCAAGAGGATGTCTTGTACCCCAGGCCAGGACTTGCTGTCATTCCTTTGGAACCTGAGCAGGGCCCTGGGAAGCGGAACTCGGGGTCTGCATTTTATATTAAGAAGTCTTGGGCATGCAGGTAGCCTGGCTAGTCACATGTCCTGCTGAACAGGAGACTTGGAGTGGCAAGAGCTGGGCTGGAAAGGCTTCACAGGGGTTACTGGGACACTCAGACCCAGCTCAAGGCTCTGAGGTGCCCAGTGCCTCTGCCCAGGAACCTGCCCTCTGTGGAGGGGAATCACCGGCTGGGAGCAGTGCCCTTCAGCCACTGAGCACCCGTGGCTTTGTGAATGAGCCAATGGCCTCCAAGGAGCTGAAAACCAGGCAGTCAGGTGGGGCCCAGCCTGGGAAACCAGGTCAAGGACACCGCACCAAGCCTAGCACTATAGACACACCCTCACCTCACCTAAGTATGTCCCCACCCCTTTCTAGGGGATGGCCCTGGCCTCAGTCAGCCACACACCAGGAATGGAGGAGTTCAGCTGAGACCCATTTAGTGACAATGGGGGAACACCCAAGACCTGGCAGGTACCCCCACGTCTGTAGGCCAGCCCTGTGTCAGAAGGAGGCCGCGCTTGGGAGATTGGAGGCCACTTCCCTGCATTCCTCTTCCTCCTCCTCGAATGCCTGCCCTAATTAGCACCTTGGCCAGCTGGACCTTCATGGGAAGCTCTGCAGGTCACACCCTTGGCCCACCCAGCACCCTGTCCATTCCAGCATGTGCCAGGCCCTGACCCAAGTCTTAGGAGACGGATACCCAGCACAGAGGCCACACTAAGCTGGTGCGGTGGGGGGACTGGTATTCTCCCATGGGAGTGCCATGTGCTCAACTGGCACAGAAGTGGGCAAGGCCTCCCATCCTGGAAGGTAGGGCTCTCTGAGTCATCACTTATCTCCCAGGCCAGCAGAGGTGGCTCAGGGCAGCCTAGTGCCCAGAGGAGAGAGAGAATGTGGCTGGACAGTGTCTGCATGACTCGCCAGGGTCCTCCAGAGCACACAGCACCCTGCCCCAGTGACAGCAGGAGTCAACAGCATACCCAAGGCCCCCATCCCCTCCCTCAGGCTCTGGCCCCCTTTGCTTGACACTTCTGACCCTCGCTCGGGTGGGTGGCAACCCTGAGCAAGTCAATAATCTCTCAGAGCCTCAACTTCCCTATCCATAAAATGGGGTCCCCATTCCTGTGGAGGACAACTGTCGTAGACAGGATCATCTGTGGCAGGGGCAGGTGGTAGAGTGGAGCTCCACATGCCCCAAGAGCCTCAAGATGCAGTCTGTAGAGAGGAAAGGCTATTCACATGCCCAGACACACAGCAGTACACTTGATCTAACACACACACA
This sequence comes from Marmota monax, assembly GCF_021218885.2. Classification (NCBI taxonomy): domain Eukaryota; kingdom Metazoa; phylum Chordata; class Mammalia; order Rodentia; family Sciuridae; genus Marmota; species Marmota monax. The sequence continues at coordinate 1,861,186 of NW_026693010.1, read as the reverse complement.
CACACACACACACACACATCCCTAAAGCTGCAAACTTCCACAGGTGTATGCATACAGATAAGCAATGCTTGGGACAAAGTCTAGCAAAACAGACACCAAAACAACAACAACAAGGAATGGGGCAAGATAAAGGGAATTGACCAAGATAGACCAGAATTTTATTGGTAATGCTTTAAATTTTTTGAGACTGTGTTTAAGAATTACTGTCTGATTTTAAATAAAAAAAAATTTAAGTAGCAGCTTCTTGCAAGAGTATGGGGAGAATGACACCCTATGAGTCTAATGAGGCTCCCACCCCTCCTGCCCTGGCTCCTCCCGCCCCTCCTGTCCTGGCTCCTCTCATCGACTCTCAGTCGAGGTCATTTATTCACTTAACAAGAATGGGCTGCCCGCTCCTCTACGGTGCCCTCAGGCTGGGCTCCAGATCAGAGAAAATTCCAAGTGGCCTGGCCTGGAGGGGCCCTAGCCCTGTCTGAAGTTGCAGGAAGTCCTGGAAACCCAGCCCTGGAAACCCACTGGTGACTAGCTCCAGAAAAGATTTGGAGAAACTGGAAAGCCCAGCTCTCCGGGCTGGGGTTGTGGCTCAGTGGCAGAGCACTTGCCTAGCATGTGTAGCAGCACAGCATACAAATATAAACAGCATTCCCATTATAGTAGCACCGCAAACAAGTAAATAAATAAAATAAAGGTCCATAGACAACTAAAAAATATTAAAAGAAAGAAAGAAAACCCAGCCAAACACCGTGAATATTTCCTACAAAAGAGAAAATGTGTCAGATCAAAATGAACTAATCAGAGGCTGGGACTGTGGCTCAGTGGTAGAACTCTTGACTAGCATATGTGAGGCACTGTTTCAGTCTCCAGTATCACATAAAAAAATTAAACAAAATAAAGGTATCATGTCCATCTACAACTAAAAATATTTTTTTAAAAATTAACTAATCAGGGCTGGGGTTGTGGCTCAAGCGGTAGAGTGCTTGCCTAGCACTGCGAGACTCTGGGTTCAATCCTCAACACCACATATAAATAAAGGTATTGTGTCCAACTACAACTAAACAATTAATATAAAAAATAATTAATCAGCCAGGTATGGTGGCACATACCTGTAATCCCAGTGGCTCCAGAGACTGAGTCAGGAGGATTGCAAGTTCAAAGCCAGCTCAGCAAAAGTGAGGTGCTAAGCAACTTAGTGAGACCCTATCTCTAAAATAAAATACAAAATAGGGCTGGGGATGGAGCTCAAGTGGTAGAGGGCTCGCCTAGCATGCGTTAGGCACTGGGTTCAATGCTCAGCACCACATAAATATAAAATAAAGATATTGTGTCCACCTAAAACTAAAAAAATAAATATTTAAAAAATAGGGCTGGGGATCAGGGGCTCAGTGGTCGAGTGCCCCTGGGTTCAATCCCTGGTACCAAGAAAAAAAAAAAAAACCTAACTAATCAGACAGTAAAATGTACACCAAAACCAAAAAGAGGCCAGTGAAGAAGTATTCCACCAACCAAGAAATAACAACAGGCATGGTTGTTGTAATCCCAGAGACTCAGCAACTTAGCAAGGTCCTAAACAAACAACTTAGTGAGAACCTGACTCAAAAAAAAACGTAGGAAGCCGGGGATATGACTCGATGATAGAGTGCCCCTGGGTTCAATCCTCAATGCCAGAAAGAATAAAGAAAGAAGAGGAAGCAGGTAAGACCACGGGCCTCTCCAAATGCCTAGTACCATGCTCCTAGGGCTGCAGCCCAGAACTTGAGGCTCTGCTGAGTGTCCTTCAGAGGCACCTCACTGACCACAGTGCCCATGAGTTCTGCCATTGGTCTCTCCCAGATGGACATCCAGGCCCTGCCCAAGGTCTTTCCTCCAAATCTTCCTCAGGACCCAAACTCCCAGAAGAGGGTGTCCAAATCTATACCTTCCCTATGGGCACATTCAGCAAACACTCCTGGAAGACCTGCCCTGGGCCAGACCTCAGGATACAGCACAGCCCAGGCTCCTGGGCTCCACATGGCTGATGAGTTCCTTAGATCTATCACCTTGGCCTGAAGGATCAGACCAAGGCCTGGAAGAAATGTGTCAACTCGTAGAACATACTGCCAGGAGGGTACCAGGAAAATAAGTTCGAGGGACAACCTCCCAAAAGACCCTGCCTGCTGTCCAGTGACCACTGGGCTCCTGGGAGCATCCTGAGAGACTTTGTTCCCTGTAAACAGGCAGCAGAATTGTGCCCAGAGGGTCAGACCCTGGAGAACAGAGCTGGGGCAGGGAGCTGGGAGGGAGCATGAAGCCTGTCCAGGGCTTGGAAATGCCCTAGTAGAGGGTGAAGGAGGAGGCTTCCTGGGCAGGCAGGTAGGATGCCGGCAGTGGCAGGGGGAGCTCAGGGCCAGGGATTTTCCCTGACAAGAAGTAGGGACCCAGTGCCCATGTTGGGGTTGGAGCTCAGAAACAGGCGCTGGCTGAGGCCTGGCCAGGAGACTGCTGGGACTAGGTTGGGGTCACAAGATGAAGCATTCATGGGCCTCTTCTGGCCAGATGCTCCCCAGAGACATGGCGGATCGGATAGTGGGCACCCAAGGGCCCCTCTGGTGCACCTGTGGGAGGTTTGGCTTGCAGACAGCCAAGTTAAGAAAGACAGCAGCCCACTACCATCCAGCCTACTGCTGCTTCAGGGTAGCCTCTGTGCCAAGCACGAAGGCCAGGCCTGCCTTCCTCAGGACTCTTGCCAGGATGTATTGGTCACTTCCAGTTGGCCTTGTCCCCCAGTGCTCTCATCCCTGGTCCATCTTGGTCCACCTACTGCTTTGTTGGCCACACTCCCACACAAGCATGTCCCCTCAGCTAATGCTTACACAGCTCAGGAGATAGATGAGGTCATCATCCCCACACTCTAGATAAGGAACTGAAGCTCAGAGACATTGAGTAACCGGTCCAAAGGCACAGAGCTTGTATCAGTAGAACCAAGCTTCAGACCTTGGCAGACCAAAATTCCAGCTCTTAGCACCAGGCAGGCCCAAAGAAAAAACATGCTGCTCTACCAAAGCAGCATCAGAATAGGTGGTCCTGGCCCTGGCCCAGGCTGCTGACCCGCTGGTCACATCCCACTTTCCAGTGATGGGCCCTTGCCTCTCTGGACCTGTCGTCTGTGCCTCAGTAAGATGAACGGGCAGCTGTGACACCTTATCAGCCTCTGGTCAAACTCAGTCTAGTGATGCGCAAACTGGGCACTTGAACTTCACTTCCCCCAAGCTTCAGTGTCCTTACCTGCAGGTGGGGTTGAAATGTCATGTCAGCAGGTCATGGTGAGAGCCCACTCAAGGAACTGAGATGACCTGTGTCCTTCAGGGCACAACTGCCTGAAGTGGGCTAGAGAGCAGGGGTGGAAGTCAGCCCTAGGATGGGGCCAGAGAAGCAGTCCCAGTGTAGAACTCCCCAGCAGGACTCCTGCCCCCCCCCAACTCAGGAGGAGACAATGGGGGACTGAGCTGTGCACAGGCAGAGCACCCCACCCGCAGGAAGAAGGGCTCCCTCTGAGCAGCAGCAGACCCTCCCGCAGCTCCTGCTGGGCCGACCACTGGGCACAGCACCTCCTACTCCCGGGTCCCCATGGAGTCCATCCTCTCCCAGGCCATGCTCCACTGGGGCTGAAGGTGAGTCAGACGCAATGATGATCCCAAGAGTGGAAGGAGCAGGTGAGTCACCTGGGCCAGGAGAAGGAAGTGGGTTTTTACCAGAACTGTCACTGCTGAGGCCCAGAGAGCGAGAGCGTGACATCACAGCAGTGACCTCATCAGCAGGGACAGGAAGCACCTGCCTGGCTCCCCAGGGGCCTGTGCTCCACTGTCCCCTGTCAACCCACCGTGCCCTGGGCCTGCATTGAGCCCTTGGCCTGATAGGACCAAGACGGAGGGAGGACCATGTCCAGGCCGATGCAGGTGGGCAGGAGGTGGGGACATGCAGCAGCCACCCTCATGAAGGCCCCAACTGTGGGCTGGCAGCACCATCTCCAGGCTGCGTGGGGGCTGCGGCTGGGAGAGGTTGCGCTATGAAATGGAAACTTTGAGGAAAGTTGCAGGGTTCTAACTCTGGTTTGAAATTTTTCCCTTTGTTTTCCTTTTTTGTTGTTGTTGTTGTGAGTTTCTGCTTTGGTTTTGTTTTACCCAACTATGATGGAAGTGGCTCTGGCCTCAGAGGCCCATGGGAAGACCCTCAGAGGGTCCAGGCTCCCAGACCTGGAGCAGCCAGAAAGCCCCAGGTGGCCCAAAGGAGAGCCAAGCCACAGCTTGGGGTGACCAGTGATACCCCAGGTGGACCACTCCCCACACCCTGGCCCCAGGCCTGCCGGCTCCTCTGCGTACATGGGGGAAACAGAGGCCACCAATACCATCAGTCTGGGACAGAGGGGTCAGGAGTGCTACTCAGTGGGACCTGGCCGTGACCCACTCACACTGCCCCAGGGCCCCAACCCACCCACACTTGGCTGGACGCTAGCCGCACAGGAAGCAGAGTCTGTTTTCCTTCCTGGCGGGAGGCAGCCTGGTGGGAAGGAGGGCACCCATTACAGGTAGTGCCCAGGGCAGAGTCATTCACAGCATCTGGGTGCAGCCTCAGGTGCCTCGAGCCCAGCTCTCCAGCCTGGGAAGATCAGGGCAATGGGGCAGCTCTGAGCTCCTCTCAGTGGCAAGGGAAACCCAGCCCTCACCCCACCCCAGGCCTGGCAGCAGGAAGCATCTGGGGAAACAAGATAGGCAGCATGCTGGACAGTCAGGGCGGCCTGGAGACTGGGGTCCTGTCCCGCCTCACCACTCGGAGCCTTCCACCCACCCAGCCCACACAGTGTCAAGAAAATACTGAATTGTGAGTCAGCATCAAGTGGGAAGGGCCAGGGTTCAGCGGGCCTCTCTGCTAGGGGCCTTACCGGCCCCAAAAGGACACTGATGCCAACACTGGCAAATTATGATTGGGCGAGTCTCCTCCTCCTGCCCAAGCTGAAAACACCACCCACTCAGTGCTTAAAGGTCTTTATCAGGAGCACCATCACCTCTGTAGTCACAGGGCACTTCAAAACAATCAAGTAATAACCCCTAGCCCAGCGCAGGAGGGCCAGACCTTAAGCTGGTGTGGGGGCAGGGCTTCCCTGTCCAGATGCCTGAGGCCACCAGCCAGCATTGGCACAGTGACCTCAGCTGGCCCCTGAGGGTGGCTTCGGGATTACTCAGCCTTCTTTGCACCCCTGTAGTAGGTGCCCTTGTTCTACACTGAGGCTGTACAAGGCCACCACCTGTGGGGACGTGTGACCTCTCCCGGCTGCAGCCCCCACGCAGCCTGGAGATGGTGCTGCCAGCCCATAGTTGGGGCCTTTGTGAGAGTGACTGCTGCATGTCCCTCACCTCCTGCCCACCTGCATCGGCCTGGACTCGGTCCTCCATCATGGTCCTCTCAGCCCAAAGGCTCAATGCAGGCCCAGGGCACAATGGGTGGACAGGAGACAATGGAGCACAGGCCCCTGGGGAGCCAGGCAGGTGCTTCCTGTCCCTGCTGATGAGGTCACTGCTGTGATGTCACGCTCTCGCTCTCTGGGCCTCAGAAGTGACAATTCTGGTAAAAACCCACTTCCTTCTCCTGGCCCAGGTGACTCACCTGCTCCTTCCACTCTTGGGATCATCATTGCGTCTGACTCACCTTCAGCCCCAGTGGAGCGAGGCCTGGGAGAGGATGGACTCCATGGGGACCCAGGAGCAGGAGGTGCTGTGCCCAGTGGTCGGCCCAGCAGGAGCTGCGGGAGGGTCTGCTGCTGCTCAGAGGGAGCCCTTCTTCCTGCGGGCGGGGCGCTCTGCCTGTGCACAGCTCCATCCTGCACTGAATCAAGGCAGGGGCTGGGATTTCCAGTGGGTTACAGAGGTTCCAGGGGTCCCGACTGTCTGGTCAGGGCATAGTCAGAATGGAGCCCTGGCCTCCTGGTCCTGAATCTAGTGCCCTTCTGAGTAAACCAGGCCAAGGCTAGAGCAGGGAGCCCCAAGTCCCTGCTGGACAGCAAGATGAATGTGGCAGCAGCGGGGACAGGACCAGCAAGTATGGTGCTGGCACAGTGTCCATGAGTCCCCAGCCCTGCCAAGCCTTCACAAAGAGGCTGAAGGGTATACCCAGCTGTGCTGGAGTGGACTGGGAAGGGCAGAGGGGCCCACACTAACACTGCATGCCTTGTCCCCAGCAGGGCAGCAGCCCCAGGGTGAAGGTCCTGGTGTACAGCCATTTGCTCAAGTTTTCCTGTTAGAGGTCCACAGTGACAGGGCCTCTCTCCTACCTGCTCCTTCAAAGGCTGCTTCCTATGTTTCCACAGGGCTGGCCTGGAGGGACCCACAGGCCTGGGAAGCACAGGGGGAGGGCACATGTCCTGGACCCACATTCTGAACTGGCCCTTTGGTCTGGGGCTGGATGGCCATCCTCGTGACTCAGCACCCCACCAAGTGTCCAGCTGGGAAGGCCTCAGTGGCCCAGAAGGGACCCAAGGAACAGAGTGAGGAGACTCAGTGGCACCTGGAGTGGCAATGGGTGCCTGAGCCCCACCTCTGGGCAGAGGAAGGGAAGAAGTGTTGTGGGCAAGTCCAGGCCTGGGGGACCGGAGCTTCTATTTCATCCCCACCTCCACCTTTTCCCAGTTCCGGATAAACCTGGTGGAGCTCCCCAGGGCCTTTCTCTGAGGAGCCAGAGGCAGCACCACTGGTTTCTCACCCAAACCTGATTCCACTCTGGACAGAGCCAGGAAATATATGGTTATGCCTGTCCCCAAAGGGAATCCTTCTGCTACATGGTGGCCTTGGGACACCTCTGTTTGCCAGTTTGAGCAGGGGTCAGGTCCAGGGTGCTGGGGGACCAGGAGCTCTGGAGCAGCCACTGCCCACTTATCCCATGTGCCCTGTCCCTGCTCTCCTCTTATCCCAGACTCATTCTCTCCCACCCTGACTGGCTTAGAGGAACAGAGAGGAAGGAAGGGGTGGCCCTGAGGAATGGGGAGGAAGCTGCTCACTTTCTTTACAAAGAGCATTCTATTAATTCTCAGGCACCCAGCCTTGGATCTGCAGGACTTGTCCTGGCACCCAGTGGGCTGTTCCAGCCCTGAGCAGCAAATGCACCCTGTGTCTTCATCTATGGATGGGGCCCTGGGTGTGGTGGTGATGAGAGACACAGCCTCCTGCACAGGTCAAGCCAAGGGGAAGCCACCAGCACTGACGTCAGCTCTGGGCAGTCCTCAGGATACTACCGGGAGGATCTGAGGGGCCTCTAGCTTCTGATACTGCCTCCTGGAGATGGGCCGCTTCCAAGCAGCCCACTCCCTGTGAGGCACAGCAGGCTCAGTGGCAGCACCCCAGAAACATCTCAATTTCTCCCAAACCAGAAGAAATCAGGCTTTCAGACTGAGAAAATTGCTTCAATGTATAATGTTGATGTATGCATCTTCATGCTGCTACATAAAAATAGGAGAGCACACTGGGCCCACCAGAGCCAGCTAAAACTCCAAATGGAGGCGCTTCGTGAAGTCCCACATCTCCAGACTGAGCCACCTTGTTATCTGGCCTCCCGAGAAAGTGGATGAGATAACAAGCAGGTTTCCCAAACAGACCAGTCTTATCCCCATGATGATGATGTTTCCTCAGCTTCATTCCTTACCAAATAAAGCCATCTGATGTCAACCAGCTAGTTATTTCTCTGTTGTTGTCTCTGCTGGTCCCCTTCATTACAAAGGAAGTGACTTCAAAATGACCAACCTGATTTTTTTGTTGCTACTTTCGGCAGCTTTCCTGTCTGTAAGCCAATCACCTTGGCTCGAGCGGCCGGAACACTTTTGTGTTTTTATGGAACAAGGCATTGTCCGATTCTAGAATTGAAAATCAAGCCTTAAGCCGTGTGTGTGGGACAGTGCAGCAGCTGGTAGTTAGGGGTCCAGTCAACCTGTGTTTCGGACAGGGAGCGGTGCATGGCCGACCAGCAGTTGACAGACCTGCTTGTCCTGAAGCACCATGAGTGCCAGGCAGGGTGTGGGGGTGCATGATCTCCTTAGGAAAACAAGAAAGAAAGAAAGGAAAGCCAGTAAAATATTTAAACTCAATGTGCTATAATTGGGGGCTTTGACACTGCTGGTCCAGTTACGGTCCTGCCTCTGGGCTGCAGCCCTCAGGGCTCCAGGGCCCATACAGGCACCTGTAGCCTGAAGCTGCTAAGGCAGGCTGACATGCCCAGATGTGGCTGTGGGCCAACCCAGGTAAGGGGTGTCCTTGGACAATGGGGTGTTGCCCTTAGAACCTCCCATCTCCAGACTAGGTACCGCCCTCCGTTTGCCCCTCATGCAGTGAGCAGCTACAGCAGATGCACCTGGCCTCCCCAGGTGCACACCCAGGGCTGCAGGCAGCATGAGGTTCTCCCCACAGCGTCAGCTCTGCTGCCTTCAAGGAAGCCCAGTAGTGGCTATGACCACTTTCAAGGTCAGCATTGCCGACCACAGCCTTGCTCATGCCTCAAGGATGCCCCTGAGCATGGACCCCATGAAAAGGTCTCCACCAGACTCCCCTGGTAGCTATGGGAGTGGCATGGGGGTTCTTTGGGCCAAAGAAATTTGAGGTATGATATAAGACAGACCCATCCTTTCTGGCCATGGATAGAGCCAAGATCAGTCCCTTCTTTGGTTCACTTTGGGTCCCTGTAATAAAACCTCCTCAGGCCAAATCAGAGTCCAGAGTGGGTGACAAGTGGCCCCATACAACACCTCCTGGGTGTCCTAGATCAGTTTTTCAGAATGCCAGCTTCCAGGGCCTGGGAAAAGAGGTGTGAAAATGCAGGTTTACGGGGGTCAGTGGCTGGGGTATGTGGAGATAGCCCGGGGTGGGCGTGTCCCTCCCTGGAGCAAACAGCATCCCTTGGACCCCGGGAAGGCTCCTTAGAAACCCTGAGGATTCAGGGCGGGGGGACCCCCTGGGGAAAGCCCAGCTGTTATTTCTGGGACTTGTGCAGCCGTCCAATACAGAGGGTCTAAGGCACCATCATTGTGTAGATAAGGAAACCAGGTCCACAGAGGGGGATCAGCTAACTGAGGGACACACACCGGTTATGGCAGAACTAGGGCTACCCCCAAAGGATGACGCCCGAGGTCAACTGGGGGGCTCTGGGGAGCTCTTTCTTCTCTGAGCTGTGACTCTCTCTTCTGAAAGACACCAACTGTGGGGAGCCAACTGTGTGGCATTCCTGGGTGGCAGAGAGAGAGTACCTGGCAAACCTTGTGGCACAACAGATTCTCAAGCTAACATCTACTGATCCTTTAATATGGGGCCCTGGCTGACTCCTTCAGGGGCATCCTGAGACTCTCAAATGGAAATGAACTAGCCCAGGCCTCCTGGGGTCCAGAGGTCCCAAGGGCAGCAGGAGCCAGGGAGACACCTGAGGGTGTTCGGGCAGGCAGGCCTCCTGGCCTGCAGCTGGCTCTTGAGACCCTCCAGCCAGCTGGGCCCTGGCCACCCTCGCAAGCTCAGCCCCATGCTCTAGTCCTTGAACACACTTTCTGGGGCTTCAGAGTCTGCCTAAGTCTGTGTCCTGTACCAAGGTGCCCTTGTCCATGCATTTAGCCCAGTCCACTCCATGCAGACACAGGAGTCCTGCCTGATTCAGCAAAGCCCCCTGCCCCTTGTCTGGCTTGCTGCATACCTGGGCATACCCAGGATCTCATCCAGAGTGTCAGCACCCAGGCTGTGCCACCTCATTCTCACCATGCTCATGGGGAGGTGCCCTGATTCTCACCCCCATTTGGCAGGGTAGGGCAGGAGGCTGGCTGTGCTCCCTCTACAAATCCATCACCTCCATCTGTGGACCGTGGCAGCTGATGAAGAGCGGCCTTCACGCCCATCTTGCTGGGTCTCAGGAGACGGGGGCTCTCCAGAGCTAGAGCAGGTCTGGCTCATCCCAGTGGCATCCAGTCAGGTATGTAAGGAGTCCCCAGCCAGCCTCCTGCCCAACATCTTCCCTCAGGAGCCAGCTCTACTTGGCAGTGAACTAGAGTAGGCTGCCCTGGGGCTGTCCCAGCTGGGTGGGGAGTGCCTGAGGGCAGGTTGGGCCCCCAGTGCTGATCCACACAGGCCCATACTGAGTGTTTGCCAGACAGGGGACCCCCACCCAGGCTGCCATCCCATGCTGCTGCAGGGCCAAGAATCACTACTTGGCTCACACACAAAGTATTCCGCAGGAGCTCAGCCTGGGTAGGGCTGGGGGTGGGAGGCGGCTCCCGACACATCTGGAAAGCATCATCTCCCTGCAGATAGCACAGCCTGTTTGCTGGGGAGACGCGCACCCCACCCACGCCCAAGCCCAAGCCCACAGTCTTTGTATCCAAACTGTTCTTAGTGATGAGTCCTGGGGAGCAGGCGCTGATGCCTGTGCCCCTTGGAAGCTGAACGTCCCTTCCTGGGAGTTTCCCACATCCGTCTAGCTTATTCTAGAGGCTTCAGAGTTTTGAGTTTGCTCTGGAATGTGTCTCTGAGAATGGTGTGGAATAAAGCTCTGGAATAACCAGCTCACATCTCTTGAGAATTACCTAGACTTTTTAGAGAATAATCTACCCTTTCTCGTCTGATTTGCAGAGCCAATTTTAGGATTGATCCTAATCCCAAGAGTCAAGGCCTGACAGTGGACAGGTACAGGCAAGAGCTATCCTGAGAGGCCAGCTGGTCATCTGTGGGGGGTGTAGAGGCAGCAGGGCCAAGGACACTCAGAAGGCCTGTTCTTTCTCTCCTGGGAGCACCCTGTGGGCAGGGTCTGCTCTAGAGAAATGGGTCTGGCTTCCCAGTCACGGTCCAAAACAGGCCCAGAGTCCTGTAGCAGGGCACAGGTGGTGCTGTCAGAGGCCCGGGTCTCCTGTCTGAGTCCGCCTCAATTTCCTGGATTCTGGGAAGCCTCTGGGGGGTGGGGTGGAAGGGCACTGATCAAGCCCCTAACAGGGGTGTGCCCATCCGGCAGCTCTGGCTAGCTCTTCCTGTGAAGACTGACCACACGAAGCTGGGTGGAGTTTCTGGGAGGTTGTCCGGTCATCTGGAGTCAGGGGCTGGCCAGCAGAAAGGCCCTAAAGGTCACACAGGCCCAAGCCTCACAGAACAGCAGGAAGTGAAGCCCAGGGATGGCCCGCAGTCACAGCCACAGCCGCACAGGGGGGCCTAGTGCTACTGGGAAAAGCAGGCAGTGGCTGTGACTGGGCCCAAGCACTGGCCCTGTCTGTGCACCATAGGCCTTTAGCCCTCCCATCTCAGAGCTTTTGACTGACCATCCCCCAAGGCTGGTCTTCCAGCTGACCTACTCCAGAGTGTCCTGGGCTATGCCGAGCTGACTGTGCAGTCACCCCGGAGCCAAGCCATGCTGACCAGGCGGCCAGGCCCTGGAGAGGCTGAGCAACACGCAGGAGGATGAAGCAGGTTCTGAGGCTTCAGTCTCAGGTTAGGGGTGCAGTGTTGGGCTCAGGAGGCAGAAATATGGTAGGACAGGAAGTTGGGGAGATGCCAGATGGCTCTAGATGCCTCAGTGGGGGCCTGATGGGGTCTCCTCATGATGCTGGGTGCTTGGGATTTCAGGCTGGGCCGTGGGGAGCAGGCAGATCTCGAAGGGCTGAATCTGAACAGAGATGTGCTAGGGCACTGGGGGGCTGAACTAAGAGGATGTAGAGAGGGAGGGACCTAGGATCCTTGAGAACAAAGCCCAGGCGGGAGGGCAGGGCACTGTGGAGGAGACTGGACCACCACCCCTCCTCCCATGCAGGCCTCCCTACGTCGCCCCCACCCCTCCAGCTAGCTGTTCCCAGAATGCTTGGAGCAGCAGAACTACAGCGGCCGCTGCGCCTGTTGGCCCCGTGCTTGGTAGGACTGCCCTGGGGACGGGGTGGGCAGTGGGCCAGCTGCCACTAGGGTCAGGGGAAGGAAGGAGAGCCCGAGCTTTGGGTTCCTGCACTAGGATGAGGGAGGCAATTGGGGCATCCCCGTGTGCTGGGTGCCCATGGAGGAGCGCACAACCAGACCCCTGGCCTGACTGGGAGTTGGGGAGCACAGGGCCCTCCTTCAGGAGCCCAAGAGCAGGGTGCAGAGTGGGCACCAACTCTTCCCAGCCCCAGTGCATCTGCAGAGGGGGCACCTCTCCAGGGCACCCTGACAGGCTGTAAACCACAGGCAACACGTGCAGAAGGTCTGGAAGCAAGCGCCCTGCAGCAGCCCTGGGCACGTGTTTAAGCTCATCCGCTAGTGAGTTTTCACAACCCCAAAAGGCCACCTCCCAGGCAGCCCCAGATGCTGAGAGGCCAGGGCCGGTTAATGAACCCCTCTTTATTTCAGCTTTATCAGCTAAAAGTGATTTTACACAAAATAATGTGTCAGAGGTAATTGCTCCTGGGCACAGATCCCAAATTCCAGCCTGCAACCAAAGGCTAAATGTGTCCATTAATGATTCAGCCTCTGGAGCCAGTCCCAAGGGACGGAGCACAGGGAGTTGTCAGAGAGGAGACCCCCACACACAAGTTCCTGGCGGGAGGCCAGCCCAGCCCTGCCCAACAGGAACTGATTCCTGCCCAGTGGGGGCGGTGAGGGTGGAAGCTTCTCCACAGGGGTGATTCCAGCACCCGCAGGGCAAACAGGCTTCCCTTTGTGGGCCCCAGAGCAGGTCACGGTCACTGCCCAGGTGCCACCTGCCTGAGGTCAGGACGAAGGCCCAGGGAGCTTGGAGCAGAGGGGCTGGGCCGCCCCCACCCCCAGTTTCCCTCTGCACCAAGAGCTGTTCTCTGGGAAATTCTTGGATGGAGAAAGGACAAAATCAGGAGTATTGAGCACAAGCATGAGGAACCCAGCTCAGCAACAGAAGCAGAGGCAGGCACCTGGGGTCTCGGGTGGCTGTCCTCCCAGGGGATCAAGAGCTCCTGGACAGAGAGGTCTGGGCTCCACCCAGCTCTGCCGCCCGTCTGCTGTGAAAGGCCCCTCCCACCATGTCTCTTAGCCTCAGCTTCCTCATCTGTAACCCGGGACAGGGCACTTGACCCCCGCCGCCATGAAGCTCCATGAGGCTGGGCATACCAACACCTGGCTGGCTTTGGCACCTGGCAGCGTCCAGCATACAGAGGTCATTTGTGCTACAGTTTGATCCTGAGGCTCCGGTCCTTGCCAGATCCTTTTCAGCCTCAGCCCCTGGTGGGGGTGGGGAGGGGGGGTATATTTGCCGGTCGATATTGGATGGTGTTCACATCCAGCGCTTGGGGCTGATGGGGGAGTCTGGGGGGACACCAGGAATCTGGACTTCCCCAGAGGAGGTCAGGGCCAGGGTAAAACTATGCATATTTTATATGCAACAGGTTTATTGCTCTAACACATATACATCAAATGGACACTTTCATGTAATTAATGGGATTGAACCCAGAGCCTCAAGCATGCTAAACACATGCTCTACCACTCAACTGCCCCAGCCCCAAAATGTACCCTTGAAAGTGTACAGTCGGGTGGTTTATAGCACAATCCCAAGGCTCACAGCCACTACCCAATTCCATCGTTTTCACCTCATACCTGTTAGCTGTCTGCCTCCCGTGTCCCACAGCCCCTGGCATCACCGATCTACTTTCTGCCTCTGTGGATTTGCCCATTCTGGACAACTCATAGAAATGGAATTAGACAAAATGCAGGGTTTTTTTTAAAAAAAACTGTCTTTTCCCACTTAGCAAGTCATCAAGGTAACTCCATGTTGTGGCCTGTACCAGAACTTTATTCCTTTTTATGACTGAATAATATTCCACATATTGTTCTTCATTCATCAGCTGATGGATGCTCAGCTTATTTTCCTTTGGGTCAATGGTGAATAATGCTACTAACAAACACACGTTCAAGTTTGGGTATGAATGTGTGTTTTCATTTGCCTTCATCATACACCCTGGAGTGGAATCGCAGGGTCACATGGTAGAAAGAATATCAGTTACCAAAAAAAAAAAAAAGTAGAAGAAATAGAGGAAAGTATGTATAAATGTTAAATGTTACAGGGCAACAGGAGTCAACTAAACTCCCCGAGTCAGTGTACATCTAAGAGCCCAGGGCACAGCAGGACTCAGTGCAGACACACAAGGCCCTGCACCTCACCTGCACAGGGTGCTAGGAGCCCCTCCAGCCCCCTCTTTCTAGCCTGTGCCTGCAGGCTCTCCCAGGGAAGACTCCCCAATGACTGGCGGTGGTTCTGGAAACCTCCTTTCCCCCTTAAAAGTATTTGGGACCAGGCAAGCATTGTAGCTCGGTGGTAGAGTGCTTGCCTAGCGTGTGCAATGTCCCCAGTTTAATCCCCAGGAGTGGGAAAAAAAACAACTAGGGACCTCCCAGGTTTGTGGAAAGGGACATGGATGAGATGTGGCATTGCCACCTGCAGCCCTGACCTGCGCATTCTCTTCAATCTCTTCCAGCTCAAGGAGAATGAAGGCCACCACTAGGGGGATTGAACCCAGGGACCTTTACCACTGGGCTACACCCTCAGCCCTTTCTATTTTAATTTTAAGACAGGGTCTCCCTAAGTTGTTAAGGCTGGCTTTGAACTTGCGATTCTCCTGCTTTAGCCTCCTGACACCTTGAGTCTAGTAGGAGAAGATCCTGTGGCTGAGATGGGCCACAGCAGAGGTGGCCATTGTGGAGGTGACCTGTGACCTGTGGATGGCCATTAGCGATGCCATTTGCTCTCACATCCATCTGTCACCATGTCACAGGCTGTTTAGGAGAGGTGGAGGAGTGGGGCTCTTTGGAGGTAAAGAGATTAAAATGAGGGAGAAGAGGGGCAAGGAGAAGCCTGAGCTAAGGGGTCAGCAGTTGGGTAAGAGGTCTGGGTGCAGGCAGAAGTCGGGGGGTGGAGGGACAACTGAGGAAGGACGCCTCCCTCCAGGGTGGGAGGCTGGGAAAGGGGGCGGTGCTGCCAAAGAAGCCCAGGCTTTCCTTATGCCCATGTCGCCATGGTCATCCAGTCAAGGACACAGGACTGGAGGAGAAAGGGTAGCTGCAGGCAGGGGAGGGGCCCCAGGGAAAGCACTGCAGGACCCCTGGGCCAGACAGAAGCCCCCAGGGGGAAGGAAGGTGGTGGTCAGGAGGAACCTGAGCAGGATGGCCCCAGAGCCATCTGGAGGCATGACCTCATGGGCACCCCTGCAGCCCCTGGACACCTGCTGCAAAAACCAGGCCTGCGCCCTGTGGGCCCTCTGTGACCTGCAGAATGGTGTGTCCAGGGGCCTTTGGTTGGAACTTTCCACCCCACCCCCATCCAGTGTGCCCTCACCCTCATCCTGTCCCCTGCAGAGAGGGTCGCTGTCTCACCACATGGTACTCCCTGCCTTGGACATTCACATCCCAAGGAGAGGCCTGCCTGGCTGGACTGTGCCTGAGTGTGGTGTCAGGCTATGGCCACCAGGACAATAGGAAAGGGTTCAGGAATGAAGAAGGCCAGGTCCTGACCATGGCCTGCACCTGAGAGGCACTTTCTACTGGAAGAGGCTCTCTCTTAGAGGGTGAGCTGCTCAGGGCCCTTCCCTGAAACCCTCTGGACAGGAAGCACTGAACCACGGAGCAGGACAATTGCCAACAGGATGCGAACACCAGCCCCAGCTGTCCTGGTGACTGCCCCAGTGGCCCACTCACCTAGATTATTGGTCCATTAACAGTGATCCCAGGGGGCCATGGCTGGGAAAGATGGTCACAGAGCCCACCCAGCAAGTGATCAGGGCCAGCCAAGAGCATAGGGTGGGTGTGCTCAGAAGTCCTGCTAGACAGCCATGGATAACAGGGAGGGCAGCCACAGGAAGAAGGTGACCAAGAATGGCACCCAGAATGAGGCTGCAGCCCTGAGGGCCCAGCAGGGTCTGGTGGTTGGACTAGTCAGGCTTTTGGAGGCACCAGCTTGGAGGGCCTGCGAGAGGATTTGTGCTGAGCTGCAGGACAGGGACCCACTGCTCAACCCCTCCCACCTCAAATCTGGTGACACCCCTGGGGTTGGCAGGAGCCAAGCAGGAGGCCTGAGGGAAGGGTCAGCCATGTGGCCCCAGTGACCTGGAGCAGGGAGCCAGGACAGGCCTGAGACTGCACCCACAGTGGTCAGAGGCCTGACTTGGGGCCCCAATATACCCTCCTCTGGCAACCTGCTGGCTCTTCTGACCAAGGCCAGACCTTGTCAGTGAGGGCCTCTGAGCCCAGGTCTCGGGGGAAGGCAGAGGTGGAGCCTCAGGGGCCAAACACCTGGAGCAGGTGCGGCACTGTCTCCTCCTACCTGTGGAACCTCCTGCCCGTGAAGGGCGAGGAGTTAGAGAGCCTGGATGCAAGAGAAGGAGCTCAGACTTTATCCAGCAATCAGGAGCCGGAGCCTTACAGGATGGCCTGATCAGATCTGTGGGCAGGCCACTGTGTGGACACTCAGGAAGCGTATAATGGGGACAGGAAGCTCAGAGGATGGCACTGGTGTCCAGAGAGAGGGGCACAGGGGCCAGGGCTGGGCAGGGAGCTGCTGGAATCCAAGGAGGCTAAGGCCTCTGGCACGCACCCCAGGGTGACTAGCGGGACATCTGGGGACACAATGTGCCACCCTGGGTCTTGGGGTCCCCTTCCTCTCCTGGGAGACCCCCAGAGGGGTGCCACTTGACATCCCAGCATCCTTTGTGGGGAGTGCCCCACCTGCTGTGCTCCCTGCTTCCCAGACTGCTACAGTCCCCCAGATACTGGAGCTCTGGCAGGCAGGCTGGGCAACCGTGTCCCCAGGTTGCCCCCCACACTGGCCTGAAACCAACCTGTAACTGCGGCTCCTGGTGGCTTCCAGAGCTCAGAGTCCAACTGTGATCCTCACAAGGGCATGGCCAAGCTCCCTTGCTTGGCTTGCTGCTTCCCATGCTGCCCACCTCACTGCACAGCTGGGCTGGCCTCCTGGCCTCCTGGCCTCCACGGCCTCAGCTCCCCCATGTGCAAAGTAAGGGGGGCTGAAAGGTCTCTGCAACTTCATCCTTACCCCCTGAACTTCCAAGTGCCAGGCCCTTGCATAGTGCTGGTGTCACAGAGAGATCAGAAGGGAAGGACAGACATGTGTAGAGAAGGTAGCTTATGTGACCAGGGGACAGAGAAGGAGGGGGAGGTCAGAGCAGGGACACAAGTTGGTGCTCGAAGCCTGGGGTGAGGCAAGACTGAAGTTACTGCTCCTTTTCTCCCCCAGGCGTGAGCACCTAGCACTGGCTCTTGCCCATAGGCATGTTGCTGAATGCATTAAATTGTCACTGTGGCAGCCGCCGGTAAGTGACTATCGATATGTGTGAGTTACAGAGACCTGTCGTGCTAGAACCTGCACCTGGCTTGAAGGTATGTCTCATTAGTTCCAGTTTACCAATGAGGAGACTGAGGGTCAGAATGGTATAAGTCCCTGTCAGTGAGAAGCCTTGCAGAGTAAGGGGCTCAGCGAGGGATCTGATCCAGAGCCTTGGGACAGACAGCCCAGTCCTGGAGACCCCCGAGGGAGGAGCACCTGGTGACCCCCAGGATGGCTTATCCTCAGGGCCAGCCCCCCTTCATCTGACCTGACCTGCTTGGAGCAGGAATCATGGGCCAGGCTGAGATCCCCAAGCCCAGTGGGTCAGAGACAGCTTCTTGGAGGAGGGAGGACCTGAGCTGAGCCTTGGGGGCCAACATGATCCTAACTAGAGGATTCAGAGGCCAGGGCATTGCGGGGCCAGCCACAGCAGGAGTAAGGGGGGCCTGGAGGCTCGGGGCTGAAGAGGGAGTGAGAATCCAGAGGCTAGAGGTGTGCAGGGCCCAGGAGCTGGAGTGGAGGGCCAATGGGAGTAGGAGCCACCAGCCCTCTAGCATGTGGCCCTTGGGACCCTGGAGATCATGTTTGTGGGGACCCTGAAGCAGACTCTGGGGAGATCTTGGCAGTGTCATGACCTCTAAGACCATGCCCACTTTGCTTATAGGACCAGCCCTCCTGAGGTGCACCAAGCCTGGTGGCCGCCAAGAGGCAGGGAGTTAGGGTCTAAGGGTGCTCCAGGGTGCCCCAGAGGAGCCCTGTCCCCTGGCCTCTCCTCATAGCAGCCAGTGAAGGAGACATGCACCCCTGACAGCCACGTCTGATGGCTCACAGATGGATTGCTCTTCCCAGGCAGCAGGCCCCAAGCCCAAGCCTGCAGCCCCAGTGGGACTGCGTCCTCAGCCCGCCTCGCACCTGGCACTGCCTGGCGCATGGCTCCACCAGGCCCCAGGCCAGGCTGCTTTGCCGGTGGAACTGCAGGCAGGCGGCGGCCGCCCACAGATCAGGAAGCACCTGAGCCAGGCTGCAGGGCTCCAGGCGCACTGCTGCCATGTGACCTCAGGCATCTCTGCATGGGTGCCCTCATCTGTTGGGTGGGATGGCAGCAGTGCCCACTCAGAGGCCACAGAGAGGGAAGGAGGTCATGTGTGTAAAAGTGCCCCAGAGAGCCAGCAGATAGGGAGACACGTAGAAAGCATTCAGCTGCACAAAGGGTCACCTGCAAGCCCACCAGCTTCCCATGAGGCCACCAGGCATCGAGGGTGCCTGCCCAGAAGGCACCCAGTGGGAGAGTTCTGGAACACAGGCCATGCTTGAACCCCTCAGTGTCCCTCCAACAGTGACCTCCTCACCCCTCCTCCCTCTCCAGCAGGGCCTGGTGTGAGTCTCCTGGCCCCTTGGACCCTGCAGCACATCTGGAGACTGGAACAACCATAGGACCCACAGTGGCACTGGTGCTATACGTGGCCTGTGAGCCCAGGGCAGGTTGCCTGCACCATCCTGTCCTGGTGCCTGTGCCATTTGCCAGGGTGCCCAGTGAGCCCTCTTCGCCCTGTGCTCAGCATGGAGTGGTAAGATGCCCCATCCTTCCTGCAGTGCTGCCCTAGGCTGCTTCCTTGGCTTGAGGGAGGCAGACATTGGCTCTGGGAGACTCCAGGAAAGAGGAGCAAGTTCCCAGTTCCCCTCAGCAGCCAAAAAAGCACTTGGCAGGCAGCTCAGCCTCACACCAGAGACCTAATTACAGAAGCACTATACCAGGGCCTTCCAGCAGAAGGCTTGCTGGGGCAGGCACTTACCACCACCATCTCAAACCCAGAAAAACCCAGCCAGGGGCATGTGAACGGTTAGAGCCAGAGGCTCTGTGGTCAGTGGCCAACATTCAAGTCCCCACCCCACCACTTAGCAGCTGTGTGGCCCCAGGCAAACTGCTCAATCTCTCTGATTTTGTCCACTCATCTAAAAAGTGGGGGTGACAATTGTAGTATCTTCTTCTGGGCATGATTATGAGGGTTAACCAAGTTGGCAAGGGACTGGAAAGGAGCCTGGACCCCAGGAAGGGTAACAACTGCCTTTTGGAGGAGGGAGACAGGATTGAAAAGGGCCAGGGACCTGGTTACAGTAGACAGGTGCCTACTGCCTTCCAGAATACCACATCAGTGAGATCTGGGAGGTCCACAGGGCAGAGACAGGGAGGAGAAATCAGAGCACTTTTCAAAGGCACATGGCAGCTGGGGTGACGGGTCAGGTCTGCAGACCTAGGCCCCATGTGGCTGCAAAGGCCCTGTGGGAAGAGAGCCCACCAGCTCCTGCTCACCTGCCCACCTGTTCCTGCAGCACATTTGCAGGGCACTGAGTGTGCTGCCTGCAGGCTGGAGGGTTCTGCCTGGAGGAGCAGCTTCCAGGTGTGAGAGGCAAACGTTAGGCCACACATAGGAGGCCACCCAAGTGCCCCCAAGGAGGGTTATGCCAGGAAAGGGCAAAGGCAAAGGACGTGCCCCTGAGCTGATATCTGCACAGAGATCTGACAGAGGGGAAGGAGGAGTCTGTGCCAGGCTGGCTTCAGGGACTGCATGGTGACAGGACCCATGCTATGGAGGGCCCACCTTGGGCCTGTGCGGGCAGGCCCACCTCACACCCTTGATCACTGGAGTTTGGAATCCATGTTTTGTAAGCAAATCCAGCGGGATCCTGCAGCATGCCCTGCAGGTTGGAGCCTCAGATCCTGAGTGGCCGCTTTCCACTGGCTGTTTGGCTGTCCTGCCCCAGGTGACAGAGCCACAGTGTGGTGGGTGGATGAGTTGGTGGCCTGAATGTCTAACCCACCTCCTGTCCAACTACTGCTCAACTTGGGGGGTTGAGCGCAGACAGAAGAGGAGGCTTCCTTGCCCCGAGGCTGGGCTGCACAACATGCCAAAGAAGCCGAAATTGAAAGACCAAGGGCAGGGGGAGCCTTCCTCTGTAACAACTCTCTCTGGAGAACCCGCCTGGTCCTGTGGAAGTTCATCAATGCCCTCTGAGGACAGTGTCCCCATAACCTAACCACCTCGCACCAGGCCACCTCTCAAAGTCCTACCCACTCACCACCACCACACTGAGACCAAGCTTCCAGAAACCTTGGGACAACTCAAACCACATCCAAACCACAGTGGGGATGATACTGGCTTGACCCTTGGTGGTAGCACTGGAGTTGGTGACAATGGAGACATTGAAGGTAAACTGAAGGACTTTCCAGGTAGACTAGATATAGGGTGATTCCCAGGTTTTGGCCTAAGCACATGGAAAGATGCGAGTGCCCCAACTGATGTGAGGAAGGTTATGGGAGAAGCATGGGTGAGGAGTAGATCTGATTGCTGCTGTAACAAGTGGCTCCAACCATGGGGGTTTAGAAATATGCTCAGTAGATCTCATACAGTTCTGGAGGACAGAAATCGCACATGATCTCACTGGTCTAAAGCCAAGGAGTCACGGGGCCAGTTCCTTCCTCATCTTTTCCAGCTCCTGGAGGCCCCCTGCATCCTGTGACTTTGGATCCCTTCCTCTCATCCCTCCAGCCACTTCCTTCCGGTTGCCACACTTCCTCCTGTGACCTTCTCACCCTCCTCTTATGAGAATGCATAAGATGGCGGGTAGCCTCCACTTGAATGATTCAGGATCCTCCTCCATCTCAAGATCCTTGGCTTATCCACATCTGTAAGACTTCTTTTGCCATATAAAGTTGCAGCCAGAGATTCCAGGGATGAGGATGTGCTGATCTTTTCAGTTGACCACAGGGGTGAGAAATAGGAATTTAGGTTTGGACATATTAATCCAAATGCCTTTTGGACACACAAGTAGAGATGTCAAGAAGGCAGTTTGATGAAGGAATCCGGAGTTTCCTGGAGAGGTCAGGTGGAGAACTGCATTTGGGGATCATGAGTATATAACAGCATTTAGATCCAGGAAGCTGGACATGATTTTTTTAGTATTGTCATTCCATCCAGTTGGAGAAATCTCCCAAAAAGCGGAACCAAAAGACAAAGAGATAAGAACCGGGGGAGAAAAGATAAAATTGGAAGAACTAACTGGTAGAACTAAAATCTGCATATCAGATTACATAAAGAAAACAGAAAAATGAAATCATCAAAGAAGCCAGGCATGTTAGCAAAGGCTGTAATTCCAGCCTCAAGAGGCCGAGGCAGGAGGCCGGGTTCAAGCCCCAGGGCCACAAAAATACAAAAAGGGTTGGGGATATAGCTGTGTGATAAATCTCCCTTGGGATCTATCTCCAGTCCCAGAAAGAAAAAAAAAAAAATCTAAGAAACAGCATTGCCTTACAAGCAAGGAGCAAGGAAAATCCCACCACACAGCAGATTGGGGAAAATGTGTCAGGTTGCAGCAGGTATTAACTCCCAGAAGAACAGAGCAGAGAGGAAAGAAGATGTCATCGTAACAAGGACATTTTACAATAATTAAATAAATGTCCCTTAAAACTCGCCTTCTACAAACCATTCGCTAAAAATGCAGGGCTTATGAGAAAAAGTGCTTAGGAACAGACTGCTCAGAACTTAGGGAACATTTTATAAAGGGATATTGACATGTAATTTACATACAATAAAACTCCCCCCTATGAAGTGTACGATTTGGTGAGTTCTGAGCAGCATATGGAGGCCCCCAAGCACCATCAGGAACAGGAACCATCTCCTTACCCCACAAGACTTTCCTCGCACCCCCTGTAGCCATCTTTCACCCTCTGCAACTGTGGCCCTGTGGCAATGGCTCCAGTGTCCCAGGAAGGGCACCCACGTGGCTTCTGTGTCTGGCTCTTTTCACTTGGCCTGATGTTCTTGGATGCCCATTTTTCTGCATTTGTTGGTTTGTTCCCTGTTATGCTGTCGTATCCCATTATCCAGACGTTCCACACTCACCCGCTGAAGGGACCTGGTAATATCTCCAACTGGGGGGTGTTATGGCTGACCCTGCTCTGCACATCCACCTTCAGGTCTGTGTGTGAACATGTTTTCATTTCTCAAAGGCAAATGGCTGGAGTGGACTATATGCACATGCGTGTGCGAGCATGTGTGCATGTGTGCCCGCGTGCACACACACACACACACAATTTCATAAGAAAATTTGAAACTGCTTTTCAAAGGAGCTGAACTCCCTCTGCTTTCTCCGTGACTGGGAGTTACAGGCACGTGACATCGCAGGTGAATTGTGGTCTTATTCATTTCAGACTTTACAGCAGGAGCGATGAGCCAGTGGTGAGCTTCTCATGTGCTCATATGTCATCCACATCTCTGCTGAAGCATCTGTTCAAGTTCTTTTGCTTATTTTTATTAGGTTGTTTGTCTTACTGTTGAGTTATGAGAGTCCCTTATATGTTCTGGATACAATTCTTTATTAGGTTTGTGTTTTGCATCTTGGAACTTTGTAACCAGAGCCGTCATTAAAGCAACAATGATACCAATAAAAACACTAACATAGTCATTTCTCCTCTGCGTTATTACCTAATATTGCAACTGGTTGTGCCTCCCCCTGGGACATATAGGTCCTTGAAGACCAGTTTCAACATTAAAAACGTACACCAGGGCTGGGGCTGTGGCTCAGTGGTAGAGAGCTTGCCTAGCATGTGTGAGGCCCTGGGTTCCATTCTCAGCACCACATACAAATAAATGAATAAAAATAAGTCTATCAACATAATTTTTTTTTTAAATCCATACGATGTTTTAGCATGGGTGTAGGGGGGTCTCCTGTGTTCTTAGAAAGGTCCCTTGTGTCCTTCCTCACCTGCACACTCAGCTTCTCCAGAGTGAAGGGTGGGAGGGACATGGTTCTGCCCTACACTCTCAAGCTAGGGAAGGGATTTTCCATAGGGTTTTCAGCTTGCCTTTTTATTTTTATTTATTTATTTTTTTAAGAGAGAGAGAATTTTTTAATATTTATTTTTTAGTTTTCAGCAGATACAACATCTTTGTTTGTATGTGGTGCTGAGGATCCAACCCGGGCTGCACGCATGCCAGGCGAGCGTGCTATCACTTGAGCCACATCCCCAGCCCCTCAGCTTGCCTTTTTAAAAGACTCTTCATTTATTATGGAATTAAGTGTTTTAATTGTCAGGATACTTGCTTCTCCTGGCTTAAAACATGCTGGGAGAAACTGCACATGAGCAACTTGACTTCCCAGTGACATTGACCTTGCCCCCTGCTTGCCAGTCATCTGTGAGCTAATCTGTGTGAACAAAAACCCTTGCTACAGCAAGAGGATCTGGATACAGTCGGCATCAGCTGTGAACAGTATTTGCTGGGCACAACGCTGGAATCCTGAATGTCATTTTACCAAACATATGATGTAACTGTTCTGTGAAAAGGCCAAACATGAGTAAGAGGGCTAACCCTCACCTGCTGTAGCAGGAGCCATTGGTATACTTCAATGGGAAAAATAAGAATTCACGGTGTAAGCACGATATTTAGAAATACAAATATAAAACAAACAAACAAAACCTAACAGAACTGGAAGCAGTTCCCCCTGGGGTGTGTGACTCAGGGATGGGTCTGAGTCTGTTGTTTCTCACTGCAAGCCCATATACTCTTTGTCTGCTTAAAATGAAATAGATAGAAACAACAAAATATAACTGCCGTATAATCCAGCAATGTCCCCCCTTGGTGTTTCCCAAGTGCATAGAAAACTTACGTCTACTCTAAAACCTGCACTTTGGCCCTTATAAAGCTTTATTCAAAATGGCAAAACTTGGATGCAATTGAGTTGTCCTTCAATCTTCAGAGAAGGGAAATATATTCAGTGCTAAAAAGAAATGAGCTACTAAGCCATGGAAATACATGGAGGAAACTTCGATGCAGATTCCTCTTCCTTACGAAGCCAGTCTGCAAAGACTCTAGGCTGTGATTTCAGCAATTTGACATTCTGGAAAAGGGGAAACCATGGGAAATTAAAGGAACCTGGGGTGGCAGGGCTGGTGAAGGGGACAGCTGCACAGGAGAGCACAAATGACATTTTGGCAATGAAGCTACTCTGTATGAGGCTGCATCGGTGGATTCATGTCGATGCACATTTGTCCAAACCCACAGAATGCACAGCACCAAGAGTGACTCCTCAGGCAAGCCAAGGATGAAGCCAAGGACTCTGGGTGACCATGATGTGTTCCATGTGGGCTTACCAACTGTAACAAAGGTCCCCTATGGGGCCTGTTGGAGACGGGGAGGTGGGGTGCATGGGAAATCTCTGTACCTGACCCTAGATTTTGCTGTAAGCCTGAAACTGCTCTAAAAAGTAATCTATGAGAGTATTTTTAAAAAATGAAGAACACAGATTATTTTGATAAAAATATGAATTAATAAATTACTTTAATTTTTTTTTTTAGTTTTTGATGGACCTTTATTTTATTTATTTATTTACATGTGGTATTGAGAATCAAACCCAGTGCTTCACACATGCCAGGCAAGTGCTCTACTACTGAGCCACAACCCAGCCCGTGAATTACTTTTAAACATAAAAAAGGTGGATATTTCATCCAAGCAACAATTTTTGTGTTTTGATATTTGAACTGAAATCTGAATTCAGATCTTTCTGACTCCAATTACTATGTTGCCAGTAAAGAGCATTAGAAGCCAGTTTGGAGGCGACAAAGAGCAATTATATGCTATAACGTACGTGTGTGTGCGCGTGCGCTCGCTCATGCACGTGCAGAGCGAGTAAGAAGGAGAGGGGTGAGGGGACGAACTCTGGCCCACGTCCAAGACCAATGCTCTCCAGCAAAGCCCCCAGTGGGCTTGACTGTGTCCACCCCTCCTTCATCTAAACAGCCCTGCAGGCTAAGGGCTTGGCAGTTCCCCTCCAGTGACTAGGAGCCACACACAGAGCACCCTCCGTGTTCACTTCAGAGGAGTTTGCTTTTCCAGTATGGTCTCAGGCACCTTGGTACAGATTGCAGCACCCGTTTCATTAGCTCTAAATACCAAGAGAGCCAACCGGCCGCCAGCTGCCTTCTTCAGTGTTGGCACAGAGCACAGATCACCCTGTTCCCAATAGTGCTCATTTGTGTGGGGGAGGCCAGTGTAGGCGATCAAGGGAAGAAGATGCTGTTGTTCAGCTGGTGGGGGTGTCTCAAGGTCAGGCTGGGGTGCCAGAGCGCCCAAGGCTACAGGTCGATGGATACATGCGTTGATTGGAGACCTGAGACCCTCCTGGCCAGGTGGCAACATCTCACCCAGAAAATACCTATGTGGCTTTTGCTGTGGAGCATGCCATCATTTTATGTAAGTATGACAAAAGTTCTCAAGGTAGGCATGATGATGATGATGATAATGATGATGATTTTCCCCATTTTTCTTATTTATTTATTTTAGTTGCAGATGAACACAATACCTTTATTTATTTTTATATGGTGCTGAGGATCAAGCTTAGCGCCTCACACATGCTAGGCAAGCGCTCTACCACTGAGCTAGCTACAGCCCTGGCCCGATTTTCCCCATTTTTCAGATGAGCAAACTGAAGCACAGAAACATTATTTAACCTGCCCAGAGCAGCACAGCCCAAACGAAATAGCAGGTGCTCTAGCTTCCCAGTCCGAGATCACAGGTACTATGTGAAAGCACATTTTGATAACTTTTCCTTCCTTCCTTCCTTTCTTCTTCTGTACTAGGGATTGAATCCAGGGATTCCCACATTCCATAGGCAAGCTCTCTACCACTGAGCAACATCCCCAGCACTTTTTTTTATTTTGGGACAGGGTCTCACTAAGTTGCCTAGGATCCTCTTGCCTCAGCCTCCTGAGTAGCTGGGATTACAGGTGTGCATAACCATGGGCAGCTACATCTTGATAATTCTTGTTACAAATTATCCACATTGTTATTGCAAAATGGATCCTGAGCTCATAAAATGGGACAGGGCACCTGGTAGGGTTCAGGATTCATAGAAGAAGGGGATCAAAACCTTGGCCTCCCACTCTGGCTGAGACTCCAGAGCTGCCTCCTCCTTGCTGTAACAAAGGGGAAATGTCATCTCCTTCCCAGGGGTGTAGAAACCGGCGAATAAGATAAAATCTGTCCAAACACCTGGGAACAGTACAATGACAATTTTTAAACTCAAGGTTAAATTTCAACATAAGAAATTAAGAGTCCCTCAGAGGTGGCCTGAATTCCATGTCTGGAAAGCACACCCCAGACAGACCAGGCGAGAGATCCCCAGCGCAGGGAATGGAGGAAGGTCACAGAAGCTCCAAGGAAGGTGGTTTGTTTTGTTTTATGAGGCAGAGGATGGACTCAGCACTGCAGCTTGGGATGGCGGAGAGGCGCTGTCCTTGGGAGTATGAGCCAACCTTGATGTGGACGGCAGATGGCCAGCTGGAGGGCACAGGGCAATGGCTGGGAGCCAGCATGCAGGCCCAGGCCCTTGTCCACAGGCCTCAACTTCCTCCCAGCTGTGGGCACCTGTGTCGGGGAAGAACAGGGAGCTTCAGCAGAGTTGGGTCCAAATAGACCCTTGGGTGCCCACTCAGGGCATTACAGGAGGCCAGCACTGGATCAGGTGGGGTAGAGCCTGGGACCTGGCAGGGGAACAAGCAGCAGGTGGGCTGAGCACCAGAAACAGTTCACCAGTAGTTTAATGGGGCAGTGGTGGCAACTCCTCTCTGACACTTGGTTACATGTGAGGGAGCCAGGATCAATGCCAAGGGGCGGGTCCCCAGGGAGGTGGTTGGTCAGCTTCAGAGGTGTCCTCCCCCCTTGGGTCTCCTCCCACCCCACATTTTTCCATTCACATGTTGTCCACCCTCCCAACTGACCCCTCCCCAACATTCACAAAAAAAACCGCCAAGGTTCCTGGGAGCAGGTGCTGGGAAGATCCTATAGCTGCCCAGCCCCTGGGCTGGGGCTGTGGCTCCGTGGTAGAGTGCTTGCCTCACACATGTGGGACACTGGGTTTGATCCTCAGCACCACATAAAAATAAACAAAATAAAGGTATTGTGTACATGTATAACAACAACAAAAAAAAATTTTAAAAAAGTGAGTCATTCACTGAGGGCCTTCCCTGTGCCCAGGGCCGTTCCAGATGCTTGGGATACAGACATCCATGCCCCCCCTAGGACTTACATTCTGAGAGGAGCAAGAGACAAGAAACACATCGAACTTTTAAGCAAAATGTTGTATTAGAAAGTATCAAGTGTTATGGAAAAACAAAAAGTAGAGCCAGTATCTGGGGATCCAGAAGTCGCTGTGAGGACTATACCTGGGCCTCTGCATCCTGTGCAAGTGGCCTCCCTCTGCCCTCAGGGGCTGCCAGATGGATGGGGTGATGACAGTGTTTCCTATAGTACAGTCCCTGGGTCACCTGGGCCTAGTGAGAAATGCAGAGCCTCAGGCTGGGCCCTCTTGAATTAGCCACAGATGCTGGCACTCTGCCTCCCAGTACTTCTGAATTCTGCAGATGGAGAAGCACTGGCTTTTGGGGTGAAGAGGTACCACTCGTACCCACTGTGTAGGTTTTGGGGTGTTGTAGTGTGGGGTGGGAAGTGGCTGTAACAAAATACCATAAACTGGGTGACGCAACAGGAATTTCTCACTTCCTGTTCTTGAGTCCAGGAAGTCTAAGCATGAGACCCCAGCAGAACTGGGTCCATGAGAGCCTGCTTTGTGGCTCACAGACAGCATGTCCTCACACGTCCTCTTTTGACAGAAGGCAGGAGAATTTTCTTTCCAACCTCTTTTACAAAGGCAGTAAGCTGCCAGGTGTGGAGACACACACATGTAAACCTACAGTGGCTCGGAGCCTGAGGCAGGAGGATCACAAGTTCAAAGCCAGCCTCAGGAAAAGAGAGGCATTAAGCAACTCAGTGAGACCATGTCTCTAAATAAAAATCAAAATAAGTCTGGGGATGTGGCTCAGAGGTTAAGTACCCCTGAGTTCAATCCCTGGTACCCCCCACACACACCAAAAAAAAAAAAAAAAAAACCAACAACAACCCACAAAGGCCATACACGAGGTCTCATGACCTACTCACCTCCCAAGGGCCCACCTAAAGTACCATCACCTTACAGGTTAGGATTTCTTTCTTTCTTTCTTTCTTTCTTTCTACTTTCTTTTTAGAGTTGTAGTTGGACCCAATAACTTTATTTTATTTATTTGTATTTGGTGCTGACGATCGAACCCAGGGCCTTGCACGTGTGGGGCAAGCCCTCTACTGCTGAGCCACAACCCCAGCCCCACAGGTTAGGATTTCAACACATGAATTTTGGAGACACAAACATTCAGTTCATGACAAACGGTGATGTTAAATGTATTTGAGCTCCAGAACAGGGCCCGATGGATAGGCTGGGGTTCAGTAGATACACCTAGAAGGGAAGAGAGGGGCCACTGAAAACCACAGCCCAGGGCAGATAGATAGAGCATAGCAGTCCAGCTTGCCAGGTATGGGGCACAGTGGAGCCAACTGTAGGGGTCTGGCAGATAAGGCAACCAGGCATGGCTGCTCCATAGTGGGCACTGATGGGACCATGGCAGGGTCTTAACAAAGGAACAAAGCCATATTTTTGAGTCTTGTTAAAATGCAGTTGCTTTTATGGCCTAAGATGGCTCTGGCTTGGGAATTCATTTGTGGGAGCTTATCCTACAGAAATCCCCTAAAACCAAAAAAACTTGCACAGGTATCTCCTGCAACCCCTATGCTGGGGGTCTGGCTCTCCTCCCGGCAGATTCCAGCTCCCCCCTTCTCCCTGTTCTCCAGGACCGGTGCGACCTTCAAACCCAGGCCCAAAGAGTTACCCCAGCAGGAGGTCAGTAAAAATCAATCTGACTTCTCTCTGTGGGGTCACCTCCGACCGGCTGTTTCATTGGAGCAAATGTACTTGCTTCAAGGTCAGGCCTCTTCTAGATAACGCTCCTCTGCCACTGGTGGAAATGTCCCCTCCCTCTCACTCCAACCCAGGGGGTGAAAACAGTCCCCATAATGCTGGCTTCAGAGCCCCACACCCTCCCTGTGGTCCCCCACTCCTGTAAGCAGTTGCCCTTTGTAAATAACCATCCTGGAATTTCCCTAATTTGCGGAAGCCATCTGTTTCCCAGGGGACCCTGACTGATGTGACATCGTGGAGAATAACAGCGGATACTGGAAGCACCTGAGGCGGCTGACAGCGCGGGGAGACTCCACAGCTAGTTGTTGGGTGGAAGGTGAAAAGAATGTCATCAAAAACGCCAAATAGGGCTGGGATTGTGGCTCAGTGGTTGAGTGCTCACCTACCATGTGTGAGGCCCTGGGTTCGATCCTCAGCACCACATAAAAATAAATAAAATAAAGATAATGTGTCCAACTACAACTAAAAAAAATAAATATTAAAAAAAAAACCCGCGATATAGGGGCGGAGGGGGGATGCCTCGTGAAAAGTAAAAGACGGGAGACTAGGGGATGGTTGAGGCTATGGCTCAGTGGTAGAGCTTGCCTGGCATATGTGGGGCACTGGGTTCGATCCTCAGCCCCACATAAAATAAATAAATAAAGGCATTCTGGCGGTTACAACTACAAAAAAGAAAAAGAAAGACGGGAGACTTAACTGTGCACTCACAACCTCCCAATGGAAAGCTGTCTGTGGGGTCCTCCAGTCTAGCATGGGACACAGAAAAGGTCAGGAAGGGACGAATGAATGGATGTAGTGTCCGGGTCCACCACGGGCCCCTTTCCTTCATACAATTCCCCGTTTCCCAAGAGGAGGGGAGAATGGGGTTCAGCCCCGAGAGGACTGACCTCTGTGCGTGCGGGATTGAGACTCCCAGCTGCCGCAAAAAGGCTGGAGGCCCCGCCCCGGGGCGGAGCTGCGGGAGCCCGGGAAGCCGCGGCGAGGCCGGACCCGCGATCTGGCCGTGGGTTCGAGCCCACTTCCCAGTAGACCTTGGCTCCGGGCCTGGCGAAGGGTGACGTTTTCTTGGGCTTCAGAGAACACCCGCCTCCCGGGGTCGACACCGCCATCCGTCCCCCGCCCTTGCTTGTAGGCACAGAGACGGGCGGGCCGGCTCCCGGACTGTCCCCGAGGCCCAGGACTCAAGCGGCAGCTCCCACGGGATCACGCCCCGCTAACCCCGCAGCCTGGGCTCGTAGGCTGCCGTCGTGTTGCCCCGGGTGCCCGCGGCAGTGCGCTCCGCTCGGTCACCGGGCGCCTGCCCCGAGCCGGCTTTGGAATCGGCGCGGACACACGCGCAGCCCTGCACAAAACGCGCCGCTCGGGCCCCTCGCTGGGCGTGCAGTGCCGGCACTTCCAGCCTCGGTGACGAAAGGAATCCCTTAATGCCTCAGAGGAGGGATGGAACCGCGCGGCCTCACGGCCGGCAGTTGTAGAAACAGGTCTCCCGGGAGCCGTGGGGGCGGAACGTCCCCATTGTCCTTCTGCCCCACCCCCACACCGAGGGAGGGGCTGCCAGACGAGGGAGGTGTGGGAGTTGGCTGGGTGCGAGTGGGGTGGGGGTCGGCAGAGGGAGGGGCTGAAGCTGGAGAGCCGGTGACCTAGGTGCGGTGGGGGTGGGGCTTAACTACGCCCTGCGCGGGTGGGCGGTGGGAGGCCCCCCAGGGGGCCCAGCTGGGAGTGCTGGGTCTGTTTCCGCTTTAGAAACCCCCTTCTCGCCTCTGGGAGGCTAGATTGGGGGCCCGAGATAAAGCTGCGAGGTGAGCACAGGGCGTGGGGGACCGGGCTGGAGAAAGAGTGCGGGTAGGAAGCAGTTAGGGGGTGGGGGTGGGGCAGTGCCGTACTGGTTTCTGGCTGCAGGTGGGACAGCCTGGGGTGGGGTGAGGTCCAGGCTGAATAAGAAGAGGAGTGCTGAAATACAGGCTTCCCGGGACAGCAGGCAGTACTGACTTCAGCCCTGAACCTACTGTCACCCACCTGGTAAACTGAATTCGGTTCCAGCAGTAGGCAGGAGCCATCTGAGTCCTTTCTTTGCACCTCCCAAGTCCATGGTTCAAGCCATACCACAAATAGGACTCCCCCATTTCCATGCCTTGGCCTTAGTCTTCCTAAAGGGCCTCCCTTCTCTACTCTCTGCAGGTCAGCCAGCCTCCCCACACTGGCCACTGAAAAACATCAGTGAGACCTCTTTAATCCTTTGGAAACCCTCCAGGACAAAATGTAGACTGGCCATAGTATATAAACTGAACTTAACCTCATTTCCCCACCTCCACCCCACCCCATCAAGCCTCTAACACAGGACAGACCCCTACAATGCATCTCTCTCACCTGCCCTTCCCCCTCCTCCATAGCCCCCACAGACTGCCTCCTCAGAATTCAGGTCCCAACTCAAATGCCACCTTCTACTGGTAACAGCTTCTATCTCTGTCACATTATCTGTCCATTTCTTTCTTTTTCTTCTTTTTTGTACTGGGGATAGAACCCAGAGGCGCTTTACTACTGAGCCACTAAGTTGCTAAAGCTGGTCTCAAACTCACAATCCTCCTGCCTCCGCCTACAGAACTGCTGGGATTACAGGCGTGCACCACAATATCATTTTTAATGTCAGCATTATGTTCTTATTTCTCATCTTCTCCCTTGACCAGAATACAAACCCCATGAGGACAGACAGCTCTTCTGTCTTGCTTGAGATTGTGTCACTAGGGCCTAGCACATAGGGGAAACCCAGTGGACACTTGTTAACTGAGGGCTCACTAGCCCTTGGGGAGACACAAACACTGACAGCTCTAAAGCTGCATGTCGTGACAGGGGCCCCAGGACTGAACAGACCAGGAGAAGGTGGGGGGAAGGTTCTCCTGAGGGGTCAGGGGAAATGTTGCAGAAGGAGGATTTGAATTGTGATCACAACAGGGACATGGGCAAACGCTTTCTCACACACAGGAGGTGGATAAGCAAAGACTTTAAGGAGAGAATGGTGGGGTTCTCTGTGGCTAGGGCAAGGATGAGGTGTGCGCTGCTGGGGAATGGGAGATGAACTTGAAAAGGGAGGGAAGAGTCATACTGTGAAAGGTCCTGTTATGGACTGTATTGTGTCCACCAAAATTTATATGTTGGAATCTAACCTCTGTACACCTCAGAGAGTGACTACACTTGCAGACAGGGCCTTTAGAGAGAAAATGAAGCCCAAGGAGGTCCTGTGGCTGGGTCCTAACCCAACATGACTGAGGCCCTATGGAAAGAGAGACACCAGGATGTGCGCCCGCTGGAAGAAAACTATGTGGAGAGCCAGGCAGCCACCTTCAAGCTGAGGAGAGGGGCTGGAGAAGACCCCCTGCCAGCCCCTCCACCAGGGACCTCCAGCCTCCAGAACTGTGAAAAAACACATTTTGGTTGTCTGAGCCCCTCGGTTTGCCACATGTTGCTATCATAGGCCTGGTAAACTAACATAGGTCTTAAGCTTTTTACATTTTATTTTAATACAGTGGTAATATTCACCTGATTAAAATGCCAAGCATAAAATGCAATAGTGATAGGATAAAAGTTGGCTTTAACAGTGAGATTCCCATTGATAGCACAGGCCCTTGACATGATGTGATAAGAATGGCGTTCACCTCTGTAATATTCTTCCCAGAACCCTCTAACCTCAGTGCAGTCATGAGTACCACAGACATAAATCTCAGTTGAAGGATATTCTACAAAATACCCGACCAGCACTCCTCAAAACTGCCAAAGTTATAAATAACAAGCAAAGTCTGATAAACTATCACAGCTAAGAGGAGCCTAAGGAGACCTGCCGACCAAATATGAGGTGGGGTCCTGGAACAAAGGTCATTGGGTAAAAACTAGAAATCTGAAAGAAGTATGGGCTTTAGTTAATGGCAGTGTTTTGATATTGGTTCATTAATTGTAGCTGATGTGCCATACTTATATAAGATGTTAATAGGGAAAGCTATACAGAAGGTCCCCAACTTATGATGTCTCTACTTCAGATTTTTTTACTTTACAATGGTGTGAAAGTGAAACACATTTAGCAGAAAACTTTCTCAGATATTGAGTTCTGATCTTTTCCCAGGCTAGCTCCATTCAGCCTGACACTCTGTTGTGATGCTGGGCAGTGGCAGTGAGCCAGAGCTTCCAGGCAGCCAGGCCCTCACCAGGGGAGACCACCAGGGGTATTCTGCAATGTGCTGTGCTGCCAAGGTAGGGCGTTGGGTAGGTTAGGGCGTTAACTGCATCTTCCACTTAGGGTATTTTCATCTATGATGGGTTTATTGGGAAAAACCCCATCATAAGTCAAGGTGATCTGCATATGGTAATTCTCTGTTATCTTTGCATTATTCTATAAATCTAAAGCCATTTTAAAAATGAAGTTCATTTTTTAAAAAAAGTAATACTGAAAAGCCTCACTGTCATTTCTGTTCCTTATCTACACAGTTCGCACTTTCACCTGAAGTCATTACTTTATCAGTGTTCTGTGGATCCTTTCAGAATTTCGTTAGGCAAATATGAATATATACTGATTTTCTCTCCAAAGGTCCTTTTTCTTTGTTTTGAAGAATACTTAATCATTTTTAATATACTTCAAACATGCAAAGTAGAGAGAAAGGTGCAACACACCTCATAGAACCAGTGCCCAGGTTCAACAATTATGGAGAATTTGCCACTTAGGCCTCAGCTATTCCTGACTGCCTTGCTCTCTTTCCCTCTGCTGAGCTGTTTTTAAACAAATTCCAGACCTTTCACATGTACTAAGATGCATCTCTGAACAATATGGAAATTTTATGTAACCCTAATACCTGCATTGTACCATTACAGGTGCTTCCTGACAGGCCTCTTGTGAACTTTGGTCTGGGCCAGGGAGACACCTAGGATTTTATGGTGTATGTGTGTGTGTGTGTGTGTGTGTGCGCGCACACCCGCGTGCGTGCAAATTCTGTCTGTGCTCCAGGAAGGTTGAGTGCAGGAGTATGTGAGAGGTGGGGCTGGGGCTGGAGGAGCTTACAGCAGGGAGAGATGAGTTCAAGCTGATGGGGCCTGATGCCTGCTGTGTCTGGCAGGATGGACAGGAGGAGGACTAGCTGAAGAGGAGCCATTGGATGCCTGGCTTGAATGGACACCTGCCTGTAGGCTATCCTGGAAGCTGGAATTGGAGCTTTGGCCTCTGCCATCCAACCTTGGTTTGAGGGCCAGGCAGCTGCCACTATCTGTGCTCTGGGGTCCTGCAGTCAAGAGTAGGACCCTTGTGGTCAAGGGTCTCCATCTTAAGAGAATGGGCTCATTTGGATCACCTTATTTCAGGTGGCACCTCTCTGCAATGCCCTAGCAGAGCCTGGCCTTTGTTTGGCTTAGTGGGCCAGCACCAACCCATTCACAACTCATGGACATTAGTATGGCTGAGCTGGTAGGCACTCAGAGATCTAACCCTTCTCCTGTTACAGATGGGTAGATTGAGGCGCTCCACAGGGAGTCAGAAGCAGAGCTGGAATTGGAGCTTTGGCCTCTGCCATCCAACCTAGGATCACTCATTGCCCAGAGCTTCCTCTTATCTCCAAACACTGCTCCCAGAAAAGTTGTGTCACTAGCCATTTATGTCCCAGTGTAAGTTTAAAAATCCCAGCAACATCTGTACTCTAAGCCTGGCTTGCTAATGATAAACATAACTATAGGAATTCAATTTAGAGGGTAGCTACCCTGTGTGGCAGATTGTGGTAGGTGCTTTTCAAGCATCATATCTGAGCAGGATTATCCCTACAATCTCATATTGCAGAGTCACCTGAGATGCAGAAAGATGCGGCTTGCCTAAGATCACACAGCAAGGGTGTGGCAGAGGTGGTGCTGAACCAAATCTGTCCAACTGGAAAGTCCACGCTCTCAACCACTAACCCCCCCCCCCCCCCCGTGGCCTCCCAAGCACAGGCCTGGCTCCTCACCAAGGGGGCTGGTGGTAACTCCCTGGCCTCCTCCCTCTCTGCCCCTAACTTGGCAGCAGCCTCCAGCCTCTCAGAGGACCAGACAAGCTACAGACCGCCCCTGGTCAACACAAGCTGTTCTCTACAGGGAGCGGGTTGCTTCCCAAGGTGGTTTCCAGCTTCGGTGTTTGTGGCTATCCGTAGGCCTCCGTGTTCTGGGTGCTCATGGAAGTTTTAAGTGCTGCAGAGGGAAGTCCATTAGCCACTTGGCTTCCTCGTCTATGAAGGTTCAGGGTTATGGCACAATGTGGAACGTACAGAAAGGGTGCCTGCCAGTTCGGCAGCCTTTACTGAGGGTATGCTCTGGGTCCTGGTCTGACCTGTGTCACTCAGGCTCCGAGGCCAGAGGTGACACAGGAGGCAGGACTGTAAAGAGAGACCTGGACACTGGAGATGGGGACTGGACCTTTCCCTGGGACTTGGAAGGCGGACCTCGAAGGATGCTGGTACAGGTGGGCACAGGCATTTTAGGCGGTGGTTCGCTAGCCTACGCTGAGAGTCGACCAGAGTCCAGCAAGGCCAGCGTGGCCCTCGTGAGTCGCGCGGCGGGATCAGGTGTCATGGGCCCGACTGCGCCAGGCGGGATCCCGAGTTCGTCCTGAGCAATGCGGAGCCGGTCACGCGGACGTCGGGGACACTCCGCATCCATCCCCCAGGCCCGCGTCTGCAGACCTGCGGGGCGCTAGCACCCTGGGGTCAGGCTGCGGTCAGAGCAGGGATGCGCCCCGCCGGCCCGGGGGCCTGCGGTTCGAGTCCCCGCCTGCTGTGGCTCGCTGGGGACTAGGGCTGGCCTTCCCTTTCCGGCCCATATTCCCTTGGTCCGGGATGCCGGAGGTCTCCCAGAGCCCGGCACAGAGCCCTAGCACTGCCCCTCTGTCACCCGCCCCCACGCAGGAGGGGCGGGAGCCCGGCATCCGCAGCGCGCCCCTCCCCCGCCGCGGGAGCGCGGACGCGCACGGGCGCGCTCGCACCTGGCCGCCGCCGGGGAAGCCCCTCCCCTCCCCGCCCCCGTGGAGGCACGGCCAATCAAGAGCGGCGTAGGTCCGCGGGGGCGACGCGCGGGGCGGGGCCTGCGCGGCCTGCTGGGCGAGCCCGGCGGGCGGCGGGAGGCGGCCGGCTTCGGCGGAGGTGGCGGCGGCGGCGGCAGCCGGTCCGGGACGGCTGCGCAGCACGCGGGCGGCGCGACAGTGCGGGCGAGGGCTCCGCAACCCGCCGCAGCTGCCGCCTCGCCGCGGCCCAGCTGGAGGACGTCGCGGCGGGCGCGCGGCCTGTGAGGGCGGCTAGAGCGGCGGGCGCGGCGCGGCGTCAGCGTCCTGTCAGGCGGCGGAGGGCGCCGCGGACCGCGCCGCGATGATGCCGGTGGGTGCGGGCGGCGACGGCGTTTCCTCCACGGCCGCGCCTCCTTCCCCCGCGGCTCCCCGCCCCCGCGGGCCCGCGCCAGGCGGGCCGAGCCGGGAAGGAAGTGGCCTGGTTGGCGCGCCCGGCCTTACGGCCCCAGGGCGGGCAGGTGGGGGCGGCGTCGGGCTGTCAGCGGGCCGGGCGGGGGCCGGGGTCCCGGGGGTCGGCGGCCGGGGGCTCGAGGCTGGTCGCCGGGGCCGGGGCGGCCTCTCCGGGGCCGCGGAGACGAAATGGGAGGGAGCGCGGGGTCCAATGTGTCCTGGCGAGCGGTCAGACCAGGTGTGGGTCTCGCTGAGTATCTGCGACCCCGACCTCGATTTTCTCGGGGCGCCCGGGAGCCAGCAGCGTGGGCATCCCAGCGTGGGCACCCCGGGTGCTGCTCGGCGCTTGGAATCTACATTTTCCCTCCCGGATTTTGGAATTCGGTTGTAATGAGGAATGCGCTTAGTGCACGGAATCGGAGAGCCATCTTAGGAGTCCCCATTTCCCCGGTCTTCCCCATGGGCACGTTGTGCTCAAACTGTTGTGCTGTCCCTGTGTCCTGAAGGTTGAGCAGGGTCCTTGGTGCTGCTAGCGCCTTTGTCCAGCTCTCTGGGATGCCTTCGGTGAGAAAGATGCTGGCCATTGGAGTTGCCATCCTCCTACCCAGCCTTTTCCTTTACCTGCGATCTAAATAGTAGTGGTCACTGAATTCTCATTTTTACAATTTGCTTTTTGTTAAGTAAGCATCATGACTTATGAAAAATTATGGGACCGGTTGTACCCAGTACGTATTGGGGTTTGGAGTGCCTATAAATTAAGTAAAATTCTCAAAGAATATAAAGTAAAGTAACAATAC
The DNA here is from genome assembly GCF_021218885.2 of Marmota monax. Taxonomy (NCBI): domain Eukaryota; kingdom Metazoa; phylum Chordata; class Mammalia; order Rodentia; family Sciuridae; genus Marmota; species Marmota monax. Next base: position 1,823,797 of record NW_026693010.1, on the reverse strand, counting down.
AATTTTTTAAAAAAATCTGCAGCTATTACATTGAAAAATCACGTTTCAGGGGAAGGTACATTTTCTACTAGAATACTATTGTTCTGCACCCAAGGACATTTAGATTGTATATTTTCCCACCTGATCTTTCAAGTCATTGCCTGACTCTTAGTAATTTCTTTTCCCTTTTTTGAATTGATTAAAATGCCTGGTGTTTTTCAAAGTCTCAAGGTTTGACCTAGTCGATCCTCCTTTGATCCTTCTTTGGCATTAAGCTTGTTGGGATTCAAAACATGGTTTTAAATGAATGATTGTTTTAGAAAGGGAATCAACTAGCATCAGAATATCTGGGGTCAAATGCTGGTTCTACTACTTTTTAGTTGTGTGACCTTGAATAAGTCAAAGTCTCTGAACTTGGGATTACCTCTAAAGTAGAAATAAAAGCACACCAATATGTAAGGGCTAGCTTAAGGATCAGATAGGTTGATGTGTCCAAAAGTGTTTGTAAAGCAGAATGCCATGCAAATATGGCTTTGAATTTTCAATTTCTAATTTCAACCTCTAGAGACCAGGCATTTGGAAACTATGCCCTCTGTAATTCTTGCTGGCTAGATTTTGAAAAAAACATTGTGGTGTTTTGGAATTTTGAAAAGCAGTTTTAGTTAGATCCTATAATAGTTGATTGATGCATTGCTATAGTAATATTGAAGGATATCTATTAAAAGTTTGGCTGGTTTCATCGTAGTGTAGTGTTTACTTAGTAATGCCCTGACAAGAAGCTTGACTTGTATTTTCCATATGGTACATTCAGGCATTATCCCTCTCTTCAACATGATCAGTTTCCAGTCTACTTTAACAGGTTTCCTTTTTAACAAGTTTGTTTAGCTGGCAATTGGAAAATTTCATCCCACTATTCAAAATAATCAAATAGTATTTTTTAAAAAATGTCTATTATCAGCTGTTAAAAGCACTGCTTTTGTTTTAAAATGCCTTTTCAAAACAGATGGTATTTCTCATAATCCCGCTTTGAGGCTTTTACTTTTGTATTTCCTTCTTGATCCCTAAAAATACTACTTGTAGGATTGAATCTTTCCTTTATTAACATAGGTGGAGATGGTTGTAAATTTAATAGAAGTTTCAAGAACATGCCATTCTTACTTGAGAATATCTTAAAGAATGTATCCAAAGTGTAAATAAGATTTTTCTTGCTTTATTATATATTTGGTATTCATCATTATGATGAATCATAAAAGGAAAATTGGGTCATATTTTGTGGTTTGTATAAAGCAGCTCTGTTTGATAGAAATGTAATGCAAGCTAACAATTCAATTAAAATTTTTAGTAATTACATTAAAGTAAAAGTTAAGATATGAATCTTTGTGTCTTTATTAACTCAGTATATTCAAACTTATTATTTTAACATGTAACTGATATGAAAAAAATCACTAATGTGCTATTTCACTTTTTTTTTTTTTACTAAGTCTTTGAAAGCTTGTGCGCACTCCAGTGAAATTTTATATTTACATCTTATTTCCATTCAGACTGGCACATCTTAAGTGCTCAATAGGTAGTTGGTGGCTACCATATTGGGTTATGGATTTAGAATATATTTTATTTGAAAATTGGTAATTCATGTGTAATATCTGTGTTAACTTTTAATTGATCAGTTAGTTCAGTACAGCACCCAGTCTCAGCTACTGGAAATAAATGAGTATATCTGGCTAAGTTCTCGTCTGCCACAATAAAGTCTTTGTAAAAGTTTATTTGCTTGTTACACAAAGTTCCCTGTCTTCTTTTAAGCAAAATTATATTTTGGAATTTTCCTTTATGAAAATAGTATTGCATTCTGCTATCTGTAGTCCCCTTTCTTTCAGGGGACTACACGGGACTACTAAGTAAACATTTTAAAAATGTTTACTTTGGGCTGGGGATGTGGCTCAAGCGGTAGCGCGCTCGCCTGGCATGCATGCGGCCCAGGTTCAATCCTCAGCACCACATACAAACAAAGATGTTGTGTCCGCCGAAAACTAAATAAAAAAAAAAAAAGTTTACTTAGCCAGTCTTTGGCACACTGGTAATCCCAGCTTCTCAGGAGGCTGAAGCAGAAGGATTGCAAGTTTGAGGGCATCCTGGACAATTTAATGAGACTCTCTAAACAAAATAAAAAGGTCTGGGGATATAGAGTGCTACCTAGCATCATGGGGTACAATACCTAGTACCACCAAAAAAACTAAAAAAACTTTTACATAAAGTTGGAAAGGATGAAAACTTCCTAGATTCAGCATCATTGTTTTTGAAAGATGTTCAGAAGGTGGTAAAACTTCATGAGGAGGTAGGGTTGTTGGTAGGATGGGTCTAAGGATACTTTACTCCTTTCCAAAGGAGTTGATTTGAATGGGGGAAGTCCAGTATTTCTGAAGTGTTTTATTCCCAAGCGAAGGATTCTGGTGGACAGACACACCATGCCATGTGACTTCCTGGTTCCACTCACTTCTGTCCTAGGAGCCCTTTCAGCTTTTTTACTGCGGGGTATAGATAACATTCATTTGTGATTGATATTTAACTTTCTAAATACTTAATACTAAGGAAATACTTATTTCAGGTATTTAAATGAATGATCTTTCCTTTTTTGGTGGTGCTGTGGATTAAACCCTGGGGTGCTTTACCACTGAGCTATACCCCTAGCCTTTTATTTTTGATTTGGAGACGGGTTTTCCTAAGTTGCCAGTGGCCTTGTGCTTGCGATCCTTCTGTCTCAACCTTCTTGAGTGGCTGGGATTATAAGAATGCACCACTGCACCCAGATAAATGGGTGGATTTTTCCCCCCAACAATGTAGAAACATTTTGAGGTGTAGGTGTGTGTGTGTGTGTGTCTCTCTCTCTCTCTCTCTCTCCTGAATTTTCTTTTTTATTTGTTCTTTTTAGATATACATCATGACAGTAGAACATATTTTGATATGTTCTACATACTGGGCCTTTCTCTTTTTAAACCATCTGTCATATAGTTGACAACACTGAATGGGAATTAGTGAGACTTGTTGGTAACCTTTGGATTTTATCTCTTTGGGCCTCAGTTTCTCATCTGCAAAAGAGGTGGACCTGGCGATTTCCAAGTGTCTGTGGCTGGGCTGGTTGATTTATAGTGGATATTTTCATGAAATTCCAACATTCATATTGGCTTCATACAAGTTGAGGCTACCTGATTGTTGTTTTGGCAACAATCTTTTGGTAAACCCACTGCCTAAGGATCTTTGTATGGTAGGGCAGATAGTAAGAACTCAAGAAATGTTGGCTATTATTGTTAATTAATAATTCAGCCACTTGATGAACTTGACTTATCAACTTAATTAAGTAAACAGACACTGAAGACTGGACAAGATTTTTTTTTTTTTTTCAGTTTCCAGTTTTTTGGGGAGGGGGGTTATGGATGTAGCTCAGTGATAGAATGCTTGCCTAGTATGCATGAGGCCCTGGATTTGATCCCTAGTACTTCATACATACCAAAAATCTGATTTCTTTAAAATAAAAATTGTATATATTACCATTTAAGATAATCTGTTTCTGACCGTGGAATACCCAGAGATTTCTAAAATGAAGCAAAGTCTCAATGATTCAAAGATGGGTTAAAAAAGCCTTTATTACAGTGCTTCTCAACTTAAAATATCTAAATGGATAACTCTCCATAAAACTATAGTTCAATCAGAATTTTTTTTAAATTTATTTTTTCTTTTTTTCTCAATGAAAAAGTTTTGTAGCTACTTGTTACAGTTCCGTTTGATAGCAGTGAGTGCTTAGTAAATGGCATTTGTCCTTGTGTGCTAAGGTACTGTGGTCATAGACTTTGTTGTGATGCCTCTGCATGGAGAGCTGATGCTGAAAAGGTAAAGAAACTTGACCATTATCTCCTAGCTAGTGAGTGGCAAGACAAGATTGGAAAACAAGCAGTTTGATTCAGATGCCTTGCTCTTAGGCTTTGTACTAGTCACTGGGAGAGTCAGCTGTAGTTACATTGCTAGAGATGCTGGTATATTGAATTTGCTAGAAGTTTTTCCCTTTATTTATTTTAAATGGAGCTTAATATTTAAAAGAATCCCAGAAGTGATAGCTTTCTTCATCTTGTGTTTACATTTAAATGAGTCTTCTTTCCTTTTTTAGCATCATGCTTTGAACACTCCATGACAGTATAAGTGATTAACAGGATTTTTAGCATGATAAGAACTCAGAAACCACCAGGTCATTGTGTTGAACTTATATAAGGGATTGTCAGTGTGCATCTTTGTGTGTGTTTGCCCAGCTGAGGAATAGTTTTTCAGCTAAAGTGTGGTGGGATTTGGGGGCCTTTAAGTGCTGTTGCCATAGTTATTTCACAAACAGTGGCTCTAGGGCTAAACTGAGTCTATTGTGACACTTTCTTGGCTTAATAGCTTTGCTTTATTTTACTGCAAAGATGGCTTTACAATTGTTGTTCATACTAACTGGAAAGCAATAGCTGCTGGTGCTTATTTTAGAAAATATAAACCTTTGCATGGTGATATTATGCAGAACAGTAAAAGGCCTGGAAAGATGAAGCAGGTTTCATTAAAATTAATGTGGCGTTTGAAATATTAGTGTGCAGTTCAGAGCAGGATCTTGTTGGTGGCATTGTTGGTATGCTTAGAGAAAAGTTTAACTGAAGTTTGGGCAATAATGATTTGTACCATATGTTGTGATTGTCATCATCATCATAGCTCAGGCAGATGCAAAGGCCCAGTGGCAAGGTGAGAGGGAAAATAATTTACATATGATAGAAATTCATCTTTTTTTGGTGGTGCTGGGGGTGGAACCTAGGCCTCACACACACTAGGGCAAGTGCTCTACTACTGAGCTATGTCCCAGCCCCAAATTCACCTTTTAACATGTACGAGTTTAGTGGTTTTCGTGTTTATACAAGGTTGTACAACTATTGCCACTATTTAACTTGAGAATATTTTCCCTGGTATATCTTTGCAATAACCCTATCCCTCATAACCTAACCCTGTCCCTCATCTGAATTGCTTGTGACCAAAAGTGACATTTGAAAGTATGATTTCAGACTATTTTTTATTTTAGAATATTTGCATATATATAGAGAGAGGCGGAGAGAAGATATTTTGGTGGTGGTTCTCAAATCTAAATGTAGAATTCATTTATTATTTCATATATACCTTATAAACATACCCTGGAGATAGCTCTGTACAATATTTGCAACGTACTGCATTTTGACTATTCCCATCACATGAATCAAGTGGAATTTTTCACTTGTGACCTTGTGTGAATACTCAAAGTTTTGGGTTTTGGAGCATTTTGCATTTCAGATTTTTGGGCTAGGGATGTTCAGCCTGTAGTTGTAGTTGTAATCTTAAACATTTGTGTGTGTGACTGATAAATTTCTGTTTCTTTTCTTGCCTATAAATGTCATGAGAACAGGAGTTCTGTCTTTTTATTCATCATTCTACCCCCTTCACCCAACCTAATTACTGGCACATAGTTGGTGCTCAATAAATATTTGAATGAAGGGAGAAATGACATGCAAAGTAGAATTGGCCCTGTTGTAAAGGGGTGTGTGGGTATGTGTGTGCATGCCTACTATAACAGGATTTGGAATTTGTCCTGTGAGTGATCATAAACCACCAATGATTTTAGAAAATGAAGTGCTTCAGTCAAATTTATACGGAAGGAAGGTAATTCTGGAGCCAGTGGAGGATAGAGGGTCTGTGGAGAAAGGGAGATTAAAAGAAACAGGGAAGAGCAGTTGGGAGACCAGTTGGTACAGGCCTGACTTGAGGATCTGAGGGGAAGTGGAAGTTCCAGTTGATAGGTCTGTTGGAGTGAACATGAGTGCCTGTGAGTGTGTGTGGGAGAGAGGAAGGAAGGAAGTAGAGGGGCTGGAGCCGAGGATAACAGGTTTATTGCTTCAGTGTCTAGGCTTGTCTTTCCTTTAAATTAGAGAATAATTGAGAAGGAATAGGTTTAAAGAGCTATAGGAGAATGAGCTTTGTTTTGGCTGTGTGGGAGCTTGAGATACTGGCTAAATCCAGAAAAATATTGCTCTTAAATCTTAAGCTACAATATACCAAGTTTTAAAAAATCTTTGCCTTACACTAAGTGTATTTATATGTGTTTTGGGCATGATAGGTTGCTGTCTGGGCATCTGCAGCACACCACACAACATCACCTTGGACTAGTTTGCCTGGTCAGCCAACTCCCAGACCCACTGACCCAGCAGGCTTCCCAGGAAGTGGCTTGACAGGCTCTTCCATCTTGGTGCTGCAAGAACCTGGCAGAGTTTCCTGTGTACTTTTTTATAGAGGTGTAATTTGTGTCTGCAGGGTAGTTTGTGTTCTTCCTTTTGCTCTATTGCATATTTACATTTTTATCTAATGACAACCTTGAAAATAATATTGATAAACAATAGTTCACATCACAAGTGGCCAAAGTATAGACAGAGATTTTTGGGATAGAACTAGAAGTAAAAAGTAAAGTTTCATTAAAATGTAAAGAAAGATGAAGTAAAATTTGGCAACTTTAGGATTAATAAGGGGAAAAATAACAATTGGAGCAAAGTGCCTTGTGATGGAAAGACAGACGAGAATATGCACAGCATATGCTCACCAGCACAGCCCCAGACCAAGGCGGGTGTCTGCTTCTGGCTTTGCACTTAGAGCTCTGTGAGGCTGTGGACAAATTATTTAGCTTTTTTATATCTTATCTTCTTTAAAATGGGTTTAGTGGCAGTGTCTTTGGTAAGGTTGTGAGGTTGTCAGGTGCTTACAGTGTTAACCTGCCTAACGAGCATTTGGTAAACTTGGCTTCTCTTATATTTTCTCCATTGACAGTAGGGCTTCATGGCAGGCAGCATTCAGTCAGAAAAGGTCTTTATTGCATTTGGAGCATGTTTATGCCCTTCCTTGTGAGGAAAACATGAGTGTAATTGCAAAATATATCAAGTTGATAGGACAGAGAGGGATGGTTTGCTTTTCTTAGAAATTAGAGTTTACCTTCCCTGTCCAGTACTTGTGTTATTCAGATCCAGTTAGAAGCAGAATATGATGCACTTCACCCAGTGTTCACTCCCCATGAACTGAAATCTGAAGCTCACTCCCTTTTTTCTGATTAATACCTAGATGGCTCCTCCCAGGCCACCTTGTAGGAAACACCCCTCCCCTCTCAGTGATTTTTTTTTTTTTTTTCTCCCCATAGTGCTATGTCTGCCTGACAGTTGTCTGGCTGCCCCTTGAAAGCAGTTTTGTTTTCTTCTCCCACTGCAGTGTCCTGGTGCTGAGGATATCATGCCCCTGGTTGGCATTCAGTAAGTGCTTGTTTACTGAATGAGCTCAACAGGCATTTAGGATGCATTAATTACACACTGTGTCAGTCCCAACTCTCAGTGATCTCACATGTGGGATGTAAACAAAAAATGCCAAAGATCAAAGTGATAGAGTACCGGGTGCAGCAAAGCACAGTGGTGAGAATGGTGTTCACAACCTTGAAAAGTAGAGAAAGTTTCAGAAGTGACATCGAGTGTGTTTGAGGAGGAAGCTGTGGGTAGAGGATGGGGAAGGGCTGGCAGGTAGAGAGGCTGACATGTGCAGAGCACTGCCGTCTCAGTGTGGGGGGAAGGTGCCTGGCATGAGGCCTGAGGGAAGGATGATGTTAGAAAAATCAGTGGAGGTCAGAATCTGGGGGTCACAAGTGACCTGCATAAGAGTGTGGTTGTGATCCCTAGGAGAGTGAAACTGGTGAGGTTTTTTTTTTTTTTTTTTTTTTTTTTTAATATTTGCAAAATATACATGACATAAAATGTTACATTCAAGTGTGTGGTTCAGTGGCATTGGGTTCATTCATGTTGTTCAGCAGCCATCTCCACCTTTCATCATCTCAAATTGAAAACACCATTGATAAGTTTAAATCGAGTTTTACATTGCTGGGGTTAGAGATGTAGCTGGGGTTAGCATGTGGAGTGGAGGAGGCCCCCTGGCTGGCAGAGCAGAGCAGGGTTTCTCAGCAGTCAAAATAGTTGTCAAGGAACTGAGCACTGAAGCAGAGTTGAGCTTGCTGCAGACTCCTCCACCTTCACAGAACCTTGATTTTTCCATGTCATGCAGTTCTAGTTGCCTGGCTGCTACATGTGAGGGTGCTGAAGGGCGGTAGCTATAGCAGACGGATGCTGGAGAGCGTAGCTGTGGGCTGGAAGTCGTACAGAGACACAGCTTCAAGCATGCCCAGAGACTGTGGTAGAGGAGCCTGACCTGTCAGCACCTGAGGCATCACAATTACAGATCACACACAGGGTGTAGTTTAAGTTTCTGTGATGCCTGAGTCATCAGAAAGGAGTAAATAATATTGGTGACATAGACAGCTGCTCGGTGCATTGTAGATGAGCTGTACTCAGTGGAATCATAACTGGCCACAAATGCAAGTCAAAAATTTCTAGGAGTTTCTGGGCACATTGGCACACACCTGTAATCCCGGCGACTCAGAAGGCTGAGGCAGAAGGATCTCAAGTTCAAGGCCAGCCTCAGCAACTTGGTGAGGCCCCAAGCAACTTAATCTTTTTCTCAAAAAGGTGTGGGTGTGCTAGGAATGTAGATCAGCAGTAAAGTGCCCTTGGGTTCAATCCTTAGTGCAAAATAAATAAATTAATTAATTCTAGGAGTTACATAGAAAAGTAAAAAGATGTAGGTGAGGGCTGGGGTTGTAGCTCAGTGGTAGAGCACTTGCCTAGCATATGTGAGGCACTGGATTCAATCCTCAACACCACATAAAATAAAATAAAATAAAGCTATTGTGTTCACCTACAACTGAAAAGTAAGAAAAAAAGATACAGGTGAAATTAGTTTTAACATATATAAACTAGGCTGGGATTGTAACTCAGTGGTAGACTGCTTGCCTAGCATGTGTGAGGCACTGGGTTCGATTCTCAGCACCACATAAATAAATAAAGGTCCGTCTATAACTAAAAAAAAATCTATCTATATGTATATATACGTACATATATGTTTAAACCTATTTTATCTAAGATATTTCAACATATACTTAATACTAAACTATCATTGGTGTATTTTGCATTTTTTTTCCTTGTATTAAGTCTCTTATATTCTGGAACATTTTATACATCTATTCCATCTCAATTTGAGTTGACTGTATTTCAGGTTCTCAGTAGCCACATGTGGGCCATCAGATGGCTAGTGCAGTTTCAGAGTTTGGCTCAGAGAAGGGGGTTAAACCCCCAGCCGTGCAGAGAATGCTGTTTGTCCTAAGAATTAATTCCATGAGGATTATAAATGGCTGGGGCTTTAATATAGTAGTCCTCACTTGCTAATCTTTACACTAAGTTTGTAAAACTGTTAAGAGGCAATATAGTCAAGGAGTACAGATTTTGGAGCCGGTGGTATAGGGTTTGAATCCCAATTCTTGTTATTTCTTGGGTAAGTGACTTACTTTTCTTTTGTTTCAGTTTCTTCTCTCATTGAGTTTTGTGAAGATTAAATGAGTTGTCATTGTGGAAGGGACTTACAGAAGACCTAGTGTGTTAACCCAATATGTTTTTCCCCAGAGTGTTAAATGGTTTCGATTCAGTACATTTCAAAGCTATTCTTGGTTTGAAGACTGATTAATTTCAGATAAGCATTTATAAAACAAATTTGGGGTGAAGAAAAATGTTAAATTGTCATTTTGTGAGAATGCATTCAAATTGATGTCTTTGGGTAACTAATTGTTTGCTACAACATTTGATTCTGCACAAATAAACATTTGATTATTAATTGCACTATTTCTGAAATAGTGCAATTAATAATTAAAGATTTAAGATTATAATTAAAAATAGGAAAATTTTGAAGAGGTGATTTCAATCAACATTTAATTGCTAGTACTATTATAATTAAGCTACTCTTTCTCTGAAATACTTTATTAGTCTCACTATGTCTAGGGAGACTTTAGTTCTAGCTTAATTTTGCCATCAGTATATTCTAGCACCCTGGATTATTTTGAGTTTTGCCTTCTTCTGTTTTTTGTAAGTAGACTAGAAAAGCATAGCAAAAATAAAATCAGTGTGTAAAAAGGTTACTGTTTAGCACTGGATGAAGCTGTGAGCGGGTCCTGTATCACCACGTAGAGTGACACAGGCTAGATGTCTGGCCACAGGGTCCTGTGGTTGCTCCACTGTCCAGTGTTTGCCACATAAGATAGCCCCCTAATAGGGCCATCGAGTTGGGCCCTGCTCTCCAGTTTTTTCTCTTTTTCTGGCTGCTACAGCACGTCTGCTCACCTCCCAACCCTGTTCTGTCCAAGGCTAACTCCTTTTCTGAACCAGCCTGCACGTTGCTTCCTTTGGGAAATCTTTCTTGACCCTGAAGTCTGGAGCAGAAAGCCCTTCTGTGTGATCTCATGGTGCTCTGCACTGTGGGTTTCTGGTATCTCTCCTCTCTTTGCTCTAAATTCAGTGAGGATCAACTCTTTCTGAGAGTTGCTAATAATTAGATACTTGTGTGGAGAGGGAGAATGGGATTTTTTAATAATAGCAATAGTAGATGCTCATGCTTTTGATGATAAAGTCAAAAGTAGTTAAATTCTAGGACTAAACTTAATGGAAAAGTGAACTTTTGTGTTTTGCCTGCATGTTTTACCATGTGACAGCTGTTATTAAGTGTCTGAGCTTTATGGTTAATGACACAATATAAGAACCTGTTTCTAAAAGTTTATGAGATATTGGCCATTACTTAAAAGAAGTATGGTGCTACAAATTATCAAAACCAGAATTGCCTCGCATGTAGAAGGCACTGGGTTCAATCCTCAGCACCACATAAAAATAAAAAAGGTATTGTGTCCATCTACAACTAAAAAAATATTTAGAAAAGCAAAACAAATCAGAATTCTTTAGTAATACCAAGATGGCATGACAAGGCATAAAGTGGGGGTTTGTAGTTTTTGGAGGCTCAAATAGACATTTGAATCTATGCAAACTCGCTACCCAACCCCGCGAGTCGTACCTAGCATGATCTAGCTTCATTGCTTCATACTTTTATTTAGAAATTTTCATTGTATTTCTTGTGGTCTGCAGCCTTATTTGTTTGCCATGAAGCAGTAGTTTATGACCTGTGTCTCTCCAAAATGAGGAGGGATGCAGAGGACTGCTAAGACTCTTAGAAGTGCTTACTTCTTGGGGTATATGAATGGAGCAGAGGGCTCTCCATGTGAAAGCGTTTGCTAGAGAAGCTCCTACTGAAGCAGAGGTCTGAGTCTTCAGTTGCAAATGATCCTGGGAACCTGGAAGGCCAAAAGGCCCCAGCAGAGTGGGAGGTGGTTCTATGCTGGGATCAGTGCTTTCAACTCTGTGCTCCAGTTATCTGAGACGGCATTGAGAAAGATAGGGCTCAATAGGGAAAATAAATGTAGTACCTTTAATGTGGCATACAGCATATATTTATTAATATATATTTATATATTTATTTCCCACACAATGGTAGGTACCGTCTTCAAAGTGTTTGTAGTCTAATTGGTGAAAACATGCAAAGCAGCTACTTGGTAGGGAAGTGAGAGTGCTTGAGAACATGGTCTTTGGAATCAGGTAATCCTGGTTCCAGGCTTGGCTGTGCCACTTACTAGCTGTGTGACCTAGACCTCTTGGAACTTATATTCTGTTGGGGATTGCACCCAGGGATGCTTTACCACTTAGCTACACCCCCAGTCCTTTTTTTGAGTCGAGATCTAGCTATATTGCCTATTGTTGATTACAGGCATGCATGCACCTCTGTGCCTTTCTCAGCAACATGTAAAATGAAAGGAATAAGTCCTACCTCTAAATAAAGAAATAACATATAGCCTATAAAATGACAAAGTAGAACTATGTAAATGCTCATGAGAAAATGCCCAAATATATTGTTAGTTAAAAAACAAGTATTCTACCTTCTGTGGCTTGTAAGAAAGAAAAAAAGTATTTTGTGGTGTAGAAGAAGGTGTGAAAGGATATATACTAGCTTTGCAGTATGGGTCATGGGTCTTTTTTATTTCCTCTATTGTTGACACTTTTAAAAAATGTGTGTTGTCACATAAAAAGTAATAAAGATACTTAAAAGAAACAAAAGCCTACTTCCCAGGATTTCTGGTGGGACTGAGAGATGTCATATATAGAAAGTGCTCAGTACAAGGTCTTGTGCATGGTGTCAGCAGATGGGTGCTGGTACAGGGCTACGGTTGTCAGAGGGGGCAGCTGAGGAGGAAGACTGCTAGACTGCGCAGCCCTTGATGGTTGAAATTGGGTTCTGGGGATTTGAATCCCCAAGGTCAGTTGATTTCCCAGGTATAGGATCTTGGTTGTCAGGTGCAGACCAGAGTCCATGAATTTGGCTGGCCTCTTGAGAAGAAGCCAGCCAAGACCAGAGAGGATGAGTGTGGCAAGCACATGTGGACACTGCCCTTTTCTTCCTCTCTGTCCACCCACCCCGGCTCTTTTTTGAGAGAACATCACCGTCCATCTCTCCTTGAAGAGGGGGAGAGTGGCTTACCAAATTGTGCTGTCCTAAAAGAGGCCTAGGGACCCTTGTAGCAATGTGCTTTTGCAGGCACACTGTTGAGTCATCTCTGGTTGGATCCTGGTGTGGAGCCAGGGCTTCAGCTTTTCTTGAACCCGCTTCTCCATCAGTGAGATGGGCATGCTGCTGCTTGCTGCTCCCAGGTCATCAGCGGTTCTGTTTCTTGTTCTTGTCAATTAAGGCAAGATAAGGAGAGTTTTTTTTTTTTTTTTTTTTTTTTTTTTTTTCAGGAGGAATTGATGAATCTTTTTATAAGGTTGGCCTTTTATCCGTTGGTGAAGTAGATAATTGGAATGAAATGTCATGAAAAGGTAAATTTATTCTGTGGGTTTTTGGTGTTTTTTTCTTAGCATTGGCTTATTAAATATGTGTTGCTTTGTGATACTCATTTCTTAGGAGTGTGTGTGTGTGGGGGGGATTTAATAGGTGAAATAAGGCAGATATCCATAGGCATGATTCATATCGGGTGGCCCTCCCTCCAGATGTACAAGGGAAAGTCTTGGTTTGACCAGTTGTCCTGGAAAGCTGTCCTGTTAGCTCTTTTTTTCCCCTCACTCAAAAGTGGCATATTTGGTTCTTAATTATATGGTCACTTCAATTATGCCCCTAAATCAGGTGCCTTTGACTTATTTATTTAACAAATTATTGTCACTTAGCTTGTATTTTCTAGGATCCCACTGGTATTTATGGAATCCTCTTATATTTTCAGTGCATATCTTAGATATTTTTGTGACTGGCTACCCTTTCTTTGTAATTTGTATTTGATCATGTTTCTTATGTTAATTTTATTTTATGGTTCTCTGGTGACTTAATTTCTGTTCATTTTTACAATTTATAAAGTATTGATGGGTTTTCCCTATTTTTTTAGTGCCCCAAATTATTGTCAGATACTGAAAAAAAAAAAAGGGGGGGAGGGAGAATGAGATTTGAGAGAACATCACAGGCCAGGTTGTGCTAGGCTTCAGAGACTGTCTGATGTGATAAGAAGCATAGCTAGCACCCATGATAGGGAGCCTGCTCTGCTGAGTCCAGAGACCCTGCTTCCATTCTTGGTTCTGTTGCTGATGAGGTTTATTAATCTTGACAGCTTGTATCTCTGTGCTTCAGCTGACTCCTCTGTAAAATGGGGAAAGGGTGTTGGATTGGGTTCTAGTCTGGCTTCAAGATTTTATGACTGATCTTTTTGATAGCTTGTTTGAAATTCTCAGTATAGCCCTTTGAATTGAACTGAATTGAATGCTTTACAGAGGATTAAGAAGCAAGTGCCACTCATCTGATCACTAACTCAAAATTCCAAAAAGTATTTTTTATCACTTCTTTCCCAAAAAACTTTAGTTTGAAAAGAATTGAGGCACCTATAAACAGTTGTCTCAAATTTTCAGTTTAAAGTGTATGCTTTTCTTTTAATAGGCCTGCTATGAATGTTACCTTGGGGGAAAAAACATTTTGTTTTGAGTTAAAATATGGATTCTTGCGAGAACATTTTATATGCTGAGCCAATACTAACGTGGGCTATTTTGAGACCATAGAGGAGAGAAAACTGTTTGTAATGTGTAGGAAGATGATCATATAAGCAAAGGCTATCTGCCCCATTTTTTCCTCTTTGTATAGAAACAACCAAAGCCTTAAACTGGGTGGAGCTGGGCTTCCCTGTGTTTTCTGAGCAGAGGAGCTGAGGCCTGAGCCTGGCATGGTGGCCAGGAAGGAAGGGCATTCTCCGTGACAGGATTCACCCGCTTCCCAGGCCTGCCCGGGAGCTCTGGGGGCTGTGGGATGTCTCCTTGCCCTGCCCCTCGTTGTTAAGCTCCGTACCTGTGGGCAGGTAGAGGACCAATCAAGGTCTCCAGGGCAGCTGCCCTAATGCCCCAAGCACAGCTTTGGAGCCGGTCATGCTGTCCACATCTCAACACCGTCCTGAGTGTCTGAGGTGCCTGGGGTGAGGACTGGGCCTTTCTCACCTGATGTTTCTTTTCATAAAGTGATAATTGTGATGAAGTTCATCTTGGTTCCAAGTGACAGAAACCAGCTCTTATTTTATAACCTTAGAAAAGAGAGATTCATTAGAAAGATACCAGAGGGAGAGCTGGACAACTAGACCTTCAGATGGGGGCAGGAATAGGCAGCTCTGGAGACCTTGTCAGTAGGGTTGTTAGGACATGGCTCTTTTCTCTTGTAGTTCACATCTGTGCCATCAGTGGGCCTTGTCCGAGCTACCTTCAGAGTCTCCTAAGACTCTCACTGTCCTGAATTCTTAGCTCCTGAGGTATCTTCATAATTTGTGCTTGTTCCCCCTCAGTCTGTTCTCAGCAGAGCAGCCAAAGTGATCCTGAAAATCCTCATGTCAAAATAGGCCACTTCTTACCTAAAACCCTCCATGGTCTTCTAATTTCCTTCCAGGAAAAAGCCTAATTGGATGCTTATCTCATCTCCTGTCCTCCTTCCCTTTTTTCCTCTCCCTGGGCAAAACTGGGCTCACCGGTTTTGTCAGGCATTCATTCTGCCTCAGGGCCTTTGCACTTGCTGTCTTTGCCTGCATCCTCTTCACAGTCTGTATCATCATCCACTATACTATATGTTTTATTTGCTTTGTGGCTTTCCCCGATCTGTAATTAAAACTCTAAAAGGGCAGGAAACTTTGTCTGCTTTGTCTGTGCGGTTTTTCCAGCACATGGTAGGCACTCAGAATACTTGAGGAATGATGAATGTTTTTCATTGTGTCTTAGTTGAGCCAGCAGTGGTAAGGGAGACAAGCCAAGTAAAATAAGAATGACCCCTGGGAACTGAGTCCCAGTGAGGGAGGAGAGTCGTCTTGTGAAGGCTGTCCTGGTTGATGTTGCTGTGAGGACTGAATCAGTGGTGTATGATGGTCTCATAGGTGTGGAGAAATGCTCATTATTCTCCCTCTGTGAAAATCACACCTGTTAGCATTCAGAAATTCAACCATTCACAAGACAGCTTGTGTGGAAGATTAGAAATTATGGCTGTGTGATATATGAAACCTCATTTTCAGCCTCATATTTTACTAAGTTGTGGAATACGTAATTTTCTCTTCAAAAAGAATAGTGATAAAATTCTGCAGATTATACTTGAGTTTTTTTTTTTTTAAACTTTATTTTGTTTTTTTATGTGGTGCTTAGGATCAAACCCAGTGCCTCACACATGCTAAGCAAGTGCTCAACTACTGAGCTACAACCCCAGTCCTATATATGTGTTTTTATAAGGGCCCTTTGGTACCAAAGTAGACCCAAACCTCAGCACCCAGGCCATGTTTATAAAGAGGTGAGTGTATAAAAGGGGAAGACACTGAAGTTTTTATTTCTTGTTTCCTCCTCCTCCTCCTCCTCCTCTTCTTCTTCTTCTTTTTTTTTTTTTTTGTTGTTACTGGAGATTGAACCCAGGGGCACTCCACCACTGCACTTCATCCCCATCCTTTTATTTTATTTTATTTCTATTTTGAGACAGAGTCTTGCTAAGTTGCTGAGGCTAGCCTCAACTGTGGTTCTCTTGTCTCAGCCTCGTGAGTTATTGGGAAAACAGGTGTTACTCACTATGCAGCTCTTTTCTTCCTAGGAAGTTTCTTGCCTGGAAACAGTCTGTGCTGCTGAGTACATTATCTTTCGATTTTAATGACTATCTACCAGTTTACTCTCTTGTTGTCATATGTTTTGATTTCCACAGGTACATGTACATTATATGTTATGAAGTGAGTTCATGGTTTGATTTTTGTGTTTCTATCTGGTCACTTCTGGGTAAAGCGTATTTTCTGCAGTTTTGTCAAGATGAAGAACGAGGCTATTTGGTATCCATGAGCCAGTGTTCATGTTTTGTTTCTGAACTCTACTTGAGCCAAAATGTGAGTCTGGAGCAGATGCTCTTGGGTTAGGTTCTTGTGACCTTGGACAGTCTGTTCTGTCCTCAGGATGGGATCATCCCAGTATCTGAACCATAGGTCTGTTGGGAGAATTAAATTATATAGTTTGGATACAAAAGGGGACCTGTTTCACATGCACAAGCCCTGGATTCAGTCCCTAGCACCACACACACACACAAATTGGGGATGGGGACCTGTTATTTATGTAAATTAATGATTGGTGAAAGTCTTTTGACATTACGTATCTTATAAGTTTCATTCTGACTTTAAGCACCTAAAATATGTCAATTCTAGCAGAATTTAGAAAAATAGAATTTGTAGTTCTGTATATACCTTACTCCAAACACTCAAATAATTTTAATGATTATAAAATATTTATTGTAGAGACTTAAAATAACTTTTAGGCCTCACTTTAAAATTGAAAAGCAAGTTTAGACAGACTTTTTAATATAATACTTGATATAGAAATTAGCAAATTATAGTCTTCATTTTGATAGTGATTTCTAGGTCCTGCTTGCAGTTTTTGAACAGTGCAGACTCTGAGCCCTTTCTCTCCTGGAACTCACCTCATTAGGTGTGACTTAACCCCCAGGTTTCTCTGCTGTAACAGTGGGGATCTGTCTTGTTCCATTAGGCGCCTTATCATGGCTCCTGTCACTGGTGCCTGAGTAGAGATTCCACAAGGCCTAGGGACATCCGTGTAAGTATTTTCTCTTTGTAAGTGGCATAGAGAATCTCCAGGCATTGGCCCTTTGTTTTCCACATTTCACTTTTGCTTAGTTTTCTAAAGATGAGAAACATTTTGAGAACAGTAGCTTGAAGCTCTGTGGGCAAATTCAAAGTAGCATCATCACTTTTAAAAGCTTACTACCATCTGAAAGAGAAAGTGGATAGAGACATTTATAAAAAGACAAGGAGCTGCTGGATTTACTTTTCTCTTGGAAATTGTATTCTGATTTTGGTGTATTTGTACACATGATTATATAAAAGTGCTCTTTGAGGATATTATTTTGCTAATTTGTTTTAAGCCCCATTTTCTTGCCGACAAAAGGATTATTAGTGAATTTGTGGCATTTGCATCATGAAAAAATGGGATTTGTACAACTGTAAATGTTTACTACTAGAGAAGTAAACATTGACAGTTGTACAGAAGGAAATAATACAATGTTTTATTTAAAGTTGTTTTCAGTGAGGAAAAAAATACTGATTATATAGTTGAATAACTGGCATAGCTAGATATGTTTTTTGATACGTAACTTATATGTCATAAATTTAACCCCTTTTCAAAGTGTACAATTTGGTGTTTTTTGTATATTCACAGTGTTGTGTAACCCTCACCACTATCTAATTGTAAAGTATTATTATCGCCCCAGAAAGAAATCCTGTCCCATGGGCTTTCACTCCCTTTCTCTCATCCCCTCCAGCTCTTAACCACTAAGCTTCCTGTTCTGCACAGTATTTTTGTGCCTGACTTCTTCCATTTGGTATAATGTTTCCAAGGTTCATCTCTGTTGCAACTTTCATTTTCTTCCTTTTTTAAAATTTTTAGTTGTAAATGGACCCAATACCTTTATTTTTATTTACTCATTTTTATGTGGTGCTGAGGATCGAACCCAGTGCCACACATGTGCCAGGCAAGTGTTCTACCACTGAGCCACAATCCTAGCCCCATTTCCTTTCTTTTTTTTTTCTTTTTAAAATATCTTTATTTTGTTTGTTTATTTTTATGTGGTGCTGAGGATCGAACCCAGGGTCTCACACATTCAAGGTGAGCACTCTACCGCTGAGCTATAACCCCAGCCCTCCTTTCGTTTTATGGGCAAGTAATATTCCATTGTTACGGGTATACCACATTTTGTTCAGCCATTCAGCAGTTTGGATTGAATGGCTATTATGAATAATGTTACTGTAAAAATTTGTGTACAAGATTTTGTGTGAACGTGTTTTTAACTCTCTTGGGTATATAAGCAGGAGTGGATATTTACATATATTTAAAAAATACATATAGGGCTGGGCCTGGTTGTGCACATTTGTAGTTTCAGCTAGTTGGGTGAGGATTACTGAGTCAAAGAGTTTGAAACAGCATGGGCAACATAGCAAAGCCCCATCTCAATCTCCTTCCTCCCCAGAACAGAATTATATTTTACAAAGCAGTGGAAGAAAGAGGAATTCTTATTCTGAGAATTGTTGATGTACCTGATATAAATTTTTGGAAAAATCAAGAAGATTTGATTAGGGTATTAATGTAGTTTTAGTTAATTTTATAGTTGATTAATTAGAAAAAATGCCATGATTCTTTGTTCTGGTCCCCTTGTAATGATTATATTTAAAAAGTTCTCACCTTGTATTTGATAGTTTTACATGTAAACACTAGGTAAAACTTGATTAGTACAGAAGTTATTAAATAATGGGGGAGTATATTTGGAAGGCATTTGTTGAAACTTTTTTCCTTTTCTTTTCTTGTAGTGCTGGGGATTGAACCCAGACATACCAGGCATGTGCTTTGAACTATACCCCCAAACTTTTATTAAATTAACTTCTTCATTTTGTGGTTCTGGTGATTGAACTCAGGGCCTTGCCTGTTGCTAGATAAGTGCTCTACCACTGAGCTACATCCCAGCTCTTATTATTTTAAGACAGGACTTGGCTGAGTTGCCCAGGCTGGCCTCAAACTTTGATCCTCTGCCTCAACATCCCCAGTAACTGGGATTATAAGCCTGTACCAGAACATCTGGCTCTTATTTTATTTTGAAGCAGTTCAGAGTAGTAGTTCAGAGCCTAAGCTTCGGAGTCATATAGACTGGGTTATATCCTGGCTCTGGTATGTATTAGCTCAGTGACTGACCTTGGACAAGTTATTTAAACTCTCCAAGCCTGTTTCCCTGATCTATAAAATGAACAGTAATACCTTATCTCACAAAGTTGGTATGGAAATTGAGAATATGTAAGGTACATATACCTCAGTGCCCAAAAATGAGCACCAAAAAATAGTGATGGGAATGGACTTTTTAAAAATTCAGTGACTTTTCATTAGTGTTTTGTTTTTGTGAAAGTTTTATTAGGTTTCGTGAGTACTTCGTTTTTTTTTTTTTTTCAAATGTGTTGGACCATGACCCCCACTAAGAAACACGTTTGGCAAGATGACTCTGTACTTACACTCCTCCCCCCAGCTACATACAGAAAAATGGGATAGAAAGTACAGTTTTCCAACTACGGCCTCCTCCCACAGCTTTCCCTATTATATATATGTATGTATATATATGTGTGTGTATATATATATTAGTTGGACACAATACCTTTATTTTATTTATTTTATTTTTATGTGGTGCTGAGGCTCGAACCCAGTGCCTCGCATATGTGAGGCAAGCGCTCTACCCCTGAGCCACAACCCCGGCCCCCTATTACTAATGTTGAATTAGTGTGAGATATTTATTACAGTTGATGGACCAATATTGGTACATTTTTGTTGACTGAAGTCTATAGCTCATACCATGGTTCACTTTTGGTGGTGTAGAATTCTGTGGATTTTGACAGATGTGTAAGGAGATGTAGTTGCCATTGTAGTGTCATACAGAATAGTATCACTGCCCTAACAGTCTCTTAAGGTCTACTGTGCTGCTGTCCCTCCCTCCTAACCCTGGAAGCCAGTGATCCTTTTACGGCCTCCATAGTTTTGCTTTTCTAGAGTCTTATAGTTGGAATCCTACAGTACTTTTTCAGCTTGGTTCCTTTCACTTAGCAATATATATTTAAGGGTCCTTGTGTCTTTTGTGGTTTGACAGTTCATTTCTTTTTTACTGCTGAATATTATCCTGTTGTCTGCATGTTTCAGTTTGTTATGCACCTACTGGAAGATATCTTGGCTGCTTCCGTGTTTTGGCAGTTATGAATGAAGCTGTTATAAACATCAGTGTGCAGGATGTTTAAAAAAGGTTTTTTAGTTGTTGACAGACAGACATCTATCTATCTACCTATCTATCTATCTATCTTTCTATCTATCTATCTATCTATCTATGAATGATGCTGAGAATCGAACCCAGTATGTCATCATGCTAGGCAAGCGCTCTACCACTGAGCTACAGCCAGCCCAACCCTAGTGTGCAGGTTTTTGTGTAGACATGTTTTCAGCTTCTTTGGGTAAACACTAGGGAGCACTATTGCTGGATCACATGGTAAAAGTCCTTTTTATTTTGCAAGAAACCATCAAACTGTCTTCCAAAGTGGCCATGGCAGTTTATATCCATGCCCATGTGTCCTTTTGCTCCGCACTACTCTCACCTTTGGCGTGGCAGTGTTGAGGACTTTGGCCCTTCTAATAGTGAGCATGGTGTCTCTTTGTTCTGATAGTAGTTCCTGGTGGCCTGTGATATTGGGCATCTTTACATATGCATATTTGCTGTGTGTCATCTTTGGTTATATGTCTGTTCAAATCATTCCCATTTCAAAAATTGGCTTAGGGAAAAAAAAATTGGCTTAGGGTGTTTCTGAGTTTTAAGAGTTTTTTTTTTTCTTGTTTATTTATGATACAAGTCCTTTACTAAATGTATATTTTCCAAATATTTTCTCTCAGGAAACTGGTACTGATCCATGATTGATTTTGCAGTCCACTGGTGGGTCATTGCTGCAGTTGGAAGTTCGGTGCTTGTTCTGCTTCTGTAACATTTGTAGGGATGCCAGTAAAGCAAGTGTCACCGCAAGCAGAGATTTCCAGTACTGTGGAGCCTTGGTGTCAGAATAGAGGCTGCTCTTTTTTATTTATTTGTTTATTTATTCATACATGCATGCATACATACGTACATACATACCAAGGATTGAACCCAGGGTCACTTAACCACTGAGCCACATCCCCAGCCCTTTTTATTTTTTATTTTGAGACAGGGTCTTGCCAAGTTTCTTAGGGCCTTGCTAAGTTTCTGAGGCTGGCCTTGCATGTGTACTACTCCTGCTTCCTCTCATGAGCCACAGGGATTACAGGTGTGTGCCACTGTGCGTGGACTCAAAATACGTATTTTTAGATACTGGTAGAATTATGTGAATAAGATAAAGGGAAACCAAGATGTCTTTCTATTCTCAGCAACAGTGCCAGTTCAAATTGGTGAGAGGAAATTTTTATATGATGGAATGAATTTATGTTAAATGTTAAATTACTAAAGTAAATAGTGACTTGAACTAAACTGATGGATGTCTGTCTGTCTGTCTGTCAACAACTAAAAAGGAACCAAGCTGAAAAAGTACTGTAGGATTTAACTTAGACTAGATACTTCTGAAATATTTAAGTACACATGTCCTCTTAAGAGGGTTAAATATGTACCTCTGCAGTCTTATGCTTCTCATTTTTTTAAAAAAAATTTTTTTCAGGGCTAAGGTTATGGCTCAGAGGTAGAGCGCTTGCCTAGCATGCATGAGGCACTGGGTTCAATCCTCAGCACCACATTAAAAATAAAATAAATATACTGTGTCCACCTATAACTAAAAAACAAATTTAGGGGCTGGGATTAATAAATAAAAAGATACATTTAAAAAATAGGTACTATTTAAAAATTTTTTTTCATCACTTTCCTAAGGTCAGTTCTGCTTTTTTTCCAAAAAAGAATTCCAGATTGGAATTTGTATTTAATTTGATCCTACCTCTGAGAGAGAGAGAGGGTGGGGTAGGGGTGTGTGTGTGTGTGTGTGTGTATGTGTTTAGGGGCACATGGTTTGGATCAGGCTTGGGGAGGAGTGAGGGGCAGGATGAGATGGGTAGCAATGGGGATGGAATAATTAAGATTTATAAGGGTATATGGTTAGGATATACAGTAAGGGTTAGGATTATGGATTAGGGTAAAGGATTATGGTGAGGTTATATGTGAGGGGTTACGGTATGAAGTATGAGATATAGTGTGAAGGTTAGGGTTATATTTTAGGGTTTAGGGTCTTCAGAGTTTGTAGCAGGTAGGAATCGCACCCCACCCCGTTACCCTGCAGTGCCACCTTGTGGAAAGAGGAAAGGCTTTGGGAAAGAATATCTAGGTATGAGTGAAATCTGCTGAATATCATGTCCTTGATTTGTTCAGGGCACCTGACTTTCACACTGACAGTTTTTTTTTTTTTTTTTTTTCAGGATTTTTCTTTCTCTCTGATGTGGACTAAGTAATCAAAGGGGTAAAATATTGACTAGTTTTTGTGCATGAAAAGGCAGACAAGCCTCTATGTTTCATAATTCAAAAAACATAATATGAAAAGGTATTTTGTATATAATTAGGGGAGTTGATTGAGTGCACACTATGTGCTTGGCATTAATGATACAGTGGTGGATTAACTAGAATTTCTGATCTTGGGGAGATTATGCTCTAGTGGCAGGAGACAGGGATAAGCAGATGAGTATATGGTGGTGAGTGTGGAGGCTAAAAGGAGTGAGAGGTGGAACACTGCCATTTTAGATGGATTGTTAGGGAACACTTCCTTGACCAGGTGTTGAAGGAAGAGGTAATCCAGGCATGTGAGCAGCTATCCAACAGAACAGCGGGTGCACAGGCCCTGAAGTGGGCATTGGCTTGCTCTGTTGGAGGAGGTGCGAAAAGGTTAGGTGGCTGGAAATGAAGAGTGGCAACTGGAGGTGTCCTAGAAGTGTGAATGTATGTGTTGCAGGTCATGCGAGCCTTGTAGACAGCACTTAGGGGGAATTTTCTCAGACGAGAGCAAACCACAGGAAGGTTTTCAAGGAAGTGATATATCTAAAAGGCAAGCATCAAAACAGAAACTCTTGCACACATCCTGTCTGAGAGGTGGTAGAGGCTTGAGCTAGGGTGGCAGCAGTGGGTACATGTGGCAGATTCTGGGTATGTTTTGAAGTTAGGGTTGACAACAGGCTCCTGTCCTTCATTTCTGAGAACCTCTGTGTGTCCAGTGTTCTACTCAGGTGCCAAGTTAGAGAACAGAAGGCCTGTCCTCTGTAGGCTTAGGATCTAGTTCTGAGTTTTTCAAGCTTTTTTTTCAATTAAAAAAAAAAAAAAAAACAGGGGTAGGGGGCAGTACACAGGATGAGACACACTTAGGTGATTTCAACATGAGGTAATGGGTCACAACTCATTCTTGGGAGTCTCAAAACACTGAGTAGAGGATGTAGTCAAGAAAAGTGCTGGTTATGTAATGTAATAGTGCTGTACCACAGAGGAGGCTCCTTCCCAGGCTGGGTCAGGTGGGTGGACAGTGGTGGTCATGAACAGGTGTGTTCATGTGATGTGGGCAGAGGAATGGTTTCCAAAAAGAGTAAAGAACACCCCGTCAGCATGCTGTGTTCCTTACAACGTGGTCGCTCAGCTCTGCTTTCCTGCTGTAGCTAACCAAATCTCTATTTATAACATATTAATCTTTTAGGAAGGATAACATATTAACTTCTTTTTTCCTTTAATTGTT